>NC_061511.1:91071568-91167504 GCF_022539505.1 Lolium rigidum | reverse complement strand
ATGTCATAATATGATATAAAGTGCATATAAAACATGTAGCTATTGGCATAAAACTAGCATGGAACATAAGAAATTATAGATACGTTGGAGACATATCAAGCATCCCCAAGCTTAGTTCTACTTGTCCTCGAGTAGGTAAACGATAACAAAAATAATTTCTAAAGTGACATGCTACCAACATAATCTTGATCAATACTATTGTAAAGCATATGAGATGAATGAAGTGACTCAAAGCAATGGTCTATAGTTTGCTAACAAAAAGAAAATGACTAAACAATGAATCATATAGCAAAAACTTTTCATGAATAGTACTTTCAAGACAAGCATCAAAAAGTCTTGCATAAGAGTTAACTCATAAAGCAATAGATTCTTAATACAAGGTTTTGAAGCAACACAAAGGAAGATTTAAGTTTCAGCAATTGCTTTCAACTTCAACAAGCATATCTCATGGATAATTGTCAACACAAAGTAATATAATAAGTGCAATAAGCAAGCATGTAAGAATCAATGCACATAGTTGACACAAGTGTTTGCTTCTAAGATAGAAAGAAGTAGGTAAACTGACTCAACATAAAGTAAAAGAAAGGCCCTTCGCAGAGGGAAGCAGGGATTAAATCATGTGCTAGAGCTTTTTAAGTTTTTGAAATCATAAAGAGAGCATAAAAAAAAGTTTTGAGAGGTGTTTGTTGTTGTCAACGAATGGTAGTGGGCACTCTAACCCCCTTGTCAAACAGACTTTCAAAGAGCGGCTCCCATGAAGGACGTTATCTCTACCAGCAAGGTAGATCACCCCTCTTCTCTTTTGTTTACACATGTATTTTAGTTTTATTTATAGATGACACTCCTCCCAACCTTTTGCTTTCACAAGCCATGGCTAACCGAATCCTCGGGTGCCTTCCAACATTTCACATACCATGGAGGAGTGTCTATTGCAAAATTAAGTTACTTACTGATAAATCAGGGCAAACCATATGAAGAGAATTATTAATAAAAGTTAATTAATTGGGGCTGGACACCCCGTTGCCAGCTCTTTTTGCAAAATTATTGGATAAGCGGATGTATATGCCACTAGTCCATTGGTGAAAGTCTGCCCAACAAGATTGAAAGATAAAACACCACATACTTCCTCATGAGCTATAAAACATTGACACAAATAAGTAGTAATAAAGTTTTGAATTGTTTAAAGGTAGCACATGAAGTATTTACTTGGAATGGCAGAAAAATACCACATAGTAGGTAGTTATGGTGGACACAAATGGCATAGGTTTTGGCTCAAGGTTTTGGATGCACGAGAAGCATTCCCTCTCAGTACAAGGCTTTGGCTAGCAAGGTTGTTTGAAGCAAACACAAGTATAAATCGGTACAGGAAAACTTACATAAGAACATATTGCAAGCATTATAAGACTCTACACTATCTTCCTTGTTGCTCAAACACTTTACCAGAAAATATCTAGACCTTAGAGAAACCAATCATGCAAACCAAATTTCAACAAGCTCTACGGTAGTTCTCCACTAATAGGTTTAAACTACATGATGCAAGAGCTTAAACATGATCTACTTGAGAGCTCAAAACAATTGCCAAGTATCAAATTATTCAAGACAATATACCAACTACCACATGAAGCATTTTCTGTTTCCAACCAAATAACAATAAGTGCTGCGGCTTTCAGCTTTTGCCATGAACATTAAAAGTAAAACGAAGAACACAAGTGTTCAAATGAAAAAGCGGAGCGTGTATCGCTCCCACACAAGCATGTTAGGATCCGATTTATTCAGAAAACTAAAATAACAAACGAGAATAAAAGCACACGGACGCTCCAAGTAAAGCACATAAGATGTGACGGAATTAAAATATAGTTTCACTAGAGGTGACCTGATAAGTTTGATGAAGAAGGGGATGCCTTGGGCATCCCCAAGCTTAGACGCTTGAGTCTTCTTGAAATATGCAGGGATGAACCACGGGGGAATCCCCAAGCTTAGACTTTTCACTCTTCTTGATCATATTATATCATCCTCCTCTCTTGATCCTTGAAAACTTCCTTCACACCAAACTCAAAGCAATCTCATTAGAGGGTTAGTGCATAATCAAAAATTCACATGTTCAGAAAGGAAACAATCATTCCCAACACTTCTGGACATTACCCAAGGCTACTTAAATTTAATGGAGCAAAGAAATCCACTCAAAGACAGTAAAAGAGGCAATGCGAAATAAAAGGCAGAATCTGTCAAAACAGAACTGTCCGTGAAGACGAATTTTTTCGAGGCACTTAACATGCTCAGATGGAAAAGCTCCAGTTGAATGAAAGTTGCGTACGTATCTGAGGATTACTCATGAATTTTTTCAGAATTTTCAGATTTTTATACAGAGAGAAAAGCTCAAATTCGTGATAGCTAAAAATCTGTTTCTGCGCAGAAATCCAAATCTAGTATCAACTTTCTATCAAAGACTTTACTTGGCGCAACAACGCAAGAAAATAAAGATAGAAAGATATTTCTACAGTAGTAGGCAGTACCTTGACTCAAAAAATAAAACAAAAATTGCAGAAATAAAACAATGGGTTGTCTCCCAAGAGCGCTTTTCTTTAAAGCCTTTTAGCTAGGCATGATAATTTTCATGATGCTCTTATAAAGATGAGAGTTGAATATAAGAGAGCATCAAAAAGCAAATACCAAACACAATTAAGTTAACCCACTTTCTATGCAAACGAATCTTGTAAGAAAACAAATTATTGAAGCATGAAGCTACTATCATAGAAAGACAAAGCAAGTGCAACTTCAAAATTTTCAACAAAAAGAGAGGTGACTTAATATTATTGAGATATATAAAACCATGTCTCCCTCTCTCATAATAATTTTCAGTGGTATCATTGATAAACTCAACAATATAGCTATCGCATAAAGCATTCTTATCATGATCCACATGCATAAAAGTATCATTACTCTCCACACAAGCATAATCAATTTTATTAGTAATAGTGGGAGTAAAACTATCACATCCATCATTATAATCATCATAAATTGGAGGCATAGAATAATCATAATGAATTTTATCCTCAATAGTAGATGGACTGAAAATATCACAATCACCATAACAAACTTGAATATGATAGACAAGCTGTATATTAGAGAGATGGTTTTGGGTAATCCCTCCATAACTATGACAAGTTTCATGAGGATGACTGTAATTATAACCTATGTCATAGTATTCTTTATAATAATTGTCAAAGATTGGAGGCATAGTGTCATCATAAGAAATAGAATAGTTATCTTCCAAAGTGTGTTCATCTGTAAACATACCATCATTGTTACTAGAAGGAGATGTATCAAACATATAATCATCAGTAGCAAAAGGATTTTCAAACACCTCATCCCCAAGCTTAGAGCTTTCTATATCATCATGGGAAGAAACATGGATAGTACTAATACTATGGCAATTATTAACATCATCATTTTCAGAATTAGTGTCCCAGTAGATCTTCAATATCAAAAGAAGTGTGCTTTTCCCAATCATGATCACTAATATAAATAACAGGCATAGGTTCATCATCAAGTTCAGAATCATCGAATTCAGAATTATAAGTATCAATTGTAATAGGAGCAACAAGTTTGGGAGAAGATACCGTTTCCTCTCTCCTTTTACTCCTCTTCTTCTTCTTCTTCTTCGTTCCCTTCTTCTTCTTCTTTTCCCCTTTAGGAGGGAGAGGCTTGAAAGGAAGCTTCTCCACATAGCCTGGTTTATTATTAGAAACAATAGAAGAAACTTGGGAGGATACCTCTCTTTCATTAATAAGAACAAAACACATATTAGTCCTATCATATTTTGGTAAAGTCCCATCCTTTATAACACTTTGTATGTAGGTGTTGGCATGGCAAGATTAACACCATAGAGATAACATCCATGCAACACACTATTCATATCAAGATCACTCATATCTAAGAAAGAAATTTTTCTTGATAACTCTTCACACCCCAAAAATAAAGTAAGTTCATCATGCTGATTAGGAGTGATCATGTTATCACAATATAGACTTGAAGTACTCATTAAATTCGAAATACTATCATCATGACCAGAACATTGAAAATTAAAATGACCCACTTCATAGCAAAGTTCACAAATAAAAGGGTGGAGGTCACAAACTTTTTCACCAAGATCTTTTAGAGCCTTGTACCACATTCTAGTTTTTTCATTCCTATGATGGATACAATATTCATCTTCGATTTGATTAATTCCACAAGGTCTATGCATTCCACAAAAACTAACATGCTTATAAGAAATAGTATTTTCAGAAGTTTGTGCATGTTTATTGCAATCATTAACAACAATTTCATTTTCCATGCAAGTGTCTTTGAAAGGTTCATGATACACGTCCCAATTTTGTTTAGGAACATTAATATGAGAAGCAAAGGTTCTACAACAATCAACAATAATTTGAGAATCAAGACCATAATTATCACTAAGCTTTTGAAAACCGGAAGTTTCAATGAAAGACTTAATGCATTCATATTCATAGTTTATACCTGATTCTTTACCTTTGTCGTTCTCCCAATCTTCAGTATTGCTTTGAATTCTTTCAAGAAGATCACATCTAGCTTCAACCTTCTTACTTGTGAAAGAACCCTGTGAACATGCATCTACATAATCCTTATAATGACTTGAAAGCCTTGCATAAAAATTAGTAACAATTATTTCCTCAGAAAGCTCATGGTTAGAACATTTGAGTATTAATGTTTTTAGTCTTCCTCAAGCTTGAGCAATGCTTTCTCCATCATAAGGGTAAAAATTATAAATGCGATTCCTATCTAGATGCACTTCATGAAGAGGATAAAATTTAGAGTAAAAGAGAGATTCAAGCTGTTTCCAATTCGATGGTTGTTCATCCAGCGAGCCTATACCATTCCTTTGCTTTGTCCTTAAGTGACAATGGAAATAGTTTCCTCATAACATTTTCTCTTGATAAACCTGCAATCTCAAATAACTCACAAAGTTCTGTAAGTTTAGACAAGTGAACACTTGGATGGACTGATCCATCCCCTACATACTGATCATTCATAACCCTTTCAACAATTTTCATAGGTATTTTAAAAGGAATACTTTCAACAGGTGGATTTGGAATATCACAAGCATCATTCGAATTACCACATATTGGAGACAAAGCATTATCAAGGCAAAATACTTCATCCAAAGCTGAGGAGCAAAAAAGATTATTTTTATATAAACTAGCTTCCCCAAGGTTGGGTTTTTCCATAGCATTAAAAATAATGGTGTCCAAAAAATTTATACTAATAACATTACTACCACTATTATGCAGACAAACTTCCATAAGTTTTTTAATTTTCTCTTCAAAAGTATCATGTCCTAATTCAATATAAATTTCATAAAGATCTCTAATTTTTTTGTTGTTTTCCATTAAGCCTAACTAGTGAAATAAAACAAGAAATAAAAAGATATAATTGCAGAATCTAAAGGAAATAGCTTCGAGCACTCACACACCGGCAACAGTGCTAGGAAATAGCTTAGTAGTCGGAGGATGTGAATACCTTTTACCTTACCTCCCCGGCAACGGTGCCAGAAAATAGCTTGATGTCTACGCACGCTTCTATTCTTGTAGACAGTGTTGGGACTCCAAGAGCAGAGGTTCGTAGAACAACAGCAAATTTCCCTTAAGTGAATCACCCAAGGTTTATCGAACTCAGGGAGGTATAGGTCAAAGATATCCCTCTCAAGCAACCCTGCAATTAAGATACAAGAAGTCTCTTGTGTCCCCAACACACCTAATAGACTTGTCAGATGTATAGGTGCACTAGTTCGGCGAAGAGATAGTGAAATACAAGTAATATGGATGATTATAAGTAGTAATTGCAATCTGAAATAAAAATGGCAGCAAGCGAACATGTAGCAGAACTTGTTGGAAACGGTGTTTCAATGCTCACATAATTGAATAAATAAATGCTACTCTCGAACACTCTCTTGTTGGATAACATACACCATTCATTGTGTAGGGCTGCAAAAGCACACCTCAAGCCGGAGTAAACAAGCTCCACAACGTCATAAAGGAATCACACACGATGCGCACACTTGTCACCATCACACCGTGGAGAGTGACTCCGAAGTTCATATTAAAGTAACCTCTAGAGTGCATAATAGACAAGAGTAACATCTACATATTCAACTAGATTACAAAGCTCATGATCACATAAAGATCACACCATGGGAGAGAGAGATGAACCACATAGCTACCGGTAGAGCCCTCAGCCTCGGGGGAGAACTACTCCATCCTCATCATGGGAGACAGCAACAACGATGAAGATGGCGATGGAGTCGATGGAGATGGCTCCGGGGGCAATTCCCCGTCCCGGCAGGGTGCCGAAACAGAGACTTCTGTCCCCCGAATTTGGGTTTTTGGTGGCGGCGGAGCTACGGAACTCTTCTGGAGAAATCATTGATCTCCTTAGGGTTTTCAGGGCAGGAGCTTAATATAGGCGAAAGGGCGGCGCGAGGGGGTGCCCGAGGGGCCCACCCCATAGGGCGGCGCCGCCCTCTCCTGGCCGCGCCAGTGGATGGGGAGGAGGCCGTGGGCCTCCTCTGGCCTGGCCCTTCTGGCTCCGTGGGTCTTCTGGCGAAATAGAATTTCTGTAATTTTTCTGGATTTTTCCGAGCACTTTGGTTTTTGGGCCTTTTCTGCAATAAACAGACATAATAAACAGAAGCTGGCACTGTGGCATCTTGTTAATAGGTTAGCCAATAAATGCCATAATATGATATAAAGTGCATATAAAATATGTAGCTATTGGCATAAAACTAGCATGGAACATAAGAAATTATAGATACGTTGGAGACGTATCAGGGTCAACCTTGATCGCGGATCTGAAGGAAACTTTCGACAACCTTGACAAATTCTGCCTCAAACTGAACCCGACGAAGTGCTCTTTTGGCGTCCCTGCAGGAGAACTTCTCGGGTTTCTGGTGTCAGCAAGAGGAATCGAGGCTAATTCAGAGAAAATTCAAGCCATCGTAATAATGCGGAAGCCAACCAAGCTAAAGGAAATACAACAGCTAACTGGGAGAGTTGCGGCTTTGAGCAGATTTGTTGCCAGGCTGGGAGAAAAGGCGTTGCCATTTTACGCCTTGATCAAGCAAGGCGAAAAGTTCGAGTGAAACGAAGAAGCAGACAGAGCCTTTGACGACCTGAAGCGCACAATCTCGACACCTCCGATATTAGTGGTGCCTAAGGAAAAGGAACCTCTACTGCTATATATTGCAGCCACACCTCAGGTGGTCAGCACGGTAGTTGTGGTCGAAAGAGAGGAAGAAGGAAAACTCCATGGAGTTCAGAGGCCAGTATACTTCATCAGTGAAGTTTTGTCGCCTTCAAAACAACGGTACCCGCATTATCAGAAGTTGGCATATGGAGTGTTTACAACTGCAAGAAAACTGCGACACTATTTCTCGGCACATCCGATAATAGTGGTCAACGAGGCGCCTTTGTCCAATATATTAAACAACCCGGAAGCTACGGGTCGTGTCTCCCTTTGGGGAATAGAGCTTTCCCCTCGGGACATCACGTATGAGAAAAGAAAAGCAATAAAGTCGCAGATCTTACCAGACTTCGTCGCAGAGTGGATGGAGCTGCAAAATACGGGACCCTCGGATTTGTCGAGAACCTGGACTATGAACTTTGACAGGTCCAAGAGGCTAGAAGGAGCTGGAGCAGGCGTGATATTAGTTTCACCTCAAGGAGACAAGCTGAAATATGTGCTGCGGATGACATTCCCAAACGCATCTAATAACGAGGCAGAGTATGAAACACTCATACATGGGATGAAGATGGCGAAGGCTTGCGGAGCAACCCGATTAAAAAAATTCGGTGATTCACAACTCGTGGCTCAACAGGTGATGAACCAGTGTGACGCGGTTAACGACAGCATGATAGCGTACAAGGAGGTATACAATGAACTCGAGAAACTCTTTGACGGGTGCGAAGTGAATCATATCAGTAGACTCAGCAATGACGAAGCCGATGTGTTGGCAAACATCGGGTCGCAGTGCTTAGCAATACCACCTGGAGTATTTTGGGAGGAAATAACTGAAAGGTCAACCAAGGCGAAGAAACAGCCAAAAAAGAAGGAGAAGCTTGAGAAAGACTCGGGGGCTCCAGCAGGATTGGAAGCAAACTCTTTGGGAGAAAGAGGAACCACATGAGATAATGATGGTGCAAATTCCTTGGATGCAGGTTTACGTCGCATACATCCTAAGGAAAGAAATACCTGGAGATCCGGTAGAAGCTAGACGAGTTATTCGACGATCTAAAGCTTTTACTGTGGTAAAGGGCGAGCTCTATATGTGAAGTATATCGGGAGTCTTGCAGAGATGTGTTACACCCGAAGAAGGAAGAGTTATTCTGAAGGATGTACACGAGGGAGTATGCGGCCACCACGCAAGCAGTCGAGCAATAGCAGCCAAGGTTTTCAGAGTAGGATTTTACTGGCTAACAACAATAGAAGATGCAAAGGACATAGTGCGTAGTTGCGATGCGTGTCAAAGATTTGCGGCAAAACCTCATTCTCCGGTAGCAGAGTTGATGCCAATACCCTTGTCATGGACTTTCGCTCAATGGGGTCTTGATATGGTGGGAAAATTGCATAAGGCATGACCAGGAGGATACGAGTATATGCTCGTGGCTGTCGACAAGTTTACTAAGTGGATTGAGGCAAAGCCAATAAATTCGCCAGATGCAGCATCAGCGGTTAGCTTCATCAAAAGTATCATTTTTCGATTTGGAGTTCCTCATAGCATCGTCACGGACAACGGCATCAATTTTACCTCCAAAGAATTCAAAGCATATTGCGCAGAGGTAGGCATCAAACTACACTTTGCGTCAGTTGCGCACCCGCAGACCAATAGCCAAGTCGAGAAAGCGAACGGTGTCATCTGCAATGGCATCAAGAAATGTCTGCTAACACCACTGGAAAAAGCTCGACACACCTAGCCAGAAGAACTGCCTAGCGTGTTATGGAGTATACGGACAACACCCAACACAGCAACACAGGAAACTCCGTTTTTCTGGTTCATGGAGCTGAAGCAGTGCTTCCGATAGAAATAGAACACAATTATCCGAGAGTGACGGAATATGATGAAGAAACCTCGAGAAAGGCACTAGAGGACGATGTCGATGCACTCGACGAAGCTCGAGATGAGGTGCTATCAAGAGTCACCAAGTACCAGCAAGATCTGAAAAATTACCATAGTCGACGTCTGTGACCAAGGTCTTTCCAAGTTGGCGATCTGGTTCTTCGGCTCACGCAAGATAGCCATGAAAAATTTGAGTCGCCATGGGTAGGCCCGTACATTGTTACCGAAGTAATCGAAGGAGGAGCATAGAGAATAAAGGACAAGAAGACAGAGATTACAGAGCCAAACCCCTGGAACGTGGCACAGCTTAGGCGTTTTTACGCATAAGTCAAAAAAAAATAGTCATGCATGTAAACATACAATGTACTGAAAAGCCTGCGAGATTTTAGACGCACTCTTTTCCTTTCAGGCCACCGAGTGGGCTGGAAGGTTTTTAATGAGGCGGGCTCGCGGTGCTGCAATATAGTAAAAATAATGGTGATATATATCTCTTTTTCTTCGACAGGCTCGGGGGCTTGCAACCCGTAGATTCAATATGCGCACAAATCTTCACAATATACAATCTACAAGTTATTTGCCTTGGTTCAAACACCTCGCAAAGCAATAAACACACAAAAATATAGCAACCGAAACACTCGGGGGCTAAACAAGATAGACTCAACTATATAAGTCTTCGCAATATACAAGATTTTTGAGAAAACAAGCTAGACAACAGAGATAAGTCTTCAGTCAAGTCTCATATATATCATCTATGTTTATTCTTTCACCTTCTGCAGAGGCACCCATGAAATCAGCATAATGGCCTTCCAAGAAGAAGCAGCATCCATCCGAAGTAAATAATCAATCATATCTTCGGCACCGGGTGTCACCACATTGTTGGTTTTGTTGACATTTCTTCTTCGCCTCCTAAGTTTGACATGACAAGCTTCGACAATGTTGGTCATATCCAACTTCGGATAGCGGATCTGCAGCATGATCATGGCAAACCTAGCGCCAGCCATTAATTGAGCTTTCACAAATCCATAAACCTGATGGGCACTTTAAAATTTTTCCATCAAGTCAGGATGTGTCGTGGGTTGAAGATTCCAAGGAAACATAGCATTATAGACCATAGCCAATGCCTTGGTACAGAACTCGAGATACTCCCGCACCTGACCCGCACGGTCTTGAAATCTGACAATTTCTCGGGTCCGATCCGGAGAAGACCAAAAACTGGAATCATTGTCCAAGGCAAGATTAACAAGAAGATTGTATCTCGCATCAACTCGTTGATCTTCGACAGCAGCATCCAAAAAAGAGCCTATTCAGGGGACAGGGCACAATAAGATGAAAAGATAGTAACGGACAAAAGAGGATTCAAAATCGTGAAACATACCCGCCATATCCAGACTTGCATCAGCCATCAAGTCAAGCATATAATTTTCTCGGGATACAGCTTGTGCAGCTTCGGCAGTCGCAATTTCTTTCAATGCTAAGGCTTCTTGGGCTTGTTGGAGAGCTATTTTCTCCCGCTCAGACGATTTGCGGGACTGGTCCATGACGATAAGGGATTGTTTCTTCATGGCTTGGAGCTGTTGGCGAAGTTCGGTAAATTCCAATTGATCTGAGACAGCACACGAAGAATCGTCAGGGAAAACGTCGTCAGGTATGCGGTTCGAGCGAGAGATAGCACGGGAAGCAGCCGATGTTCCAGCAGTCTTAGAGTAGTTATCAAATACCAACGGGAAGAAAGAAAAGGTCGACAATCAATTACCAAACAATGGATCATTCCTTCTCATTGATAAGTTGGGATATTTACAAGAATAGGGGTCCATTACAAAAGGTCAGCTCCCAGTGAGTCGACGAAAATAGTTGTATATCATAAGGATATCGAAATCTACCAAAAGAAAGATAGCAAACGGAGGAGTAAGTTGGTCTACTTGACCTCCGGCTTGGCGGAACTGGAGGAAGCAGCTGGCTTCTATCCGAGGAAGGAGAGAATCTTCTTCGAGTGCGGCTTGGCAGCCTTAATCAAAGACTGCCACCTCTCCTTGTTTATCCCCTTCGTTTCACCAGCTTTCGCCTAGTCGATTTTCTGCTGGCTTTCGGCAACCAGAGGTATGGTACCTTCAATGCCAATCTTCAAGTTTTCCTGCCGGAAATTCAGCCCAAGATCCTCCTCAGGAAAGAAGCGCTTGGCAAGATTAGAGAAGATATCTGGCTGAGTTTTCTTCGGGAAGAAGTAGGGGAAGAGGCGCGTAAAGGCGATCCGTGCATCAGCAATACTGCGGCGCGCCAGATCCCCGTGAATTTCAAGGAGGGAAAGGGCGTCAAGAAGACGATCCCCTTCAGGCTCCTGAAGTTCAAAATCCTGACCCATTTTTCCTGCTGAAACAAAGTTCGGGTTATCAACAAGTATAAGGAGAGGCAATCTTGGAAGAAACTCGAGCAAAGTGATCAGTGAACTTACTGAGAAAACGCCGATTCTGCAATTCCAGGCGGCCAATGACATCCTCTTCACGAGCAATCTGTTGAGTTGTCTTCTTGCTCAAAGCAGTTTCAGCTTGGTGGAGTCTTTTTCGAAGATCTCCAACTGAGGCAGCGTCTTGTTCGGCCTTCTCGCGAGATTTTTCACTCCGCTCTAGCTTGAGAGCGAGATCATCGGCACGCTTGTTAGCTTTGGCGAGAGTCTCTAGCGGAAGGAAACATGGCAAATGTGATAAGATGGACAGGAATATAATTTCTTTGATGAAAAACAAAGAAGGTAGAAAGGTGTACCTTTCAAACTTTCGACAGTGTCACGGTACCCAATAAACTGAGTACCGAGACTGATGAAGTGTTTCAACAGGGGCTGTAGAAACAAAGACGATAGAAAAGTTCAGAGCCGAGAAAACTTGACAAGCAATACAAGATAGCAGCAAGGGTACTTACATCATCCAAGAGAGGAGCCGTCGAACTCCCGGCCAAGTTGTGTTTCTCGCTAAGTTCTATCCTCGCCCTTTTCAGCGAGGAGGCTCGGGGGCTGCCGACAGGAGTCAACATTTCCAAATCTTGATGAGGCGCCACTATCCGCAAAGATATAATGAGAATATTTACAAGCAATATATAAAGACGTCCGCAGCCTCCGGATGCCGTGTGGGTCGCCCTTGAGGACGACGATGAACTCGAACAACACGGGCCTTCCTCGTCCCGCCTGTCCGACGATGAGGATGACGACGACGTCGCAGGCGACGACGAGCATGCAGCTCTGCCGTGGCCGCGGCCACGACCACGACCACGACCACAGCCGCGAGCTCGGCCTCTGCCTCTACCAGTCATGGCGTCGACTCTTGAGATGGTGGCGGCTAGGGTTGGGGAGAGAGGCGCTAGGGTTTGTGTGTGAGAGGCACGGTGAGAGGCGACCCTTTTTATAGGCCAGAGGGAGGCGGGGGAGCGGTGGCGCTCATTAACGCCGACACGCAGAGGTAGATGGCGACGAGACGCTTCCCTGCGCCTCTGCGGGAACTGCACCGTCGCTGCGCGCCAATAACTTCCGTCGCGAGGTAGGCGACGGTTAGGTTAAAATTCAATTGTGCCGCTGATGGGTCGACCCCGCCACTCCCAGCGGCGTCCCCGGTGCGTCCCCTGTGGGGCGGGGACGGGCTTAGGACGCCGAACACCGTATCTGGGCGCGCCGAACAAAAAGAGGCTTTGAGGACGCGGCTGGGAACGTTTTTTTGTCCGGCGCACCCCAAATTGCTTTGGGGAACGATTTGGGGGACGCGACTGGAGATGCTCTTAAATGGGCATGAATTTAGTGCATCTCAAGTGACCCGACGCAAGCGGACGTAAGTCGACTGTTTTTATCCGCGCATCCAAAACATGGGTATGCACTCCAGCTCAATGGCCCGACGCAAACTTACCGGAATATCCGCCGAGTCACAAACACGGACTAAATTTGCGTTGCGAATGCATCTGCGTTGTCCACTCAATCGTGTGGTCTACATGACCCCTCTCTCTCCTTCTTAATTAACGCATGACCCATGTGGCCACGGCCAGTACTAGCCACACAAAAGTAATCCATGGCTCATACTGGACTCTCATTTACGGTAAAAAAATAGTCATTACCCTGGGGCAGGGAGGCATACTAACAAGGTTATTTTCATATTAACAGTTTGACGCCAACGAACTAAAATAGACATAAATTATGTCTAAAATACATCGAACAGCTGAAGATGCCCTAATTCTCATCTAGAACTAGTAAATGCCAAATAGATGGTGTAAAATAATATAAAATTAAGGCTGCGACCAAGAATCTCGGCGCTAAACCGCTCGCCCGGGGAGGCACGGCGTCGTTGTTGCCGCTGGCGTTCCCGAGGGCTCGATCGGAGCCAAAGGTAGCGACAATATCCAGGCAGGCCGGCATTGGGTGCGGTAGTGCCCCGCACACTGCACACCGGCCGGCTGAGTCTCGCTTCCTCCTCGTCAAAACCATGGAGAGTGGCTTAAAAAAAGCATCAAGATTGAGGAGGAGCTCGTGCAGCCCTGCTCTCCCCATCCCAACCCCCAGTTCCCCATGCGCGCTCACGTTACCCCCACCCCGCTCCTCACAGACACCTAGAACAAGAAACAATATGATATGTCACCACCACCGCTGCACCCACGCTCCCCCCCAACTCTCCCTTTCCCTAGAAAGGAAGAGAAAAAACTATAACAGCACTATTGCTGTTTCTCTGTCCCACGCCCGTTTCTGTCTCCCTCACCCTTGCACGGGCACACAGCACGCATGAACAGAGAAGTAGTAGAGTAAAACTTGGTGAACAAAGTTTGCATTACGGACAGGGGAAAGCGAGAGGCCGGGCGCCAAGAACCACATGTTTTCATGCACTCGTGCGTGCGCATAGCATGTTGTCAGTGCACCTAGGGCAACTCCAACGCGGGAAACATTTCGTTCTAACATGTTCGTTTTGATCGGAGCGGACAAGGCCAACACCGCAGATCCGTTCGACCCAGCCAATTTTATCATAAATTTGAGCTAGATTTATGGTCAAACAACTACAGTGTCCGCACGGTCCACCGGCCACCGTGTCTTACCTCGGGGCGAACCGCTCATTGACCTACCTATCGCCCACATGTTTCTTTTTAATGTGATGGGGCTAGAAGACGACTTGTACAAAGCCCAAGCAGAAGGAGCGGAGCCGCTGGCCAGATCTAGCTACGACGCTCCGCACTTCATACATGGAGCCGCAAGAGGCACCTCCACCGCCGCCTCCGCACGACCCATGGTCGTTGTGGGAGGACCATGCACCGGTGGTAGTGGCAACGCCGTCGGCCATCGTTTCCCTCCCCTCTAATGGCGAGTAGATGAGGCGCCAACACTGAAGGGAGAAACCCTAGTTTGTGTACATGCATGTACATGTTTTCGCCACTTCAATAACTATTTTAATTCAAAAAAATTTAAAAATAAATAAAAATTACGAGCACGAAACATGTCGCCGCCTTGGGTGCACCACACAAACATGGGCTAGTCATTTTCGGTGACGTCTGCATTTGCAATCCAAGCGTATCAAAACAAACATATTTTATGTCTGCTAAATGTGTTCGTTTTGGATTGCCGTGTTGAAGTTGCTCTAATGTCCTAGGCATACACAGACGATCTTAATTAGCATCGTGTGGCAGATTTTGAACTGTGTTGTTGCTCGTCCATGGCCTTGTTGGGGGTACCTATAGTATTATTTTGAGCTTTCATTTTCAACGTGAGAACCTGACATGTTGATCTATTTAACTCAATTATTAGTCCTAGCACGGCAATCTGCAGATGTAGCACGATAGAGATGGGTCAAGGTTTCTTAGCCCGGGTAATTAAATGGAACACACACTTCTTTTATGTCCCTGGTCAACTCAGATTTCGGTGCACTAGCTGTCTTCCCCAGCTTCCGGCCTTTCCTGCCCCATCTACTCCAACTTCACTGGTCAGTTTCATGTGCATGCATGCCTAGACCATCAATTGATCTGCCCCAACACCATCAGATCATCAATTCAACCTTCTTCCCCTTGACTGCACTTCATATAGCCAGCTAGACATGTTACAGTAGAGAACTTGCTACTTCCACAGTCCAAGCAACAATGGAGGGGAGGAGAGGGGAGAAGAACCTAGCTTAGCTATATCCCTAACTCTAGGGAGCAACAGGGTTACATAAGAAAGCTCCCAAGAGGGCAAGAGGAAAAGGCCAGGAAAAGAAAAAAGGCAAACCAGAGAAGAAGATGCCAGCCAAGTACTAGTACTTGCGCCAGTACTGCTAACTATAGTCTCAGTCCGGCAGGCAGGCAGACCTGGTTCAGCTCCCTCTTCCCCTATATTCCCAATCAACACCCACAGAGAAAAGGAGCACCAAAAGCAGCCGCGACAGAAAGGAACAGCGAGTGAGAGAAAGAGAAAGATCAACTCCACTCAGCTGGATGAGATCCCTTCTCTCTTCTGTTTCTTCTCTCAAGCTCTAGCTCTAACGGTGCTGCCTGCCTGGCCCAATCAGTGAGTACGATCGAGGAGAGCGACAAGGAGATCGATGGCGTGGTGGGCTGGGAGCATGGGCGGCATGGATCTCCGCAACCACCTCTCGCAGTTCGGCGGCCCGCCCGGCGGCGGTGCCATGGGAGGTGGCGACCAGGCACCAACCACACCAAACAGCAGCGGGAGCAACAACCATGATGATGAGTCCGGAGCCGCACAGGACTCCCCCACTGCCGGCGCGGGCGACAACTCCCCTACCCCGGGCGCATCCGGAGGGAGCGGAGGCGGAGGGGGTTCTTCGTCTGGCAGGCGGCCGCGAGGGAGGCCGGCTGGATCCAAGAACAAGCCCAAGCCGCCGATCATCATCACGCGGGAGAGCCCCAACACCCTGCGCTCGCACGTGCTCGAGATCGCCAGCGGCGCCGACATCATGGAGGCGGTCGCCACGTTCGCGCGCCGGCGCCAGCGCGGGGTCTCCGTGCTCTCCGGCAGCGGCGTCGTCGGCAACGTCACCCTGCGCCAGCCCGCGGCGCCGCCCGGCTCCGTCGTCACGCTTCACGGCCGCTTCGAGATCCTCTCCCTCTCCGGCGCCTTTCTACCCTCGCCTTGCCCGCCCGGGGCCACCGGTCTTGCCGTCTATCTCGCCGGCGGCCAGGGCCAGGTCGTCGGAGGCACGGTCGTCGGGGAGCTCGTCGCGTCTGGGCCCGTCATGGTCGTCGCGGCCACCTTCTCCAACGCTACCTACGAGCGCCTTCCGCTCGCCGATGAAGAGCCTGGCGAGGGGGGCATCGCACCCACCGGGTCAGACGGGATGCAGCTGCCGGAGGGACCGCCTCTCGGAGGAAATGGCGGGATGGGTGCGCCGCCCGGACTGCCAGACCCCTCCTCAATGCCATTCTACAACTTGCCGCCGAACCTGATGCCCAACGGCGGCGGTCAGATGTCGCCGCACGATGTGTTTGGCTCGTTTCGGCCACCACCGCCGGCCTTCTAGCTGCTAGCTATGTTTCTAGCTCCCCACTTTTGCTTCTTCATTTCTTTGTTTCCAGCTTCACATATCACTGTGATGATCTACTTGTTTTAAGAGTTCACTGTTTAATTAGGTAGCTTAATTTGATTGCTAGTGCGCTTAATTAGGCATGGATAAAGGAAAGACTCCAATTTGATTTGATCCCGTCATGGGTACACTTTCGTTTCTTTCATAAGCTAATGCGTGGGTCGGACTACTATCTGTTCATCTTTCATGCATGGCTGCATATACATCTTAATCCTATGTAGGTCCTAAATATTTCTGTGCATCTGCATGTATGATATACATATACCTAGCTATATGTAAGTAAAGTTGCAGTAATTCCTAAGAAACACAAAGAATCAAGCAGTGTATGATGGAACTGTTCTCTGTGTTTCGCGTGTCTTAGATTGATATAGTCGTCTCTCGATTAAATCAATAGACAGCTAGAAATACTGTTTATGAGCAATATCACGCTATATATATGCTCACCCAGCGAGCCAGGTTCTAAATATATCGCGTTATAGGCATTGACATGGTTTGTGAACATGCATCCTGGACCATTTGTTTTTGTAAACGCATGTTAGTAGAAAATTACTCCAAAAATATTTTCTGGAGTAGTATATATTTTCTGTTATGAATTGTGTGACTATGAAATTTGGAAGAAGTACTTGTGTCCCTAGCTATAGCCTTTGATATCCTATGTATATGTATTAATAACGAATCAACATATTATTTAACTTGTAGAAAATAAACGAAAATGTCTCATAAATATGTATATGCTTATATGTTACCTCTGTTAACAAATAGAAAACTTCTTCTAAGGCACGTGATTAAAAATTATAAGTTTTACTTCTATTGCCTA
This sequence comes from Lolium rigidum, assembly GCF_022539505.1. Lineage (NCBI taxonomy): Eukaryota > Viridiplantae > Streptophyta > Magnoliopsida > Poales > Poaceae > Lolium > Lolium rigidum. Next base: position 91,150,031 of record NC_061511.1, on the reverse strand, counting down.
AAAAACAGTAAGAATGGTAGGATATGAAAAATTGGATCATTAGATTTGCGCTGAAAATGACCATCATATCAAATCGAGATGTACAAAATCTAGCGATCATCAATGTAATTTTTTTTTTGGAACCGTGCCAATATCTTTGCATTTCCGGGAAAGCATTGCTTAAGAGCATGTAAAAAATATATAATTGATCAATACTTAAATAGTTCAGACTCATGCATCATGAAGGTTTATTTACTTATTTCGAGCCTAGGTAGTACATTCACTTGGTCAAAATTATTTGCTTGTCAAGTTACCATATGCATGGACTCCTGGCTTCACAGTTCACATCAGAGGAGACAATAATTTGCTGCCGTAAGGGTCATTTCCTGCTCTTGCATGTGTAGCTCGCTTAACGATCTTGCGGAGAAAAGTGGCCAGCAACTTTATTCAGGAACGAAGGGTTGACAAGGAATACTATATATGAACATTGGTATCTAGTGGCATTTTATGCATAGGTTACTGCCTCGGATCCTATAGTTGATTGATTTCTTTCTTGAATGATCATTTTGTCGCATGACATGGTCATTAAGAAAAAAAATAGATGAAGACATTGCGCTGATCTTTAAATTATTACTCCCTAAGTTCCTTAAAGTAGTATGTACTCCCTCTCTCCCAAATTATGATGCATATTATGTTTGGTCAAAGTCAAACTTTGTAACTTTAATTAAATATATAGAAAATTATAGCAACATCTACATCATTATCTCAATGTTATTAGAATCATCATGAAATATATTTTCATATTGGACGTTGCTACGCGGTGCTATGGCACTAGTTAGTCTACCAGAGTGCCCCACCCAAATTAGGAAATAAATTAGTTTAACATCCCCGGTGGTCCAAAAATAGAAAGTCCTATTTCCTCTCCTACTACCGTCCAGGTCTGCACGCGAAATGTATAGAATGCAGTATCATTCCTCGACTCCGTGGCAAGTTCATGACAGGAAAAAGCGTGCTCTTGATTATGTATACATTCACCCAAATAAAAAGTAAATGCATCTGCCATCTTCTCCTTTGATTCCTTAAATTCAGAACAAATAGTGGAATGTAAGAAATTAAAGTTTAACTTCATAAAATTACATCTCAGAAAATATTCTAGTATTTGTGATTCTAACTGAGGATGTAAAAAATGTCAGCGTGGATGTAGAAAAAAAGATCTGGAGAAGCTACTGTTCTTAATTCTAGATATGGGGGAAAGTACTATTTCCAGATCTCGGATGTAGAAAAAGAAAAAATCCACTGATTCCATTGTTCTAGATGTAAAAAATAGATGAAAAAGACATCCCAGAAAATACTAGTGCTTATGATTTCAATTGAGGATGTAAAAAAATTGAAAAATATCAGTGATGGGATGTAGAAAAAAGAAGAAAATGCACATATGCACCAAAAAAAAATACATCGACATGAGATCGCGACGAGTCCACTTCCTGGACCATGAAAGAGGGCCAAGGGGCGCACGGTTGAGGCGAGGCCCTTCCCGGCGGCGCGAACGGAGACGGTGCCCTGGGTGGGCATCGTCCCGGCGGCGCGCCATGGTCTCCATGGAGGCGGGGGCCTACGGCGCGCGGTTGGGCGATGCCCTTTCCGGCTCCGCGCCACGGGAACGGGGGCCTGCAGCACCTGTGGAGTCTGGGCGTTCTCCCTAGGTGGCGCCATGGAGACGGGGCCTGCAGGGCGGTGGAGATGGGCGTACAGGCGTCGCGCCATGGGGATGGAGGCCTCCAGCGCGCGTGTGGAGATGGGAACCCTCCAGGCGCGCCATGGGGACGGGCCCTGCAGCGCGTGTGGAGATGGGCCGCGTCCTCCCGGCGGCGGGAAATCAGAGGCAGCCTGAGGGGAGGCGGGTGAGGTAATCGGAGCTCGAGTTCTGGGTTGCGGCGACGGAGGCAGGTCGGGAGGTAGCCGACGGAGGTTGTGGAGTGGGGAACTGGGGATTAAGGGGAACGAGTGGATGAGAAGAGCCCTGACTGGGAGAGACGAAGGGGAACGAGATTCACGTCTTTGGTCCTGCTATCCCCTGGTGAGCCACAGGATGTCCATCCGACGACGAACAGAGGTGGGCACTCGGTACGACCAGAGAGTGCCCCCGCACCTTTTAGAAAACGGGTTTCATATTATATGTATTTTATATTATAAGAGTTAATTTATTTTCATATATAGTTAGAACAACTTTATAAAGAGAATCATCATGAAATATATTTTCATATTATATGTATTTAATATTATAAAAGTTAATTTATTTTCATATATAGTTAGACCAACTTTATAAAAAGAATCATCATGAAATATATTTTCATATTATATGTATTTGATATTATAAAAGTTAATTTATTTTCATATATAGTTAGACCAACTTTATAAAGTTTGACTTTAACCAAACCTAATATGCATCCTAAAATGGGAAGGAGGGAGTATAATTTTTTGCACGAATGTTAAGACACGAGTTTAACGCTTGAATTAATTATGATTTAGGGTTTCGTGAGGCAAAGCCCTCACGTGTCTCTCCTTTATATAATGATCAGCATACAAGATACAAGGTACAATTGTACACGTACAAGACAGATGTATCCCTATACAAGATATTCACTAGGCCTATCTTAACACTCCCCCTCAATCTGAATTTCTAGACACTAGATTCAGATTGGACTTTACACGGTCTAGCATCTGTCGAGTGGCCGGTTTTGTAAACACATCAGCCAGCTGATCACGAGTAGAGATGAACCTGACTTGAAGAGCACCAGAAGCAACACGCTCACGCACAAAATGGAAATCAATCTCAATGTGCTTTGTCCGAGCATGGGAAACTAGATTTGCGGTCAGGTATGTAGCCCCTAAATTATCACACCATAAAATGGGGATGCGCCTGCTGAGAACAGTTCCAGAGACTCAACCCATATAACTTCAGCAGCTCCATTTGCTAATGCCTTGTATTCTGGTTCGGTACTCGATCTCGAAACAGTAGGTTGCTTCTTTGAACTCCAAGAAATAAGGTTTGGTCCAAGAAAGATAGCAAAGCTGCCAGTGGAACGGCGATCATCAACACAGCCTGCCCAGTCAGCATCAGTGAAAACACTAATGTATCCTCAGTCCTGTGTCTAGAGTTCCCTTAATATATCTCAAAATGCGCTTCACCGCTTCCCAATGAACATCAGTGGATTGTGAAAGGAACTGGCACACCTTGTTAACAGCAAATGATATATCAGGATACTGCAGACCTCCAACAACACTACGGTACTTGAAAGAATCATCAGTACCCAAAGCTGTGCCTGACTCTCGACTAAGATGTTTTGTCACTGCCATAGTTGTAGTAGTAGACTTGCAATTCTCCAGGCTAACACGATGTAGAAAATCCATGGCATACTTGCGCTGACTTAGTATACTGCCCCCTGAATTGTAAGTCGCCTCTAAGCCCAGAAAATAGTCCAAGGTGCCAAGATCCTTGATGGGAAAACTAGCTGCAAAGAGCGAACAAGACCATTAACAGCCGCAGGGTAGAGCCAGCGATGACAATATCATCAACATACACCAACATATACACTTGAACACCATGCTGAGAGAAAATGAACAGCGACGTGTCGGCCTTACTGGGAATAAAACCAAGCTGAGAGAGGAGAGCACTCAAACGAGCATACCAAGCTCGGGGAGACTGCTTAAGACCATATAGAGCTCGCTGCAATTTGCACACATGAGAGGGGTACCGAGCATCCTCAAACTCCGGGGGTTGCTGCATGTAGACATCCTCAGACAAGAAGCCATGAAGGAAAACGCATTACTGACATCAATCTTCCGCAAAGTCAACCCTCGAGAGACCGCCAAGGATAACACAAGATGAATAGTGGCTGGTTAAACAACTGGGCTGAAAGTGTCACCATAATCGATGCCATGCTGCTGAGTGAATCCACGAGGAACTAGACGAGCTTTGTACTTATCAACTGAGCCATCAGGACGGTGCTTGGTCTTAAAATCCATTTGCTGCCGACGATATTTACTCCAGGTGGTCGAGGAACCAACACGTATTTGTCTGACGTATAGCAGAAAGCTCGTCAGACATAGCTGCTCTCCATGCAGTATCATCAAGTGCCTCCCGATGTGAGACCGACGTCGCAAGAAAAGCACGCCGACGAGGATCATAGCGGATGGTACCATCTGTATAGTGTTTGTCACGTCTGGTGTGATCACGAGCACGGGTAACCATTCCATTTCCAGGGGCAGACGGCGTGGTTGTCGGGGCGTCAGCCGATGGTGCACCAGCTGAGGGTGGCGCGGCCGGAGAGGCGGTGCTGCCGGTAGGGGGCATCACGGGCTGGGAAGGAGGATGGGCCGCGGGAGACGGAGGCCCATCTGGCATGTCGCTAGGCTCCCGCGAAGGCGAGGGAGGATCCGAAGACGATGGCCCGGTCCGCGCGCATGGTTCGGGAGGCGTGCAGCCATGCACGTCGATCACACCAACTGGAGCGGGAACGTCAATCGCTGGTGGCGTTGAGGGCGCAACCTGCACATGTGGAGAGCTCGCACAAACATGTGCATTAGTAGACAAATATGACAGGTCATAATTCCGCATATTGACACTCGTAACCAGTTCATCGGAAGGGGAAGCTATGGCATGCACAAGAGTGGAAACGTCAATGACAACACCGGAAGTGGAATACGGAAACATAGACTCGTCAAAAATGACATCACGGGAAATATAAATACGTCCCGTGGACCGATCTAGACATTTGTATCCCTTATGCATAGGACTATACCCGAGGAAAACACACATAGTGGATCGAAAAGCGAGCTTGCGTGCATTATACTTACGCAAGCTAGGCCAGCAGGCGCAACCAAAGGTGCGAAGGAAAGTGTAATCGGGATGAACTCCTAGAAGGCGATGGAAGGGTGTGTCCTTATGCAAAACAGGAGTAGGCATGCGATTTATAAGGTAGCAGGCAGTGAGAAACGCATCGTCCTAATAGCGAAGGGGAAGATACGAATGAGCGAAGAGAGCTAACCCCGTCTCAACCAAGTGGCGATGTTTTCGTTCAACAATACCGTTCTGCTGAGATGTGTGTGGGCAAGACACACGGTGGGCAATCCCAGTGCGCTGAAAATAGCGATGAAGTTTGTGGTCACCACCCCAATCGGATTGGACAGCCCTAATCTTTGTGTTCAAAAGACGCTCGAGATGCGCTTGAAATGCATAGAAAACCTGCTCAACATCAGACTTGTGCTTAAGGAGGTTGATCCAACAAAAACGAGAATAATCATCGAGAAAGCTAACATAATATTTGTAACCACCAGATGAAGCAATAGCAGGACCCCACACATCAGAATGAACCAACTCAAGGGGAATAGTGGAAACACGATAAGAATCTTTATAAGGTAATTGTCGACTTTTAGCACGCTGACAGGCATCACAAACCAACGTTTGACTAGAGTAAGAACACAAAAGATCGTTTTGCTTATCAATAGACTGGACTATATTATTCGAGGGATGACCGACACGCTGATGCCACTGGGACGGAGTAATCTTGACGCTGGATGACGCATGGCGGGATGATGAAGACGCACGGCTAAATGGGATGGGGTACAACCCATCTTGGCTTCTATCGTGAAGAAGAGTTCGCCTCGTGGCCTTGTCCTTAACAAGGAAAAAGAATTTGTGAAATTCAACAAAGACGTCATTATCGCAAACAAGACGATAGATAGATAAAAGGTGCTTACTAATATTTGGAACATGAAGAATATTACGAAGCTGAAGGGATGAACCGGCTAAATTCGAATGACCAATATGCGAAATAGACAAACCTGCACCATTGGCCACTTGCACTTGGTCCGTCCCGCCATAGCGCTCATGCATGTGGAGGCGCTCATGATCACTCTTCAGGTGATCCGTCGCACCGGAGTCCATGATCCAGTGTGGAGGGTTGTTGGAGGAGGTCGATGCCGTGTTGCCGGAGTGAGGGTTGTCGTCGTAGCGGTAGCGGCATTCCGAGGCCTCATGTCCCCAGTTCTTGCATATTTGGCACTTGGGGCACCAGCGACGGCCGTCGTTGCCTCCTCCATTGCCGCCACCATCGCAGCGTCGGTCCTGACCACCGCCATCGCGGCGCCGATCCTGCTACTGGTAGTTGCCCGTGGAGCCGCCTGACGGGCGACGATCTTGCTGCTGGTAGTTGGGCTGCTGCTGGTAGCCGCCCGGCGCGCCACCAGATGATCGACCAGGGTTGGTCTGACCTGGACGCGACACATCATTCGTGGACGAGGTCCACTCATCGCCCTCGGCTTGCTGCGCCTGTTGGAGCCCCTCATAGTTCAGGACCATGGAGTAGAAGGACGGCAGCGTGACCGGAACGATCGCCATGTTGAGCGATGCGGCGATGGGGTTGAAGGCCTGCCCGAGGCCAGTGAGCATGTAGTCGATGATGTCTTCATCGGAGAGCGGAGAGCCGGCGGCGGCCATGGCGTCGGCAAGTGCCTTCACCTTCTGCATATACTCGCCCGCCGTCATGTCCTCCTTCTTCAACGCCTGGATCTGGTGCTTGATGTGCCGAACTCCGGCACGGTTCTGCGCGCCAAACATGGACTGAACAACAGTCCACGCCGTTGCGGCTGTGGAGCAGCCCAGCAACTGGCACGCGATGTCCTCCGTCATGGAGGAGAGGAGGAGCCCGAGGACCTTCTGATCTTGTGTCCACCACCGGTGGTAGTTGGGGTTGGCCACGACGCGGGCATCAACACCTTCCCCTTCGGTGAGGGTTTTGCTTGGTGCGGCCGTGGTGCCATCCATGTGCCCATGAAGAGAGGCGCCGGAGAAGTTGGTGAGGGTGAGGGCGCGCCACAGTATGTAGTTGCTACGGTCGAGGCGGACAGGGATGGTGGGGACGACCGCGGGAGCTGCGACCGTGGCTGCCAGCGGCCAGACGATGGCGCCGACGGTGGTGGAGAGGGGCAGCGATCCGCTGGTCATGGCGGCGGCTAAGATTGGATTGGTGGCGCTAGGGTTGGGAACCGACGGCTAGGGTAGGGAGGCAGCGGTGGGCTGATCAGGCTCTGATACCAAATTATGATTTAGGGTTTCGTGAGGCAAAGCCCTCATGTCTCTCTCCTTTATATAATGATACACGTACACGAACAGATGTATCCCTATACAAGATATACACTAGACCTATCTTACCAGAATTGGCGTTGCGTAGACTGGTTTTTTCCGGAAAATATAAATCGGAAGACAGGCTTCCAAATAAATGAACTGCTCGTTTGTATGGACTTGGGTCCAGATTTTATATGTGGGAGTCATCCTTGGAGGGATAAATTTGTCCACCAAACGCAATAGGACGATACTTTGAATTTTTTTCTCAAAAAAATATACACACCTTATTCCACGCAGGGCATCGACCACCGGGCGTGAACTTACCGTCGTCACTCTCAATGGCCGCGTGTAACACCCCGGCCATCCCCTGACCGGGCATGTTACCCATGGAACCCCTCTAGGACCTCTAGATTGGTCCCACAGACCAACACTAATCTTTTCTACGCACTTTGTCTTCACTTAAAAGCATTTTCCGGTCGGTCACCCATCCTCAGATCGCTCTGGATCAAGCACACTTAACCTCGGAGATCTTTAGAAATGAGCTTCCAGAAAATAACTTGCAACTTGTTGATATGCGTATCTGATAGATTGCGAAATATGATTGTATTGATATGCGGTAATTGGTGATTACATTGAGCCTCTTGGGCTGCTTATATAGTAGAGAAGATTTGGAGGGCAAGAAGCCTAGTAGAGATAGATCTAGGTTAAAATCATAAACTACCTAATATAACTAAATGTAATATACTCTAACACCCCCCCTCCCCCGGCAGTGTCAACATCGGGCGCCACAATATTGAGACTCGTGCGTATGTCGACGAAGGACGTAGGATGGAGTCCTTTGGTAAAAATATCTGCAAATTGTGCACTTGTTGGAACATGCAGAACACGAACTTCTCCAAGAGCAACATTTTCCCGAACAAAGTGAATGTCGGTCTCAATCTGCTTGGTACGGCGATGCTGCACAAGATTAGAGGCCATATAGACGGCTGAAATGTTGTCGCAGTATACAATAGTGGCGTGCTCGATAGGGCGCTGGAGTTCCACAAGTACTTGGCGAATCCAAACTGCTTCAACATTTTTTTTTGCGCAACCGCCCTATATTCCGCTTCAGCCGAAGACCGAGATACCGTAACCTGCCTTTTCGATGACCAAGAAACAAGATTATCACCCAAATAAACACAAAAGCCGGATGTGGATCATCGAGTATCTGGACATCCTGCCCAATCTACATCAGAATAAACTATCAAGCTTGTTGGGGAAGGTGAGTTAAGTAATAGGCTATGATCAAGAGTTCCTTTTAAGTAGCGAAGAATCTTTTTGACATGAGAAAGATGAGGTAAACGAGGATCATGCATATAGAGACATGCTTGCTGAACCGAATAAGAGATGTCGGGTCAAGTGAGAGTAGCATATTGTAAAGCACCAGTGAGACTATAATATAAGGTTGCATATGGAACAGGATCACCGTCAGCCGAGAGTTTAGTGCCAACATCAGCCGGTGTACGACATGGTTGACAGTCACTCATGCCAGCTCGGTTTAAGAGATCAATAATATATTGTCGTTCAGAAATAAAAAAGAGTAGATGTTCTAATGGCAGTGACACCAAGAAAATGATGAAGTGATCCTAAATCAGTCATAGAAAATTCTTTGTTAAGAAGAGTGATGATATGTTTAAGAAAAGAATTAGAGGAAGTTGTAATAACAATATCATCTACGTATAAAAGAAGATATGTCCTGTGAGAGGAAGATTGGAAAATAAAGTGAGATGTGTCAGATTTAGAAGGGATAAAACCAATAGTTTGAATGGATGTAGCAAATCATTGAAATCAGGCACGGGGAGCTTGTTTCATTGAGAGTACCATTAAGAAAGACATTTTTAACATCAAGTTGGTGAATAGGCCAGGACGAAGAAACTGCAAGACTGAGGATGAAGCGAATAGTGCTTGGCTTGACAACAGGGGAGAAGGTTTCATCAAAATCAATTCCTTGTTGTTGAGAAAAACCTCTGCAAACCCAACGAGCCTTGTAGCGAGCGAAAGACCCATCGGAGTTATACTTATGACGAAAAACCCACTTCCCCGAGACAAATTGGCACCGGATGGTTTAGGAACAAGAGTCCACGTATTATTTTGAATAAGAGCATCAAATTCATCTTTCGTGGCCGAGTGCCATAATGGATCAAGAAGATCACGTTTGTAGGAGCTTGGGATAAGTGAGATCGATGGAGTAGCTGAGAGATTGAGAAAACGTCGGGGAATGTGAAAACTCTTTTTGCCACGAGTACACATGACATGATCATTGGTACGGATAGGTATGGGAACAACATTAGGAGGAAGTGGATTAGTTGCTGAATAATAAGATGTAGTGGATGCGGGAGAGACTGAGTTAGAGGACGTGCTAACAGGAGAGTCTGCCGCGGCAGGAGAAGGTGACGCGGCGGGGTGCCGTGGGCTCACAGCAGGCTGCCGCAGGCTCTCGGCAGGAGGTGGTGCTGCTGCGGCAGGGGGCTCGGCTGCCACGGCGAGGCACTAAAATATGACGCGCCATGGAGGTAGGTGACGGTGAAATAGAATTAGGGATCGACGGAGACTGAACGACTGAAAAGGGAAAAGTATTTTCATCAAAGGTGACATGATGGGATATAAGAACACGACCAGAGGAAGGATCAAAACATCGCGATCCTTTGTGATCATCGGATGGACCTAAGTATATGTATGGAAAGATCTTGGAGCTAGTTTATGGGCGACGGTATAGGAGATGTTAGGAAAACATAGACAACCGAAAACACGCAAGTCAGAATAATTGGGGTGATATATAAAGAGAGATTGAAAGGGAGAATAAAGAGGACATATTTTAGTTGGTTTTATGTTTAAAAGATAGGTGGTTGTACGTAGAGCCTCTGCCAAAAAACGTGGTGGAAGAGATGATTGGATTAGTAGGGTGCGTAAGATATCGTAGATAGAACGACGAGAACGTTCAGCCTTGCCGTTTTGAGGAGATGTGTATGGGCAGGAAAAACGAAAGAGGATTCCTTGGGAGAGAAAGAAATTTCGATTTTGCTTATTATCAAATTCTTTTCCATCGTCACATTGGATGAAACGAATTGGGAGACCAAAGTGAGTTAGAACATATTGCCTAAAATTAATGAAAAGTTTGTGAACATCAGATTTAGCACGAAGAGGTAATGTCCAAACACAGTGAGAGTAATCATCTAAAATAACAAGATAATATTTGAACCCTGAAACACTTGGGATGGGAGAGGTCCATAAATCACAATGTAATAATTCAAACGGAAAAGTACTAGATGTAGTTGATGTGCCAAAAGGTAATCTAATATGTTTGCCGCATTGACAGGCATTACAAATAGAGGGATCATGAGAAGAACTAGAACTAGTGATGCTAACCTCTTGCAGCATGGATGACATGGTAGTTTTATTGGGGTGACCAAGACGATGATGCCATAGGTCGACGGATGCAATCATGGCTTGAGGTGTGGAGGTGGGTGCGCCATGGAGAGGATAGAGATCGCCCAAACTATTGTAACGAGCGAGGACCGCCCCCGTTTTCAGATCATTCATAGATAAACCAAAGGGATCAAATTCTATGGAAACATTATTGTCAATGGTGAATTGATGAACAGAAATCAGATTTTTAATTAATGATGGAGCAACTAAAATATTTCGAAGGATAAAATTTGGTAGATTTTTAAAATTTGTGTTTGGATTAATGATATAAGAGTGACCGGTGCATGAGATTGGAATAGAGGATCCATCGCCAATGGTGATGGTAGAAAAGGGAGATGAGGAACAAGATGACAGAAAATCCATGTTTGAAGACATACGCGAGGAAGCACCAGAATCAAAAATCCAATCCGTACCTTCATGGTTGTTGAGTGTGAAATTGTTCATGGCAGCGAGGAAGGTGGCTTGGTCCTAGCTTGGTGGAGCGGTTGACGGAGCGGGAGACGCATGCATGTACTGAAGAGCCGGAGGAGCGTGGTACATGTGGGGCAGCGACGTCGGTGGAGCCATGTGTTGCTGCGGCGACAGCATGTAAGTCGGTGAAGCCTGGGCGGTGTAGACCTGCTGCGGAGGACGAGGTGCGAGAGGTCCGGGTGCACCAATGGAGGGGCGTAATCCGGTGGGGCATCGTACGAAGAGGGGGCCGACCAGGGCATTGGTCAGGCCTGAACGAGGCTCGTCCATGGGTCATGCTGCGGTGGCCAAGGGGCAATGGTGAAGGGAAGTGGTGGTGCTGGTGATGTCGGCGCGGGTGGAGCTGGTGCAGGAGCAGGTGTCCGCGGCGGAGGAGTCGGCGCTGGAGCGGGTGGCTGATATACGGGATTTTTTCTGCGGTAGTTGGTTCTCGGACGCCATCTAGGAGGGGTCGTCGGTGGTGTAGTAGGGGTAGGAAGTAGGGGCGGGGGAAGCGGCGTGTGTAACACTAGCGGAGGACGCGCGCCTTGCGAGCTTGATTCTAAGCTTCGAGTTGCAAAATAAATCGCACTTCGGCGAAAGTTGGGTAAGGTTTCAGCAGCGGGATGAAGGCAACTTGCTTCTCAAATTTATCTCCGAGACCAACGAGAAGGGCGTGTATGAGGGTGCGGTCGTCGACGTGATCACCGAGTTCCCGAAGTTCGTCACCGATGGCCTTGATGCGTTGGCAGAAGACGGTGACGGGGGAGTCGCCTTCAGTGCTGGTGCGGAGCTCGATGTGAAGAGCGTTCACGCGCGAGTCGGAGTTGTCCTGAAAGAGCTGCTGAAGAGCGACTCATAGTTGGGTAGCCGTGGCATCGTCGGTGGAGACCAGGTTGAAGAGCTCGGAGGAAATTCTGGTGTAGATCCATTGAATGACGGTGAGGTCATCCTTGACCCATCGTGGATCGGCAGGCCGTGGTGTCGAGGCGAGGTTGATGTGATCGCGGAGGCCGCAGCGACCGAGATGAACATGGAAGAGGTGGCGCCAATGGTAAAAGTTATGCTTGGAGAGATCGAGGACGATCAGGACGAATGGATAGACATCGGCGATCGTGTCGGCTAGGGTAAGTTGTGGGAGCTGTGAATTTTGTTCGGAATTTTGGTGGAGAGTAGAGGTAGAGGAAGAAGATATATCAGCGCCGGCGGCGCGTGCCTCGGCCATGGTCCAGAGTGGACGCGTCGGCGGCGGCGGTGGAGTGGGCAGAGCCATCTAGGTGCGGAAAACCTAGGCGTCTGATACCATGTTAGATTGCGGAATATGTGACAAGGTATTAACTTTTCAATGCCTACAAGTTGTAGACTAGGGTTTCGCGGAAAGTAGAGGGCAAGTAGATCTCGAAGGTTTCAGCCGAAAAGGTGCTCGACTGCTAAAAGCTAGGGTTGGTGTTAACAATGATTCTATCCTTTATTTCTCTCTCGGCTCCCCTTTATATAGGAGGTGGAGCCGAGATTTTCGTATCGTACAAGTTACAAAGTCCGGGAGACTTATTTGAGTCTTCCCGTAATGATACAAGTCTATTATTCCTAATCTATCCCTATTTTCCATATCGATGTTTATTGGGCTTCCGAGCTTCACACACTTCGGGTCGTGGGACTTTAGTTATTCCCGGGTACCTTATTCGGCAGGCCTATTAGGGATGCCTATGTCAGTAGCCCCCGAGATTTTGCTTGAATCGTAGAATCGAGTAAAATATCCATTATAAAAACAATCCATAAGTTCTATGATTCTTGTAATATTTTTACTTGAAGTATTTATATCTTGTACAGGGATAATGGTAAATGGGGCTGATTCATCTGACGGATCAGGTATCAGTTAACTGCTCTTGTGGCAATCCCGCAAAAACCTACTTCAAGGTCAAGTCCCTGGACTCGACCTCGGGATACTGGTTTAATTCGACATGTGCCGCTTAAGGTCTTACCATATGCCGAACTCCAGTTAAGTTTTATCGATTACCTAACGCGTCCGTTAAGATTTTTTTCGCGTCTGTTGACACGGATAAAGTGGGAGAGCGCATTCGGGTGCGATACCATGCCGCATAGGACGGATCTTGGGGACTTACCTTCGTAAAAGATTACGACATTCAGAAATTTTATCGCGGCAGACACGTTCTGAGAATATATTGTCGAGTGCCTTTTCCGGCTGTTGGAATGGCGTATTTCTTCGAGTCATGATGACATAATATCTTGTCCTCCCGATGGGAGTATATTTCGATTATATAAAACTCGAAAATATGATGATCTCTTACTTCATCGGGTGCGCGACCAGCGCTCCCGATGTGAGTAGCCCCCGAGGCTACAGCCAAGTGCTTGTACTTGGTTGTAGGCTCAATCTTTGCTATGTTTTCGCCAACTTTATCTTGTCTTTCGCCACCTTGTCCTCTTATCAGAAGTATGAACAATACTTCTGATAAGAGTAGCCCCCGAGCATATGAGAAAATGCTTGTATTTGATCCTGGGCTCTCGAAATTTCTCTGTCAAAGCAGTCAAAATTTTCCTGTCGCTATATTTGATAAAGGTACTCGAGGTTTTTCTCTTGAATGACATCAGTGCCGACGATAGCCACGATTGCTTCCTTGGGAAACCACGATACCTGTCACTTCGTGAATCGTGGGCCCAAGACTCTGCACCGTCGACACGTTGCACAAGTGGGGGACACACGTCCTCCGTAACTTCCAGCACGCGCGCAGTAACTTCTCCGCTGAAAAAGACCTTTATGCCCTTGTGGACACGCGTAAGGCTTAAGATGCATTTCCTTTTCATCCGACGGCGCGGCGGATCGGCTCCTCGCTATAAAGCCACCTCTTCTTCTACCTTTTCCCCCTTCGCTGCGCCGCACATCTTCTTCCTCCTCTGCTTTCGCCATTGCTGTCCCTTACGAGCTCCACGAGCCGTTGCTCTCTCTCGCTCCTCTACTCCACCAAAGCACTCTCGCATGCCTCCGCGCACAAATCTGACCAGGCACATAGCTCCAGGAACCAACACTCCGATGGACAAGAATGAGATTTCTAGATGGGAGCGCTCCAAGATCTCCAACAAGGACCAACGGACCCTCAAGAAGCTTGGCCTAAGGACTCGCTGATCTTCCCTGGCGATGAAAGCTTCCCGCGTCCTCTCATCGGATATCGGGCAACCTTCATTGACCATCTCATTCGTGGCCTCTCCACCCCTGTCCACGAATTCCTTCGTGGTCTTCTTTTTGTTTACGGGATCCAGCTACACCAGCTGACCCCAAACTCTCTCCTCCACATCTTGATTTTTTTCACTTTGTGCGAATGCTTCCTCGGCACCCATCCTCATTGGGGCCTATGGAAACACATCTTTTACCTCCGGCGCAACAACTCTTGCAACCTCATCTACAATGTGGGCGGCGTTTGCATATGCGTTCGACCCGACGTTGACTACTTCGACGTCAAATTCCCTGACTCCGTCCAAGGGTAGCGCAAGATATGGTTGTACATCCACGATGAGTATGTCGACTCCCAGGAGTACGGCATTTCTCCCTTTGAAGTTCTCAGACGCCGATCTTGGGACGCAGAAGCCACTCCTGAAGAAAATACGGCTACCGATGCTCTGATGAAGCGCATCCACCAGCTCCAGAACACCCGCGGAAAGGAACTCTCGGGTGTCCAGATAACTGTCTACTTCCTTTGGATTAGGGTACAGCCTCTGCAGGCTCGCAAAAACCCCCTTTGGATGTACTCTGGCGAGAAAGATGTTGACCGTTTGTCCAAGGATTTATCTGTGAAAGACTTGGAAAAACTCGTCCGACGTTTTTCCTCCTTGAGCAAAAAACACGATGTTCCTTCTTCCTGTCGTGTGGAGCCATACAGCACCTCCAACGCTCTTCCCGAAGTAAGTGTCCGTCCTTCGAGTTGCTTAGTTATCCTTGTCGACTACTTTTTTGTTTTTCTTGGATAATCATCCATGCCTTGTTTTTGTATTGTATAGGGCCACCAAATTCTTTCTTCTCTCCTCCCTTCCTGAAGGTGGAGAGGTGCATGAGCGAGCTGTTGTCATTGACGACTCGCAAGAGGCCACCCGTCTTGAGAGTGAAGTCGCAGGATCTCAAAAATATGCGGCATCCTCCGAAAGAAACTGAGTCAGAACGTTCTGGCTCTGACTGCTCTGTCTCTCCTCCTCTCGCCATTTCTCCTGGACGCAAGAGGAAGAGGGACGATGTCGAAGATTCCGGCACCTCCAAGCCCATTGAATCGGCTGCCGAAGAAACTTCCCCTGAAGAGGAGGTTGCCTTCGACCCCTACGGTGATGCTGGCGCCGTTAGCTCGTGAGTTTCTTTACTATTTTGTTTCTGGCTAACTCCTTTATCTTTGCAATGCTCATTTTTCTATATTGACAGATCCGAAGAAGAAGAAAAATAAGAACCATAGTTCATGGTACGGCTCCAACGAGCACGCCCAACACCATGGTTCTTTCTGAAGAACACCACGCTGCCGAGGAATCTTCACCTCCCCCTCAACAGAACATAGAAGCGTCAACTCCTACCGCCAGCCCCCGAGCCCCCTTGCCAAAGAAAGCGAGGATTGGAGCTGGCGATAGTCATGAGATTATTGCGGGGAGTTCCTCAACTCCCTCATTGGATGATGTAAGTTCTTTCTCGCTGTTTTTGTATTACCTGTCTATTTTTATCTTGTCGTCGAAATTTGCCTCTTTTGGATTTGCTTCCTAACTTGTACTCCTTACAGCCTCTGATGAAGCATCTCAACATTGGGACCCGGTTTATTGGGTTTCGTAATGAAGCCGAGGATTTGAGAGGTAAACCCGCTGCATCCTTTCGTGCTGCCACCCGTTTTTGACTTATGATTATTCGTCTTTGTTTCCTGACTATTTTTTCAGAGGCACTCCGCCAGGCCGAAAAACACGCTGACGATCTTGCGGCTAAGCTGGAGCTCAGTGAAAAGGCTCGCGCGAAGGCCGAAAAAGACGCCGCTACGGTTGAAGATCTTCGTCAAAGGATCCACGATGCCGAGAATGCTTTGAGTGACAAAATTTCTTAGGAAATCGCGCGTGAGAATGCCATTATAGATCGGCTCGACACCCAGAATCGGAGATTCGTTAGTAAGTTTTTCTTTCGCTTGTCTTTGTTTCTATCTGTTATCACCAGATTTTGACCAAGTCCGGAGATGGGCCGTGATTAAATGGGCTTAGAGAATATGCACGTGAAATATTTCTGAATCGGCCTCGTACGAGAATTTGGGCTAGACTGCCCGTGTATTTGTATATTATGGTAGATTTAGAATTAAGAGATAGAGTTTAGTTCGTATGAAGTTAGGTTTATTTCCCAAGTTAGAAAGTCTACGGACTATAAATATGTACCTAGGGTTATTGAGAAAGGAGGACGATCACGTTCACAACAAACCAATCTAGGCGCATCGCCACCCCTTGTTTCGAGGGTTTCTTCCGGGTAAGCATCATGCTGCCTAGATCGCATCTTGCGATCTAGGCAGTATCAGTTTATTCGTTGTTGGTGTTGCTCGTACTGAAGCCTTTTTGATGGCGAGCAACACCCTTATCGTAGATGTTTTGGGGCTGACGTCGATACTCTCACGATATGCTTGCTTAGCTACGCTGCCCCTCAATATCTAGCTGCCTTTGCACCTATCTTGGGTGTAAGGGCAGCATCTTGCTTAGTCTTTATTTAGTAGATCTGATCTGTTATAGTCGTTCCTTGTTCTTCAAGGATTAGTTTGATATCCGCATGGTTAGGCCTTGCAAACGGGTTGAACGATCCAGTAGTGCGTAAGGTATAGTTTGCTGATCCTAGAGGGATTGTTCCGGGAATCGACGTTATGTTGGTTTTTAGGCCTCTTTAGGACTAGTTTTCTATTATCTTACGTATCTGCCAGGCTCAACTACGTGTAGGATGTTCCGGTTATGCGGTGAAAATCCTAGACTGTCGTAGATTGATTTATCTTGGTTTTGATTAAGCAGGATCCCCATGTTATCGTAAATCCAACGTGAACCATGGGTCAATCGGCTCTTTGAGCCGATTCACAGAGTAACCTAAGAGCCGATCGGGGCTCGTATTTAATGTTTACGTGTCTACCATGCAGGAAACCAATTGAAGCAATCCATCACCTTCCTGACCAGGTATAGGTCAGGTGGCACGCCCTTGCACCAGCCAGGACGTGTGCCGGAGCATTGCGGGCCGTTGCCCGAGGGACCAGGGCCCACCAGCAGTCCTGGGAGCCTCCCGGCTCTCCGTGTTGCTCGTCGGTGCTCGCCGGTGGGTTTTGGCAGGCAACACATTCTGGCACGCTCGGTGGGACATTCTACAGCAACCATGTCAAAATCTGCAGCTGAGATGGCGGACGAACCAGTCACGTACGCAGATCTGCCTGAGGAGCACAAGAAGAAATATGATGAGATAAAAGCCGTCTTAGAAGCCGATCTCATCGGCTCTTTCACGAAGACCCGTTCACATGGCATTAGGTGGAAAGGGTTCTCACCCGAAGGCGTTCTTGATGAAGTAGACCTCTCTACCCCTTCAGAGGAACGCACCAGAGCTCTGCGCCAGGAAGTTAATTACATGGTGGCTCATTCCCTACACCATCATTCTGAGAGCCTGGTGAACACTTTTGAGCGCGTTGCGGTTTGCGTGGTTCAGGAAATCATGAAGCATCAGTACTCTCCGTCAGGACCTACCCTAGGGAATCACCAGGGAGAAATACCGTTCCAGACCAGACCGCCGCTGCCATTCGCGCTTGCAGCTCCAGAGCTACAGGGTTCACCGGCGTACGTCGTCTACAAGGTTGGAGGCGATCCTGGCGATTGCCAATTCCTGTATGGGCCGCCTAAAGAGATCCCACATGGATACGTGTGCACATATGTGCCGGACTACAATACCTTGGCGCGCACGAACCAGATTGCACCAGCAGGGGTTTCTGGAGCAGACGCCGAGAAACAGGCATGGCTAGCTAAATATGCCACCGGAACGAGTCATGAAATCTCGGTCCCTGCATCTCATACCATGGAACAAATCAGTACCATCTTGAGAGACCAGTTCGGCATCCTGCCGAAGAGGAAAACAATCGGCTATTCCAAGCCGTACCCCGACGAGTATGATTTGATCCCGCTGCCACCCAAGTATCGGCTCCCTGAATTCTCAAAATTCAATGGATCAGAAGGGTCTAGCTCAATTGAGCACGTGAGCCGATATTTGGCACAGTTGGGCATGATTTCAGCATCAGACCCGTTAGGTGTAAGGTTTTTTGCACAATCTCTCACGGGATCAGCCTTTGGGTGGTACACCTCGTTGCCACCAAACTCAGTCCGGACGTGGAAGCAACTGGAAGAGCAGTTTCATGTTCAATATCACTCAGAAGCTACCGAGGCTGGCATTGCCGATCTAACGCAGGTGAGGCAGAAGCGGGGAGAGACGGTGTCGGAATACCTTCAACGTTTCAGGACTGTCAGGAACCGATGTTATTCGGTTCGTTTAACTGAGAAAGAAGCAGTCGATCTGGCAGCATTGGCCCTCGCAACGCCGATCAAGGATCTGGCTTTCCAAGTAGAGTACAGTTCACTGGCGCACATGGCCCAGAAATTAACATTGTATGAGCAGCGCCACCCAGAATTTTACCAAGACAAGTTTAAGCGTCCGGTAGGCCTGGTCGAGACGAAGAAGCGCGAGGATTCTGCAGAAGACCCGGAAGTAGCCGTGGCTGAATGGGCTCGGGGGCAGCTGCCGTGTCCCGCAAATGGGTGAAACAACAAGGGCCTGCAAAAGGGTTTGACTTCGATGTGAGCAAAGCTGAGCAGATATTCGATTTATTGCTTAAGGAAAAACAGCTGAAGTTACCCGAAGGCCATAAAATCCCTACGGCGCAAGAGATGAACGGGAGACCATACTGTAAGTGGCATCACTCGCTCACCCATGTCACCAATGACTGCAAAGAGTTGCGTCGGCAGATCCAAACGGCGATAGAACAAGGCCGATTGATCTTTGGCCAGTTTCCCATGAAAGTTGACACACACCCGTTTCCTGGCGTCAACATGGTGGAACTCAATCACTCCACGAGGCATCAGCCAGGTTTCTCATTTGATGTTAACATGGCGGGGCCTGTATATCACCATGGCAAGGATAAAGAAGAAAACAGTCACTCCCGTGGCAAGGAAAAGGAGGAGGCCGGCCCACGCAACCGGCCCCGATATGATGACAGACGGTACCTCACCGAGGAACAAGTGAGAAGCGTGCGATATCAACGACCACTCTCTGCACATCTCCTTAACAAATATGAGCATCAGTATGACCGACGTCGGCGGTACGACAGAGATGACGAAAGATATCGTCGGTCTGACGCAAACAATGGAAGATATCGTCGGTATGATAGAGACGACGAAGGATTTGAGCACCGCGCTAAGGGGAAGTCAAGGGAGCAGGAAGACATGGATAGACACTGGGACTGTCCTTTCTTTAAGCATTGCTGGGATTAAGGAATGAGCCGATTACCCACAATCGACAACTGCCCGGAGTGTAGACAGCAGAAGAAGGACGCAGGAGAAGTTTCAGTTTTCAAGCGTCTAGGACCTCTCCCATCTCAGAACAGACGAGCTGAGTCATCTCAAGAGGAAGACTTTGAGGAGTCAGAAGATGAAGAAGAGGATAGGTACAACCGGCCAAGGTGGTGTCCTGATGGACTCAGCCACTCCCAAAAGCGTAGGGTTCAGCGGCTACGTAACTTGGAGCAAGCCGAGGCGCAATACCTGCACACGTTGAGGAAAGCGCGGCCCGATCTGGCCGTGAAAATTCAGCAAACTTTGGACGAGGAGAGTCATCCAAAGAAGAAAGAATGGCGCCCCAAACAGGCAAAAGCCGATGCGAGTGCATCGGCTGGCACAAATATGGTGTTCATACTTCCCTCGGAGTTTTGTGCTCCAAGAACCGAAGAAGTGCCGATAGCGCAGTTTGACTGCGGCCCACGGCCGATTATCTTTGAAAAGCCGCGAGAGAAGAGCTACAAACATTTGAAAGCCCTGTACCTAAAAGGTTATATCAATGGGCAGCCTGTCGGCAAGATGTTGGTTGACACGGGAGCGGCAGTCAATATAATGCCATACTCCATGCTACGGCGTTTGGGACGCTCTAACTCAGATCTGATCAAAACCAACGTCACACTAAGCGAGTTCAACGGCCAACAATCAAAGACACAAGGCGTTTTGAACGTGGATCTAACCGTAGGCCGAAAAACCATCCCTACGTCATTCTTCATCGTGGACAGCAAGAGCACGTACGCTGTCCTGCTAGGGAGGGATTGGATTCACGCCAACTGCTGCAATCCATCCACAATACACCAATGCCTGATACAATGGGATGGAGATGAAGTGGAGGTCGTGCATGCAGATGACTCGATCGAGATCTCAATAGCTGGCATGAACATCTGGGACGCGGAAGACCAAGGGCCGCTCTCTGGAATCAGTTTGGACGGCTGTGAGCGTATCGAAGCTACAAAAAATGGGGTGAGGCTGGTCTTATCCACCGGCCTGACAGAGTAGCAAGAGAAACATCAATCGACGAACGTGGCAAGGCCGATCCCTGCGATCGGCCCCAAAAATGAAAAGCTATGATCTAACCTCAGGCATGTCACGTAGTCGTAGTAGGGAGACTCCCTCCCGTAGGGGAGCACAAATCAGTTGTAAACCTTCGTTGAGCAATACAATCAAAAAGGAGGCCGATTCCAGCAATCGGCCAAAATTATCCTCGCCATACGTTCTGCCTGTGTTCAGCATCGATCTAGCAGGCGACGGAAAGTTAGGGTATGGGTTTACATCGGCTGATGAGCTAGAAGAGATTGACATTGGTCCTGGGATAAGCCACGACCAACATTTATCAGCAAAAAGTTAGATCCGCATCTGAGGAGCCTGATGATAGCTTGGTTGAAAGAACACCAAGGCGAACGATCTCACACAGATGGCGTCAGGCTACAAGGACGTAGCAGGTGGAGCCGATGTTCAGGTACAGTTCCTGGAATCGGATAACTGGAGAGCCGATATCTTCAATTACTTGAAAGATTCGGCTCGGGGGCACCTAATATGGGATAACGGACAATGAAATATGGGGCCGATGCACAAAATTGGCCAGTAAAAAAAATATATATACAAAACAACAGGATACAAGTACAGCCGATGCACAGACATCGACTTCAGACTAAAAAGCCGATGCACAGCCATCGACTCTAGAGGTACAAGCTCAATTGAGCAGTTATCAGGTTACATAGAGAGGCTCTACTGAAGGAATGCCTCAAGGGCATGGAGGGCGTCAGCACGAACGAGGATCCACCTCGGCGATCTCGGCCTCATCATCTTCGTCCTTGCACTGTCACCGGCTGCTTGTTCGGGGCACGTATTTCGGCCGGATCGGTCTTCGGTTCAGCTTTGAGGCCTTCTGCTTCCTCGTGGGAGTGGGCAATAAGAGCTTCCTTATCTTGGATGAGCTGTTTGGTTGCCCGGACCCTCTCTTCAAGGTCCTCCAACTCCTTTCGCAAGGTCTCAAGTTCAGCGAGTCTTGAGAGAGGTGTCGACTTTGGCGTCCAAAGCTGACTTTTTCTCATTAAGCCGCCGACATTTGTCCGCAATATCGGCTTTCAACGGAAGCTGGGCGTGGCGTAGGTCGATTCTCCGACGAGCCAATTTCACCCTTGACCTGTAGGCGGACGAGTCACAACCGGCCGAGTTTCACCTGCAACGTCACCGGGAGATGAGGCTGGATGTCCTCAAGAATGCTCTTCACTTCCTCGGGGTCTTCAACCAATTTCTCAATTGAGGAGGAGAGCAGGGCCTTGAGATGCTGGAGTTGACCATGTGTAGCGCTGGGTCCTGACTCTTCACTTGCTTTAGAAGTAGCTGGTTCGATGGCTTCAGGGTCGAACGTTAGCAAGCTTGAGAGGTCATAACCCTGACAAACAACAAGAACAACGTCAGTATACAGCGAAAGAGAAGGGTAGAGCTAAGGGAAGGGAGTGTACCTCTCCTAAGACCGGAGGAACAGCCGATGAAGAGGTGATCGGCTCTTGTGTTTCTGTCGTGGGCTTGGCCAAGTTGGCAACCTTGTCGCCTACACTTTTAGAAGTTGCTAGGTCCGGGGTGGCGGATGGCATCGATACCTCCTCGACTTCCCCACTAGAGGTGTCATCAGTCTGCAAAGGAAGTGGTTAGCCGATGAGAACAGCAATGGGTTAGCATGAAATATGAACCAAGGAGAGTATGGAGGGTAATTACATTAGAAATCTCCTGGTTTAATGAAGAGGTTTGCGGTTCCTTGCGAGCTCTCTTGATGCATCAGCTCTTTGTGTGTAGACCGCCACACCCTGCTTTGATTGGAGCTTGGGAAGCAGCAGGTTCAGGAGCTGACCTTTTCTTGGAAGCCGACGGTGGCAAGTCTGGCTGGCTCTGCATGGTGGTTTTCCCAGAGTTGCCCGAGCTCGAGTCCCTTCGGTCGGATCGTGTCTCCTCGCTGGAGTTTTCTTCGGTAGAGGCCCAGTAAAAGAAATACAAGCATGTTGCGAAGCCTAGAAAGATAGATGAAATCAGCCAAGGCATGGATCAGCTTACGTGCAAACTTTCTTGAGCTGGAGTAGGGTTTTGGCGCTTCAAGGTCTTCCCGGCAGCTACTTTCCTCATCGTCTGTTCTCGCCTTGGTCGAGGCTCGGGGGCAGGCTGGCCCGGAAGATACTCGCTCTTGGAAGCCGATTTTGGTGAAATCGGCTGGCTCTGCATCACAACCTTTTTCAAGGGTGGTGAGTTTTTGCAGAAGAGGACCGCCGGAGCTGGTGGGAGGAATCTGAAGGGGGAGCCGTCATCATGTACAGGTTCTGGACCGTCTTGTTGCTGCAAGGAGACAGAGCAAGGTTATAAAAGAAAAGAAATCATTGTAAGCCACTTCAAGATAATTCGTGAGTAGTGGTACCTGTTCTGCAGGGATATCATATTCAGCATCAAGTTGTTTCAGCAATGGTCCCAGAGCTCTCCTGAAGGCATGAGTCTTCCACATTGACCACCAGGTCTCAAAACCATCGGTTGATGAGGTAAAAGAGAGGTTGTGAGGAGTTGGGATGGCTAGAGCATCAAAGAAAGAGTAACACCTCTGACCGGTGAGGACATCGGGCAGCTCAGCTCTACTCTCTATTAAGTGGTGGAGGAAGAAGTGTGGAGACACCTGCCCAAGACCAAACTGCCGGGCTACTACGACCGGCTGATAAGACTCATAACCGGGTTTGATGATCCTGTTTGAGGTGCTCATGCCAACTGGAAGGAAGCAGGGACGGATCATGATGGAATACAACTGCCGGGTGTTGGCGTCATCGGCAAAGCTGTCTGTAAGGAGACTGGATTTTCAAAATTTTCAGACTCCTTGTAAGGAAAGAAGAGAGGATTGTCCAGGCCTTGGAAGAAAATCCTGAACCACTCTGATGCTTCCTTAGGGATCAGTTTGCTGCCTGGAAGGCTATATAGAGCTTGGCCGTAGCTAGTGCATCGAATCTGCTTCCCATTAGTATCTGGGAAGGTGCAAGTGGCCAAAGGTGGAAAGTTTGGGATCTGGTTTTGGAAGTACAGCTGAGCCCATAGCTGAATAAACCACCAGGGGCCTCCTGTTTTGACTGTCTTTTGGGAGAACAGGTTGACATACATCAGTTGGAGATATCGATAGACCTCTCCAAGGAATAGTTTGCCGATGCCAAGCTGAGTGCCTTTGGCAAGTTCATAGGCCAAGGAAAGGTAATTCTTGGTTGGGGCAAGTGAAGGGCCACAGAATATGAAGTGTTCCAACCAGAAGTTCAGGAAGGCCGTGTGTTCTTTCTCTGTTACAGGGCCCTTGGTTTTCATGTGACGTCTAAGGTAGGCACCCCAGTTTGTACACTCTGTTTTGGAGGAGAGTGTGAAAGGGACCTTTGGCAGCATAAAAGCAGAGGGGCTTGGGGATGCAATGTCTAGACCAGTGATCATGGCCACGTCTAGTAGGGTTGGTGTCATGGGGCCATGGCCAAACATGAAGCAATTCAAAGCATCAGACCAAAAGTAGCCGATGGTTTTCAGAAGGTTTTCATGTTTCTCAAGGGGAGATAGTGATAAAGCTAAAGCATCGGCTATTCCTGTGGTTTCCCAGGTGGCTTGGTGAGTTTTGGATATTCTATTGTACCATGAAACCCAATCTTCGGGAGGATTAGGCCAGAGCTCGTAGCGGTCGGCCCAAGAAGTTAGATCTAAATTCTGGTTCACGAAGGGAATTCTATTGGTCTCGCATGAAATCAAATGGGCAGGACTCTCAGTAGAACGAGGGCCAAGACATAGAGAATTTGGAAGGGAAGGATGCGGCAGCAGAATGTCTGATACCTAAAAATTAATGACGGAATGAGACATTAATTCAGATGTTTGCTGTTAATTCTAACACTATGCTCGGGTAGCGAGGAGCGGTTGAGGATTACCTTTAGGCCAGAGACCGTAGCTTTGGCGTTGGATGATTCCGCCATTGGATTCGCTGCGGAGTTGAATCTGCGCGATTGAGATCTGAGATTCGCGTGGCCGTAAGTTGGATCTGTTCGAGCGGCGATTTGGGGATCTGAGTTTACTCTTTCGGACAAGGGTTGCAGGTTACCGTTTGAATAGGCAAGCTGATTTGGCCTTACTCGCGTTTTATGGTAAAGGCCGATGCGCTGCCATCGGCTCTTTGCGCGTTGACTTGCTTTGACAATCGGTAAAATTGATATGAAAGCAAAATCGACATAGAAACATTTTCTTCATTAATAAAGAGGGTTTTTACAGAGAAGAGCCGATTGCTCAGGAAAGGAAGAACAGAAGAAGAGCCGATTACTACTACTAGTCATATGCTAGTAGTCCCTAATCTAAGGGCCGTCGCTGCCCTCGTCGTCACCGTCGTAGCTGCCGTCGGCGCTGTTGCCGGCGAGCTCCTCGTCGCTGCTGCCGTAGCCCTCGGCAGGGGCTTCTTCCTCGTCGTCGTCGTCGTCGTCGTCATCCGACCCGGCGCGGAAGCGCTTCGCCGGCGGGTACTGATGCGTGTAGTTGACACGTCCGTTGGGAACCCCAAGAGGAAGGTGTGATGCGCACGGCGGCAAGTTTCCCTCAGTAAGAAACCAAGGTTTAATCGAACCAGTAGGAGTCAAGAAGCACGTTGAAGGTTGATGGCGGCGGGATGTAGTGCGGCGCAACACCAGAGATTCCGGCGCCAACGTGGAACCTGCACAACACAACCAAAGTACTTTGCCCCAACGAAACAGTGAGGTTGTCAATCTCACCGGCTTGCTGTAACAAAGGATTAACCGTATTGTGTGGAAGATGATTGTTTGCAGAGAAAACGAGTAAAACAAGTATTGCAACAGATTTGTATTTCAGTATTAAAAGAATGGACCGGGGTCCACAGTTCACTAGAGGTGTCTCTCCCATAAGATAAAAGCATGTTGGATGAACAAATTACAGTCGGGCAATTGACAAATAGAGAGGGCATAACAATGCACATACATGTCATGATAAGTATAGTGAGATTTAATTGGGCATTACGACAAAGTACATAGACCGCCATCCAACTGCATCTATGCCTAAAAAGTCCACCTTCGGGTTATCGTCCGAACCCCTTCCGGTATTAAGTTGCAAAGCAACGAGACAATTGCATTAAGTATGGTGCGTAATGTAATCAACAACTACATCCTCGGACATAGCATCAATGTTTTATCCCTAGTGGCAACAGCACAACACAACCTTAGGGGTTTACGTCACTCCCCCAGGTGTCAATGCGAGGCATGAACCCACTATCGAGCATAAATACTCCCTCTTGGAGTTACTAGCATCAACTTGGCCAGAGCCTCTACTAATAACGGAGAGCATGCAAGATCATAAACAACACATATGAAATAACTTGATAATTAACATAACATGGTATTCTCTATCCATCGGATCCCGACAAACACAACATAGAGTATTACAGATAGATGATCTTGATCATGTTAGGCAGCTCACAAGATCCAACAATGAAGCACAATGAGGAGAAGACAACCATCTAGCTACTGCTATGGACCCATAGTCCAGGGCTGAACTACTCACTCATCACTCCGGAGGCGACCATGGCGGTGTAGAGTCCTCCGGGAGATGAATCCCCTCTCCGGCAGGGTGCCGGAGGAGATCTCCAGAATCCCCCGAGATGGGATCGGCGGCGGCGGCGTCTCAGTAAGGTTTTCCGTATCGTGGTTTTTCGCCTCAGGGGTTTCGCGACGGAGGCTTTAAGTAGGCGGAAGGGCAGAGTCGGGGGGCTGACGAGGGGCCCACACCACAGGGCGGCGCGGGCCCCTCCTTGGCCGCGCCGCCTTGTGGTCTGGCCACCTCGTGGCCCCACTTCGTATGCTCTTCGGTCTTCTGGAAGGTTCGTGGCAAAATAGGCCCCTGGGTCTTTGTTTCGTCCAATTCCGAGAATATTTCGTTACTAGGATTTCTGAAACCAAAAACAGCGAGAAAACGAGAGCTGGCACTTCGGCATCTTGTTAATAGGTTAGTTCCGGAAAATGCACGAATATGACATAAAGTGTGCATAAAACATGTAGGTATCATCAATAATATGGCATAGAACATAAGAAATTATCGATACGTCGGAGACGTATCAAGCATCCCCAAGCTTAGTTACGCTCGTCCCGAGCGAGGTAAAACGATAACAAAGATAATTTCTGAAGTGATATGCCATCATAACCTTGATCATACTATTTGTAAACATATGTAGTGAATGCAGCGATCAAAACAATGGTAATGACATGAGTAAACAAGTGAATCATAAAGCAAAGAATTTTCATGAATAGTACTTCAAGACAAGTATTAATAAGTCTTGCATAAGAGTTAACTCATAAAGCAATAAATCAAAGTAAAGGCATTGAAGCAACACAAAGGAAGATTAAGTTTCAGCGGTTGCTTTCAACTTGTAACATGTATATCTCATGGATAATTGTCAACATAGAGTAATATAACAAGTACAATATGCAAGTATGTAGGAATCAATGCACAGTTCACACAAGTGTTTGCTTCTTGAGGTGGAGAGAGATAGGTGAACTGACTCAACATAAAAGTAAAAGAGAATGGTCGTTCAAAGAGGAAAGCATCGATTGCTATATTTGTGCTAGAGCTTTTATTTTGAAAACATGAAACAATTTTGTCAACGGTAGTAATAAAGCATATGAGTTATGTACATTATATCTTACAAGTTGCAAGCCTCATGCATAGTATACTAATAGTGCCCGCACCTTGTCCTAATTAGCTTGGACTACCGGATCTTTGCAATGCACATGTTTTAACCAAGTGTCACAATGGGGTACCTCCATGCCGCCTGTACAAAGGTCTAAGGAGAAAGCTCGCATTTTGGATTTCTCGCTTTTGATTATTCTCAACTTAGACATCCATACCGGGACAACATGGACAACAGATAATGGACTCCTCTTTAATGCATAAGCATGTGGCAACAATTATTATTCTCATATGAGATTGAGGATATATGTCCAAAACTGAAACTTCCACCATGAATCATGGCTTTAGTTAGCGGCCCAATGTTCTTCTCTAACAATATGCATGCTCCAACCATAAAGGTGGTAGATCTCTCTTACTTCGGACAAGACGGACATGCATAGCAACTCACATGATATTCAACAAAGAATAGTTGATGGCGTCCCCGAAACATGGTTATCGCACAACAAGCAACTTAATAAGAGATAAAGTGCATAAGTACATATTCAATACCACAATAGTTTTTAAGCTATTTGTCCCATGAGCTATATATTGCAAAGGTGAATGATGGAATTTTAAAGGTAGCACTCAAGCAATTTACTTTGGAATGGCGGATAAATACCATGTAGTAGGTAGGTATGGTGGACACAAATGGCATAGTGGTTGGCTCAAGGATTTTGGATGCATGAGAAGTATTCCCTCTCGATACAAGGTTTAGGCTAGCAAGGTTATTTGAAACAAACACAAGGATGAACGGTACAGACAAAACTCACATAAAAGACATATTGTAAACATTATAAGACTCCATACCGTCTTCCTTGTTGTTCAAAACTCAATACTAGATGTTATCTAGACTCTAGAGAAACCAAATATGCAAACCAAATTAGCAAGCTCTAAGTATTTCTTCATTAATGGGTGCAAAGTATATGATGCAAGAGCTTAAACATGAGCACAACAATTACCAAGTATCAAATTATCCAAGACATTTTAGAGTTACTACATGTAGCATTTTCCAATTCCAACCATATAACAATTTAACGAAGAAGAAACTTCGCCATGAATACTATGAGTAGAGCCTAAGGACATATTTGTCCATATGCTACAGCGGAGCGTGTCTCTCTCCCATAAAGTGAATGCTAGGATCCATTTTATTCAAACAAAACAAAAAACAAAAACAAACCGACGCTCCAAGCAAAGTACATAAGATGTGACGGAATAAAAATATAGTTTCGGGGGAGGAACCTGATAATGTTGTCGATGAAGAAGGGGATGCCTTGGGCATCCCCAAGCTTAGACGCTTGAGTCTTCTTAAAATATGCAGGGGTGAACCACCGGGGCATCCCCAAGCTTAGAGCTTTCACTCTCCTTGATCATATTGCATCATACTCCTCTCTTGATCCTTGAAAACTTCCTCCACACCAAACTCGAAACAACTCATTAGAGGGTTAGTGCATAATAAAAATTCACATGTTCAGAGGTGACACAATCATTCTTAACACTTCTGGACATTGCATAAAGCTACTGGACATTAATGGATCAAAGAAATTCATCCAACATAGCAAAAGAGGCAATGCAAAATAAAAGGCAGAATCTGTCAAAACAGACCAGTCCGTAAAGATGGATTTTATTAGGCCACCAGACTTGCTCAAATGAAAATGCTAAAATTGAATGAAAGTTGCGTACATATCTGAGGATCATGCACGTAAATTGGCTTAATTTTCTGAGCTACCTACAGGGAGGTAGACCCAGATTCGTGACAGCAAAGAAATGCTGGAACTGCGCAGTAATCCAAATCTAGTACTTACTTTACTATCAAAGACTTTACTTGGCACAACAAAACTCAAAACTAAGATAAGGAGAGGTTGCTACAGTAGTAAACAACTTCCAAGACACAAATATAAAACAAAAATACTGGAGTAAAAAACATGGGTTGTCTCCCATAAGCGCTTTTCTTTAACGCCTTTCAGCTAGGCGCGGAAAGTGTATCTCAAGTGACATCGAAGGGTGGTGCACCTACAGCGGGGTTTGGAGTTTTCTCAACCATGCATAGTATATTGGATACATAAGTTTTAGCGTCTCCCTTTTCATTAGTCTTGGGCTTGCTACTCTCATCAAACAAATTTTCAGGAACAAGCCAAGCATAGTTATTTTCTAGTGCATCATTCATAGCTAGGAGTTTACATGCATGGTATTGGTGCTTTGATCTCCCCACCATCATTAGCATTATTAGTGTACCTTATCCTATCCATATCCATTTTTTCAAGGAGACCAACAAAATTAGTATGAGAACCAAGCATATTAAATTTAGCGAAGACCTTTCTAGCCTCTCTTGCTAGACCACCAAATTCTCTAAGAAGGGTTTCTAAAACAAAATCTTTCTTTTCCCCCTCTTCCAAATCACCAAGTGTAAGAAACATGTGTTGGATTATAGGATTGAGATTAACAAATTTAGTTTCCAACAGGCGAACTAAAGCAGCAGCAATTTCATAAGTAGGAGCAAGTTGTACCAAGTGCCTATCTTCAAAATCTTCAACAGTACTAACATGGGTGAAAAATTCTTCTATATTGTTCCTCCCAATTATAGACCCTTGTCCTACCGGTATGTTTTTTGCGGTAAAATTAAAAGGAAACATGATGAATCAAGTAAAGTAAATGCAAGTAACTAATTTTTGTGTGTTTTTGATATAGAGTGCAAGACAGTAAATAAAGTAAACTAGCAACTAATTTTTTTGTGTTTTGATATAAGTGAAGCAAACAAAGTAGTAAATAAAATAAAGCAAGACAAAAACAAAGTAAAGAGATTGAGAAGTGGAGACTCCCCTTGCAGCGTGTCTTGATCTCCCCGGCAACGGCGCCAGAAATTTGCTTGATGCGTGTAGTTGACACGTCCGTTGGGAACCCCAAGAGGAAGGTGTGATGCGCACAGCGGCAAGTTTCCCTCAATAAGAAACCAAGGTTTAATCGAACCAGTAGGAGTCAAGAAGCACGTTGAAGGTTGATGGCGGCGGGATGTAGTGCGGCGCAACACCAGAGATTCCGGCGCTAACGTGGAACCTGCACAACACAACCAAAGTACATTGCCCCAACGAAACAGTGAGGTTGTCAATCTCACCGGCTTGCTGTAACAAAGGATTAACCGTATTGTGTGGAAGATGATTGTTTGCGAGAGAAAACGAGTAAAACAAGTATTGCGGCAGATTTGTATTTCAGTATTAAAAGAATGGACCGGGGTCCACAGTTCACTAGAGGTGTCTCTCCCATAAGATAAAAGCATGTTGGGTGAACAAATTACAGTCGGGCAATTGACAAATAGAGAGGGCATAACAATGCACATACATGTCATGATAAGTATAGTGAGATTTAATTGGGCATTACGACAAAGTACATAGACCGCCATCCAACCGCATCTATGCCTAAAAAGTCCACCTTCCAGGTTATCGTCCGAACCCCTTCCAGTATTAAGTTGCAAAGCAACAGACAATTGCATTAAGTATGGTGCGTAATGTAATCAACAACTACATCCTCGGACATAGCATCAATGTTTTATCCCTAGTGGCAACAGCACAACACAACCTTAGGGGTTTCTTCACTCCCCGGTGTCAATGCGGGCATGAACCCACTATCGAGCATAAATACTCCCTCTTGGAGTTACTAGCATCAACTT
Organism: Lolium rigidum; assembly: GCF_022539505.1. Lineage (NCBI taxonomy): Eukaryota > Viridiplantae > Streptophyta > Magnoliopsida > Poales > Poaceae > Lolium > Lolium rigidum. The sequence goes on along the minus strand of NC_061511.1, from coordinate 91,119,057 downwards.
GGCCAGAGCCTCTACTAATAACGGAGAGCATGCAAGATCATAAACAACACATATGAAATAACTTGATAATTAACATAACATGGTATTCTCTATCCATCGGATCCCGACAAACACAACATAGAGTATTACGGATAGATGATCTTGATCATGTTAGGAAGCTCACAAGATCCAACAATGAAGCACAATGAGGAGAAGACAACCATCTAGCTACTGCTATGGACCCATAGTCCAGGGGTGAACTACTCACTCATCACTCCGGAGGCGACCATGGCGGTGTAGAGTCCTCCGGAAGATGAATCCCCTCTCCGGCAGGGTGCCGGAGGAGATCTCCAGAATCCCCCGAGATGGGATCGGCGGCGGCGGCGTCTCAGTAAGGTTTTCCGTATCATGGTTTTTCGCCTCAGGGGTTTCGCGACGGAGGCTTTAAGTAGGCGGAAGGGCAGAGTCGGGGGGCTAACGAGGGGCCCACACCACAGGGCGGCGCGGGCCCCCCCTTGGCCGCGCCGCCTTGTGGTCTGGCCACCTCGTGGCCCCACTTCGTATGCTCTTCGGTCTTCTGGAAGGTTCGTGGCAAAATAGGCCCCTGGGTCTTCGTTTCGTCCAATTCCGAGAATATTTCGTTACTAGGATTTCTGAAACCAAAAACAGCAAGAAAACGAGAACCGGCACTTCGACATCTTGTTAATAGGTTAGTTCCAGAAAATGCACGAATATGACATAAAGTGTGCATAAAACATGTAGGTATCATCAATAATATGGCATAGAACATAAGAAATTATCGATACGTCGGAGACGTATCAGGTACTCGTCGGAGGAGGTGTCGTCCTCCTCTTCCTCCTCTTCGTCGGAGGAAGTGAAGTCACCCCAGGAGAAGAGGTCGTCCTCACTCTCCGCCTCCAGTTCCCCGTCGACGAGGAACCGGAGGTCGTCCTCCCCGTCGGTCAGGGGCAAATCATCATCTGACCCGACGACGGTCAGGGGTGGGCCATCTGGCACGAAGTCGAAGTCCCAGTCCCTCTCGTCCCAATGCTCGGGAGCGCGCCTATTGTACGCCTCCATCCGGTCGTACTCCAGCATCGGATCGCTCGAGGAAGAGGACTGGAAGGAGAGACCCGATGAGGCAGAGGAGGAGGAGGAGTCCATGGTGCAGAGGAGGGCTTTCCGATGGCTAGTACGGAGCAGGGGGATGAAGAAGCGAACTGCTCGACGCGGTTAAATAAAGGGGATATAGTGGAGATTTAATGTTGCGGCGGTTTCCGAGGACGTGGTGCCAAAACTGTCCAAATCGTGCGAGAGAAGTTGAGAAGGCAAGGCATCATGATGAAAGGATACTGTGACGGTTCTGCTCTGCCACGACGTGACCCTACGAAGAAAAAACAGAGTGGTTTTGAAATTATCATTACCAAAACCAGGGGGGCATGTGTTATCACCAGATTTTGACCAAGTACGGAGATGGGCCGTGATTAAATGGGCTTAGAGAATATGCACGTGAAATATTTCTGAATCGGCCTCGTACGAGAATTTGGGCTAGACTGCCCGTGTATTTGTATATTATGGTAGATTTAGAATTAAGAGATAGAGTTTAGTTCGTATGAAGTTAGGTTTATTTCCCAAGTTAGAAAGTCTACGGACTATAAATATGTACCTAGGGTTATTGAGAAAGGAGGACGATCACGTTCACAACAAACCAATCTAGGCGCATCGCCACCCCTTGTTTCGAGGGTTTCTTCCGGGTAAGCATCATGCTGCCTAGATCGCATCTTGCGATCTAGGCGATATCAGTTTATTCGTTGTTGGTGTTGCTCGTATCGAAGCCTTTTTGATGGCGAGCAACACCCTTATCGTAGATGTTTTGGGGCTGACGTCGATACTCTCACGATATGCTTGCTTAGCTACGCTGCCCCTCAATATCTAGCTGCCTTTGCACCTATCTTGGGTGTAAGGGCAGCATCTTGCTTAGTCTTTATTTAGTAGATCTGATCTGTTATAGTCGTTCCTTGTTCTCCAAGGATTAGTTTGATATCCGCATGGTTAGGCCTTGCAAACGGGTTGAACGATCCAGTAGTGCGTAAGGTATAGTTTGCTGATCCTAGAGGGATTGTTCCGGGAATCGACGTTATGTTGGTTTTTAGGCCTCTTTAGGACTAGTTTTCTATTATCTTACGTATCTGCCAGGCTCAACTACGTGTAGGATGTTCCGGTTATGCGGTGAAAACCCTAGACTGTCGTAGATTGATTTATCTTGGTTTTGATTAAGCAGGATCCTCATGTTATCGTAAATCCAACGTGAACCATGGGTCAATCGGCTCTTTGAGCCGATTCACAGAGTAACCTAAGAGCCGATCGTGGCTCGTATTTAATGTTTACGTGTCTACCATGCAGGAAACCAATTGAAGCAATCCATCACCTTCCTGACCAGGTATATTTCAGGTGGCACGCCCTTGCACCAGCCAGGACGTGTGCCGGAGCATTGCTGGCCGTTGCCCGAGGGACCAGGGCCCACCAGCAGTCCTGGGAGCCTCCCGGCTCTCCGTGTTGCTCGTCGGTGCTCGCTGGTGGGTTTTGGCAGGCAACACTATCTTGGTTTGCTTCTCAAATATTGATGATCTCGTACTTTGTTCCAGCAGGAAGGATGGGTGAAGATTTCACCTTGCACGAGGGTGTTGAGGACCGTCTTCTCGACACTCTTTCAATCCTTGAGTTGCACGGCGATCTAGCGCGCACCAATATTTCCAATGCTTGTACCGCATTTACGTGACTCTTTCGCCACTTCTTTCCCAAAGAAACACAGCCTGCCATTTTCTCTGAGCTTGTCCACCGCTTCCTAGGTAAGGAAGATCCTGCCTTAGTTTATCGACAAGAGAACTTGAAGGTTGGTGTTGAGGGAACCATCGCCTTGGTAGCCGACAGTCAGCAAGACATCGACTGGGCGAAGGCTGGCAATCCTCAGGAATGAACAAGGACAAGTGGAAAACTCTGGTGAAGGCTGCCAAGCCTTTTTCGAAGAAAATCATCGCCTTCCTTAACCTGAAGCCTGATGCATCTACCAGCACTGCTAGGACGGAGGTCAAGTAGACCAACCTATCCCTATGTTTGTTCTTTTTCCTTTTGTAGCTGTCGCTATTTTTGTAACTAGCCAGGTGGCCCTCGCAAATGCGAGGGCAATATCTTATGTGAATGAATGTGTCTGAGAAATAAACTTATGGTTCTGTAAATGTAAAAATATTGATATATAAACACTATTATTTCGTAGAAGCTGCAGAAATTCTATGTTAAGTAAATATCATTAGTTTGATAATACAAAATGTTTTCATACACGGATGTATTATTAATACAAATTCCGCTAAAATGCCATGTCACCACTTTTTAGAACATGGTCTATTACCCAATTTTTATTTACTTTCACTCTCTTATCTCCACACTTCATTCCCTTTCTATGTATTAGTTGTTCTATAACATGACTATGCCAACTCAATAAGAAAATATCATTTTAATCAGTCATGTTTCTTGTATGTCCTCACAAAATAATCTTTGAAAACTCCATGGCTCTAACAAATGTTGCCCAACTGGTTATGAACATCCACAATAGCATCTTCATAGTACCTCAACACTTCATCTCAATTATTTGAGTATGTCAAAAAAGCAAAAAAATTACTACCAATGCAATGACATGTCCACCTAAATCTTCATTAATTAGAAACTATATAATTAAGATACAATTTTTTTATTAGATCATGAAGACATAAAAATCATATCCCAATATATATTTCTGAAGCATTAGACCAAATTAACTTCATATTTTAAATTAGGTGGCGCAAGTATTGAAAATTATTAATATTTATAATCCTATTCATCAAACTATCTCATTCGAAATAATTCCAACGAAATATTTTACAAAATCCATTTGTAATTCCCGTAATTGCATGTTCACCGATCTGCATTGTCCATACAAAAGGTAATACCTTATTGGAAACTTCATCTCAAAGCAATCTAGCATGTTGACGTTGATATATACTTCTTTAGTAGCATCATCATCAATTACGGATATATAAACATCTCAGCTCTATGCACATCTTGTTCCTGATATCGCTCTTGGTTTGGCGCCAACTATTCTCCTAGGTCCTCCGTACTATACATTTAAACCAAAATCAATAGCATAACTCAAATAATGTTAACATAGTCTACATACTTATACTTATAAGAATGCCTTGTAAGTTTATTGGCAGCAATTGGGCCCAAATGAATTAACGATTTTGTTTTCTTGATACATGTCCGAGATGCTCCAGGTGCACAGCTAATGTCCAAGATGCAGTCTTCAGGAACTTAACCTATGGACCGTGTTATGCGGTCTACTAATAATACATGAGTATAACGATACATGTACTACTATATAGGACAAATATAAATAATATTTTATATGATATACTCATCAAAAAGTATACTCAAGCTATATTAGTTTCTTATCAAAAGGATCAGTATATTGTCGCAGAATGCATGTGGCTAAATTGACAAAATTGCAGGTGATGACCAGTTTACAAAATTCATGGTGCATCCTTTGGGCATGTAGAAAAATTGTCAAAATAATGTCATGTTCATTCCCGATGGACATGCCAACATTTTTTATTTTTAATTACCTAGGAACGGTTAGCAACTCAGTGAATTGGTTTTCCCTAGAACTGAGAAAAAGGGAAATCACTAACGGAGATCTGGTATTCCCTATAACCTGGTATAGTTGAGTGCAGACACTCCGCTCTAAAATAAGTGCAGCACTAAAAACATCTAAATACCTGCGAATCTAGACAAATTTGCGGTACTTCATTTAGCGTGGATGAAGTACCACAAATGGCAGTAAAACCTTTGTACTCCATCTAGCCCTGAATAATTATCACAAGTTTAAACAAAATATAGGCTGAAATCTGTCTAAACACATTGAACCTACAACATGTATTTAGGACCGGAGGGAGTACATATTTATTCAACAATGATATGCATAACACGTGCACAACAAAAGTCACAATCAAATAACCCAATTTGGACCAAGCATATGAGAATATATGAATTACCATTATCAATTAGCAAATTTCGTTCAAATAAATTATGAAAATAATGCAGAATTAATCTTTCATAAGTAAATTTTTACTGAACTACACAGATAAACAATATGCTGCAAGAAAATAGTCTATACATACATTGCATTTACATCTGCAACAAAATTTGATCTGATCGAGTGTTGTGTATGGTGAAAATAAGCTCAATAATATGTTTGTATCTTCTCAGGATGGAAACTTTGTACTTGCAACAAAGGAACAATGTAGGTATCAATCCAACCGTACTATGGCAACCATTTGTTTTATGTAGACAACATGTAAGGATGCTTATGCAGCTACAGTATAAACATATAACCACAATATTATTGATTGAAATCCTTTCTTAAGTACATGCATATGTAGCATCAATAAATGGCTGTTACCTTGGTGTCACTCCTCATCAGAAAAAAGTCCGAGACTAAAAAATAACACCTGTAGCAAGAATAGATGAGGATACAAAGATTTTAAATAATTCGTCAAACAGCGACGCAATTTATTTTTGCTCAGATACCATCACACACGTACCTGTGGACAATCATGTCAACAAATCGTACTATATTTCCGCCTGGAAATATAATAACACATGGTTAGAAATCTAACACTACTGCCCATGGATTTTCTTACGCCATGTACTGTACAATACTATATGAAATATAGTATTTGAAATCTTATTAGGTACAACACCCATAAAAAAAGAGACGTGTGAATAACTTGCAGCCCATGGCTAGCCGGTCAATGATCTCATAGTATTTCTACTACTAGCCAAAATAGAAGGCTGCAGCGCTAATTATTAGGTACTAATCAAAATATGAATTGATCTTTGACCTAAAAAAATCGTCATCCTTGCCGGCAAGCCGGCACTGCCTACTCCAGAGTCCAGACCGCAGAGCTCCAGAAGCCGCGGACTTGCCAACTTGGACGCTATCCATTTAAGCTAATAGATCTGCCTAGACTGCGCAGAGCTCTAGAAGCCTGGGACCTGGATGCGATTGATCTGCCTTTAACTGCACCAAAGAATCATCAAATAAGCAGATTGCTTTTGCCTTAGTTGAAAGCTCACCTCAAAGCCTTGAAGATCGATTACTTACTTCTGGGTATCTCTATCATGCAAGCCTCTGACTAATCTTACACAGCTACGCGTACACATAGTAGGAAGGCGGCCGGCCGAAGGCGCGAAGAAGAATACGGAGGGAACGACGCTCATTAGTACTCCTGCCTGTAAATACAAATCGAGTACGCCCTAGAAATCTGCATGTTGCATGGATAGACAAGCAAGATTAGAATATTGGGCACCAATTAGTACGCCCACGTCGCATGCATGGATGGGCAAGCAAAATCAGAACTTTGGGCATTGATTGATCTGCATGCTCTTAGAGGAAGCCGGCCGGGCGAAGAAGCAAAAACGAATATGGCGGCGGCCGCCGGCGGCAGCTCATGTGAGGACGCCCTAAGAAACCTTACCGTACCTTTTCCTTTTTGATAGATGGAATCGGTAACCTTTAGCAAAAAAAAGTAGCGGGGCATTGGTGGGTAATTTTGTGTAACTTTAACGTTAATTTTTTTTCTTAAGATCCATCTGCTAGCATCACCTATTATGTTAAAATTGACGGTCTGATGTTTCTGATTATTGTGGGATTTTCTAGAGTAATTCCTTTTTCCTAGTGAGCCCGTAATTTACTTTTAATATATAATATAATATAATATAATAGATCTGATGTTTCTGATTATTGTGGGATTTTCTAGAGTAATTCCTTTTTTCCTAGTGAGCCCGTAATTTACTTTTAATATATAATAGATTTGCGACTGTCTCTGTTGATTCGCTAGGAATCAAACTTTTGTAAGGGACCCCAATTGTCTAAATATCTCCAGTATTAATGAAAAGTGATCCTTGCTGAATGATTGATGTCGATGTTTCTTTCTTCCAGTTCATATTTGATAACTATACTAAGGCTGCTGGTCCTTCCCCTGCTTCACCTGCCGCGTCTCGCTCTACAAGGATGCCTGCCGATGTTTTCTTGGATGATTCTTCGTGTGCTGACTCAACTCAGCAGGAGCTAGCCGAGCTTCGACGGCAGCTTCAAGCCATGAAGAAATAAGCTATCACTATCCTGAACCAATCCCGCAAATCTTCTGATCGTGAAAGAACTGCTCTTCGTCAGGCGCAAGAGGCTCTAGAGTTGAAGGAAACTGCGGTAGTTGTCGCATTGCGGGCTACCACTCGTGAAGACTACATGCTAAACCTTATAACTGAAGCAAGTCAAGATATAGCGGGTGTGTGAAATTTTTCGTCCTTCCTTTTCCCTGAGATTCTTCATACTTCTCCTTACCCCTTTCTATTTCTTTTGCTTTACATAGGTTCGTTCCTGGACGTCGATGCCGAGGAACAACGTGTTGATGCGCGAGTTGAGATTCTTCTTCGACTTGCCCAACAAAACAACGTCGACTTTTGGGCTGATGCTGACCGCACTTGCCGAATTGTGCGATTTCAAGATCGCGCGGCCCAGGTTCGAGATTTTCTTGACTTCTGCACTAGTACGCTGGCCATGGTGTACAACGCTATGTTTCCTCGGAATCCTCAGCCTGCAACTCTTCGTGATTTGATGCAAAAGTTCAAGAGCGTACCTCAAATCCATGACTTTGTGAAAGCTCAGCTGATGGCTGTGCCAGGTTTGCTTTGATCTGGATGAAAATTTGTCACTTGAAACTGGATCTGAACAAAGTTATAGACGTTCCATTCCAAATTAAAGCAGAGGAGAAGAAACATCGATAAGCTGAACGATGCGGTGACACCCATTGCTGAGAAGATGATTGAAGAACTTCTGAGGGTAGATGATGCTTTCTTTCAAGACTACCATTATGCGGATGCCCTAGACGCTCCTGCCGAGGGTGAAAGAGTTACCATAGATGATTTGTTATAGATGTTCATCTTCTTTTTCCTTCTGTTGTGCTTGATTTAAGCCTGAGTGTAAAGTTTGTATATTGTGAGTCATATGTACTGTAAACATTATTGCGAGACTTGTGTAGTCAAAGCAAGTTTGTATATATTTTGTTCTCTTCTTGCCCCCGAGTGTCTTCGTTGACGTATCTCTATGTTTTATTATTCGCGAGGTTTGCAACCAAGGCGAGTAATTCCAAACTATATTTTGGTTGTCGAGTATATTTTGTGGATTCTTCGGGTTAGAGCCCCCGAGCCATGCGAGGAAAATATATATCATCACTATTTTTATTATATTGAAGCATGGCAAGCGCGCCTCATTAAAAACCTTCCAGCCCTACTCGGTGCCCTGAAAGGAAAAGAGTGCGTTTGAAAACTTGCGAGCTCTTCAGTACAATGTATGTTTACAGAGTCGACTATATTGTTTTCTAAGTGTAGAACCGCCAAAGCTGCGCCACGTTCCATGGGTTTGGCTCGTCCTTCCCTGTTTTCTTGTCCTTCAATCTCCTGGAATTACTTCAGTGACGATGTATGGCCCTATCCATGGAGACTCGAATTTTTCATGGATGTCCTGCGTAAGCCGAAGAACGAGGTCGCCAAGTTGAAAGGACCTGGGTCTCAAACATCGACTATGATAATTCTTGAGGTTCTGCTGGTACTTGGTTAATCTTGACAATACTTCATCCCTTTCTTCATGGAGTGCGTCAACGTCATCTTCCAGTGCCTTTCTCGAGGTTTCTTTGTCATATTCTGCGACTCTTGGAGAATTATGCTCTATTTCTATCGGGAGTACCGCCTCAGCTCCATGAACCAAGAAGAACAGAGTTTCTTGGGTTGCTTTGTTTGGTGTTGTTCGGATGATCCATAATACATGGGATAACTCATCAATCCAATTATCCAGCGCTTTCTCCAATGGTGTTATTAGCCGCTTCTTGATGCCATTGCAGATCACACCGTTTGCTTTCTCGACTTGGCCATTAGTTTGCGGGTGTGCCACCGATGCGAAGTGTAGTTTGATGCCTACTTCTGCGCAATACTCCTTGAATTCTCGGGATGTGAAGTTGCTTCCATTATCCGTAACTATGCTGTGAGGGATGCCAAACCGAAAAACTATCCCTTTGACGAAGTTCACCGCTGATGTTGCGTCTGCCGAAGTTACTAGTGCTACTTCTATCCACTTGGTAAGTTTGTTGACAGCTACGAGTAAATACACGTGTCCTCCTGGCCAGGACTTATGTAATTTCCCCACCATATCGAGCCCCCATTGAGCGAAAGGCCACGCCAATGGTATTGGCATCAGCTCTGCTGCCGGTGAATGAGGTTTAGCCGCAAATCTCTGACACGCATTGCACGTGCACACTATGTCTTTGGCATCTTCGACTTTTGTCAGCCAATAAAATCCTGCCCGAAAAGCTTTTGCTGCTATTGCTCGACTGCTTGCGTGGTGGCCGCACACTCCCTCATGTATATCCTTTAGTATAGTTCGCCCTTCTTCGGGTGTGATGCATCGCTGCAGCCTGAGATGCTTCTTTTGTATAGTTCTCCCTTAACCACGGTGAACGCCTTAGATCGTCGAATAACTCGTCGTGCTTCTACCGGATCTTTGGGTATCTCTTTCCTTGTGATGTATGCCACGTAAACCTGCATCCATGGAACTTCTATCATCATAACCTCTTCAGGTTCCTCTTCATCTTCCGATGCGTTTGCTTCTTGAGCTGCTGGAGCCCCCGAGCCTTCCTTGGCCTTTTCTTTTTTCTTCGGCTGCTTCGGTGCTTTCTTCGCCTTAGTCGATCTTTCACTTATCTCGTCCCAGAAAACGCCAGGTGGTATTGGTAAGCATTGCGAGCCGATGTTTGCCAGAACGTCGACCTCGTCGTTGCTAAGTCTGTTGATGTGATTTACTTTGCAACCATCGAAGAGTTTCTCGAGTTCGTTGTATACCTCCTTGTATGCTATCATGCTATCGTTGACTGCGTCACACTTGTTCATTACCTGTTGAGCCACCAACTGGGAATCGCCGAAGATTTTTAATCGAGTTGCGCCACACGCCTTTGCCATCTTCATCCCGTGTATGAGGGCTTCGTATTCTGCCTCGTTATTAGACGCATTAGGGAACGTCATCCGCAGTATATACTTCATTTTGTTGCCTTGGTGACACAAGTACCACGCCAGCTCCAGCTCCTTCCAGTCTCTTAGACCTATCAAAGTTCATATGCCAATTACTCGACAAATCTGGGGGTCCCGTATTTTGTAATTCCATCCACTCTGCGACAAAGTCTGGCAAAATCTGCGACTTGATCGCCTTTCTTTTCTCGTACGTGATATCCCGAGGGGAAAGCTCGATACCCCAAAGGGAGACACGTCCCATGGCTTCGGGGTTGTTCAGGATGTTCGACAGAGGTGCCTCATTGACTACTATTATCGGGTGTGCCGAAAAATAGTGCCGTAACTTTCTTGTTGTTGTGAATACTCCATACACAAGTTTCTGATATTGCGGGTAACGTTGCTTGGATGGTGATAGTACCTCGCTGATGAAGTATACTGGCCTCTGAACTCCATGAATCTTCCCTTCTTCTTCTCTTTCCACCACGAGAACTGTGCTGACCACTTGAGGTGTGGCCGCAATGTATAACAAGAATGGTTCTTTTTCCTTTGGAGCCACCAATACTGGAGGTGTCGAGATTGTGCGTTTTAGATGCTCGAAGGCTTTGTCTGCCTCTTCATTCCACTCAAACTTTTCTCCTTGCTTGATGAGCGCATAGAAGGGCAGCGCTTTCTCTCCTAGCCTGGCGACAAACCTGCTCAAAGCTGCGACACGACCCGTCAGCTGCTGTATCTCCTTGAGTTTGGTTGGCTTCCTCATCGTCACGATGCCCTGTATTTTCTCGGGATTTGCTTCGATTCCTTTTGCTGATACTAAGTACCCTAGGAGTTTTCCCGCAATAACACCGAAGGAACATTTCATCGGGTTTAGCTTGAGGCGAAACTTGTCGAGGTTGTCGAAGGTTTCTCTAAGATCATCAATCAAAGATAACCCCTGCTTTGTTGTTATGATGACGTCGTCGATGTATACTTGAACGTTCTTGCCAATCTGTGTGGCGAGACACTTCTGCATCATCCTTTGATAGGTAGCTCCCGCGTTTTTCAACCCGAAGGGCATTGTTCTGTAGAAGAACACGCCATAAGGTGTTATAAAAGCTGTTTTGACTTCATCTTCTTCTTTTAGGCGGATCTGGTTATAACCAGAATACACGTCCAGGAAGGAAATACGTTCGCATCCCGCTGTGAAGTCGATAATTTGATCGATCCTCGGGAGGGGAAAATGATCCTTTGGACAATGTTTATTGAGACACGTGAAGTCGACGCACATGCGAAGGACATCAGTGTTTTTCTTCGGGACCAGAACTAGGTTAGCGACCCATGTGGCCTCTGTATGTAGCTCCTTGATAAAATTTGCCCCTCGAAGTCTATTAATCTCCGATAGCATAGCTTTGTGGTTTGGCTCGGAGAAGCGCCGCAAAAGTTGTCGAATTGGCCTGGCTCTTGGATCCAAATTACGGGGATGCTCGGCAAGTTCCCTGGGTACTCCTGGCATATCAGCTGGACACCATGCGAAGATTTCCCAGCGCTCACGGAGAAACTCGACGAGCGCGCTTTCCTATGCGCTATCCATGTTTGTTGCGATAGCTGTCGTCTTCTTAGGATCCGTCGGGTGAATCTGCACTTCCTTGGAATTCTTGGAGGTGTCGAAGGTTTGCTCCTTGAGCGGCCTTCCTCCGTCGGGTAGCACTTCATAGTCGGTGGTAAGTCTAGAGGCTGCATACTCAGCCTGCATCCCGAAAGTTTCGGAAAGATTATGAAAGTCCTTGTCGCATTTGTATTCTAAAGCAAAACTCCCCTTCACTGTGATTGGGCCTTTGGGACCAGGAATCCTCCATAGCAAGTATGTATAATGCAGCACAGCCATGAACCTGGCATATGCGGGTCGTCCCAATATAGTGTTATATTGTGACGGAAAGTCGATAACCTCAAACTCCAACTTCTCCCTTCTGTAATTTTCTCGAGTTCCAAATTTCACGTCGAGGTTTATCTTGCCCAAAGGATAGTTCGGCTTCTCTGGTGTGATGCCATGGAAGCGTGTATCTGTTGGAGTCAGGTTCGCCAGAGAGATGTTCATCTTCCTCAAAGTGTCTGCGTATATGAGATTCAAGCAGCTCCCTCCATCTACGAATATACGCGAGACCTCGAATCCTGCGATTACTGCCGGTAAAATCATGGCCGCTTGTCCTGGTCGAGGTACTTGGGGTGGGTGATCCGCTTGAGTGAATCCTATGTCCTGCCCGACCAATTGAGGTACTCGATGGTTGGTGGAGGCATCTTCTCTGCCATGTATACCTGTCGCGAAATTACCTTCTGCGACCTGTTCGAGGGCCTCCCCTTCTGAATCATCGACACTGCCCCTGTCGTGTCAATGTAAGGACCTGGGTTTGTTGGAGCTGCCGCAAATTGCAACTGATGTTGATTTTCACTAGTAATCGCGGGTGGAGGTGGCAGGTGAACCTCACTCCTCGGCCCCTTGTTTGCTGCTTGCGCGTTTGTATGCTCCGCATATTTGTGTAGAGCTAGAAATGTTTGGCAGTCCTTCTGAAGGTGCCCTGACTGTCTTTTGCCATCGTTGTCGAGGAAAAATGCATCTGGCATGGCCCATTCAGAAGATCTGCGGGTGATATATTGTATGGCCTCGGGAACCTTGGCCAATTATTTTGTCTGCTGGAGCTTGGTGCATCTCGATGATCATTGCGCTGCTCGTTACTTCTCTGCTAATCATCCCGATGATTTCCTCCACTGTTTCCTCGGAAGCCAGCCGCCACTTGGCTAGGACCCTCGTAATCTGAGTACTGGCGCGAATATCGTCGCCTATTTTGGTTGTTTCTCCTGTTGCAATCTTCCAAGTGTGATCTGTGTCGTTTATTATGAACAGCATCTTCACCATCTGCCCAGCGATTCACTATCTCCATGAGATCTGCTATTGTTCGTGGCCTGGATCTGCCCAAGTCCTCGATTAGGTCTCTTCGTCGGATCCCCGCACCAAATGCATCGATTGCCCTTTCGTCAGATATGTTTTCTACCGAATTTTTTATTATGTTTCACCGCTGAATGTACATCCTCATTGGTTCATCATACTTCTGCTTGCAGGCCCTCAATACCTCAATCGACGCGGGTTTCTTGCATGTTGAGCGGAAGTTTTTTACGAACAAGTCCTCGAAGGTTTCCCAGCAGTCGCTGGATCCTTCTGGTAACTTCTTTATCCATGATATTGCGGCTCCGCTGAGGTGAACCTGGATGCTCTGCATGGCAGTTACTCGAGTTCCACCTGTTAACTTCACCGTTTCCAGGTAATCTACCAGCCAATCCTCTGGATCTTGCAAGCCATCGAACTTTTTGTAATTATCGGGTAACTTAAACCCAGAAGGAACTCGAGTTTTAAAGACTCTTCGAGTAAAACAAGGGAGCCCGCCCATATCTTCTTCGTTGACTTCTGGTGATTTCCGACGTTCTCTTCTTTCCTGCCCTACTCTTTCGACTCGAGCTTGTATCGCCGTGTCTCTCGGGTCCCCAACTCGAGGAGGGTCTCGCACTCCCGAATTAGGTTGCGGATTATTTTGCCTTGGTGCGCTCTCAGGTTGCAGCGTACTTTCTCCTTGTATTGTTGTCCCCATAACTCCAACTCCTTCCATGGCCATGTTATATAATGCTTCCCTTGGATCTCCTGCAGGTGGCTTAGATGCTAATATGAAAGCATGTGTCGCCATATATCCTGCTTCCGGTGTTTTGGGGATGATATGCCTCTTGTATCTATCGACATAAAGGACATGTCAAGATTATGTATCAGGTTCTCTCTTTCATGCTCAGGCACATGAGCTAGCCGAGATGTTCCCCTAGCACGAGCTTCTCGATGACTATCTCCCGACATTCCTGAGTGTTGGCTCAAGTTGGCTCTGCGCCTACTCGACGCTGAGGCTGCAGCTTTTCTCTGCTCCAATATAACCTTTTCTTCTGTCTCTCGTCTCGCACGAGCGAGTCTATATTGATACGCTTGCATCTCTTGTAGTGTCGCTGTAGTGGTCATCGACTCCGAACCATTCATGGCTGTTGCTGCTCTGTCCCAGGCTAACTGCGGAAGTTGTAATTTCTCGCGCAGTGTGGGCCCGACGTACTTGCTTCCTAATCCTTGCGTGATATCAGCGGGATCGATGTATGGATTTCCCAGATCATCGAAAACCTCTGATGTTTCATCCTCCTAGCGACTCGAGTCACCAATTGCGCAGACTTGATGATATTTTTTCATTGTGTTTTCATCTTCGGGGTCGGTGACACCGTCGTAACGATCGGCGAAGACCTCCCGAATAGAAGTAGATCTATCGATGAAGTGGAAGTTTTCGATGCTCTCCAAGTCGTTGTCCAGATCGGAATCCGTAAACGAACCGAAAGACATGTTGCCGAGCAGATCGGCGAGTTCTTCGCCGGCAGCGGGCTTGACGTAGCTTGGCGGCGAAGCCTCCTCGTCGCCTGACTCGATTGATGACGATGATCCCGGGAAATCGGAATCAACCGCTAACGGTCCCGAAAAAATCGGTGCCACTAGGCGATGCGATCCTTTTCTCCCGACGCAGAAGCGGAAGCTCCCGAACGTCATCTCCATTGGCTCCTCCAGATGGACATATGCATCCACACGGGCGGGAGGGTGAGGTACAAAATCAACGAGACCATTTTTGATCTGTTTACCTCCGTCCATCGCGTTGCTTGCCACCGATGAAGTCGATGATGTTGAACGTGCCATCGAGATCAGCTCCTTGTCGCCTCCTCTCCCCACAGACGGCACCAATTGACAAGGTATTAACTTGTCAATGCCTACAAGTTGTAGACTAGGGTTTCGCGGAAAGTAGAGGGCAAGTAGATCTCGAAGGTTTCAGCCGAAAAGGTGCTCGACGGCTAAAAGCTAGGGTTGGTGTTAACAATAATTCGAGCCTTTCTTTCTCTCTCGGCTCCCCTTTATATAGGAGGTGGATCCGAGGTTTTGTATCGTACAAGTTAAAAAGTCCGGGAGACTTATTTGAGTCCTTCCCATAATGATATAAGTCTGTTATTTCTAATCTATCCCTATTTTCCATATCGATGTTTATTGGGCTTGCGAGCTTCACACACTTCGGGTCATGGGCCTTCAGTTATTCCTGGGTACCTTATTCGGCAGGCCCATTAGAGATACCTATGTCAATATGATTGTATTGATATGCGGTAATTGGTGATTACATTGAGCCTCTTGGGCTGTTTATATAGTAGAGAAGACTTGGAGGGCAAGAAGCCTAGTAGAGATAGATCTAGGTTACAATCATAAACTACCTAATATAACTAAACGTAATATACTCTAACAGTATCCTATTGAGGCCTAGGCCAGGATGTCACACCGTGGTTGCCCTTCATGGCCACTGGCTTGCACGCGAGCACCGGCTCCTCACGCCCGTCTGTAAGACACGAAGCATTCATTCGACAGAGGAGCGCGCGCCCTTAGTCCAAGGGACGCTATGTCGGCGAACGCGGCGGGGGGAGGGGGCAGGGGCATCGATCCAAGGGCACCGGGTTCCCTTGCCATCATAGATGTGTGCGCCACTCTTCCTCTATACGGGAAAATAGGGAGGAAAGGAGAGAAACTGCCGTAGGGTTTGACCGGGGACAGTTTTGATTCTACATGGATGGTCTACATCCCTCGGATTCCATTAAACGACCCAAACTCATGTGGGTAAGATAATGGCCTTCTAGCACTTATTGGAACAAATGAAAGAAGGCATAACATCAAACTAGCATCAAACTTTTCTATTTATTGAATGGGTTATGCTTTCATAGACTCCCACCCCGAACTTAAAAGGGCAATTTGGTCTTTTTCCCATTAACTAGTTAGTTAATTATTATTTTTAAGTAAGCTGATCCTTCGATATCTAGATCAAAACCTCTATACCTAGGTTACTAGGTATATATAATGTTAATCATGTCCAATGCAATCACGTAGATCACCCTCGACCATGTCCTCACTATCTCCCGCAGCCACCTCGCCTAGACGCTACCCTCACGTGCACCGACGAAGACATCCGATCAAACTTTCTAAGAAGCATGCATGTAGGAGGAGACCGAGCGGTAAGGTGGCCCTTTGTCGCTGGGCACCAACATCGGCGAGCTACCCTGGTTCTCGGGTGGCTTCAATGGCCTAGTGCAGAGCTTTGCCGCCGATGGGAACGACGTCTCGGACTTCGAGTGGTGCTCTTGGGCGAGCACTCTATCGACAAGGCCAACTGCTCTAACATCATGTCTAAGTTGTACCTTGGAAGTGCTAGCAACATCCACCCCCTGCTTGACTCGCCGCTCGCCATGGTGCTTATTACCAAGTGCCCAAACAATTCAAGTTTGTGGTCGTCTAGGGTGTCACGCAAGTCGACTAGGTGGGGACATGATTGTTTTATAGGATACATAGTAAAGTAGGTATATAGGTTTGGATCTACATCTCAGAGGGTCGACCTAATTAAAATAGATAATTAACTAACTATGGGCAAAAGATCAGATTGTCCTTTTAAATTTGTAGTGGGGATCTATGGAAGCACAAAGCTTATTGAATTAAGTTACCATGCTACCACTGCTATATAAGGGGAAAATGGTTATAGAAAAAAATTAGTGTATTTATGTCTATGATTAATATTTTTCAATGTTTTCAAATAGTTGAAGTTGACCAAAAATCAAGTTGAAAAAACATGTTGATTTTTCTAAATAAAATGGAATTTTTGGACATGTTGTTAATGTCATGTTAAATATGAATTAATGTTGAATTCATGTTTTAACATTGATACTTATTGTGATAATTGTGTGGTAATATTTTTATGAGCTATCGAGGCTTTATTATTTAGATCAAGGAAAATAATCTTTATGTTTTATGAGCACAATGGAAAGGTTCGGAATGATGTTGATCCTCTGAAGACGGATGTTTCTATTTAGAGAATTCTAATGTACTAATGTGATAGTTGATATCCTGGTTATGTGTTATATTTTATTTGACTATTGTTGTTTACCTATTATTTAGTAAACCACGAAGTAATATAAGGCCAAATTTATTTGGAGATATTTTGATGATATCATTCTCATGAGTCAATTTTATATATTATTTTAATCCTCCTTTTGTATATAAAATCCGTCATCACCATGCTCCATCTAGAAATTATTATGACCAAAATGCACGATTTCTTGTTTCCATTCGTTTGCATGAGATATTTGCGCAACTAATATTTTTTATTATGATCTTTTTTGTGTGTGTAAGTGATGTGAACATTTATGAATGATGGCTCTAAAAATATCCATCATTCTCTGCGTTTAAATCATATTTTAAGTCAAAGAAATTTCGAAGAATCTCTCTAGTCTTGCTACTAATGACTAAATATTGCAAAGATGTGCAATCTCTTGTTTTAAATTTTGTTGTGCACGAAATCACACTTTTAAGGTGAAATCAGGAGAATTAATGGAACAATATCACGTTGCCTACACAAAATGCCAGTTGGAGTCGAAGAGAAGACTCCAGGAGATTTAACGACCACTAGTACGAGCAAGGCATGCCTGTACCGGCCGCACATACCATGTGGTGTTGCCTCCGCAAGGTCAAATGCAACAACCTTTGTGAAAGCCCCTACATATTTCGAGACTCCAACCGCCACGCAGAGAGCCGTCATTCTTGGATTGCATCACAACACCCCCAAAAGAGATCTACAACTTCACCACCACCATTATTCATCCTCTCCATCCCTAATCCTCTCCATACCCATATCCATCATCTTGTACTCGAGATCTCGTTGTGATTTGGCGACCATTGTAAGAACATTTGATTTCAATCTAGGTATTTTGCATAATGTTTTCTATTCTTGATCTTATTGATATGAGTGAGTTGTCCTCACGGGCTGCGGGTTGAGGTAAAACCTCGTAGCGATTATGTGCATCTAATACATGGGAATATTGTGTGGTGATTGAATAGAAGATATGTATCTTGTTTCTTTGTCTCTAGTCTCGATCCATAGACTTGTAGGTACCCAAGATCCCATGGATTGATAAATATGAGAGGTGAGATGGGTGAATTGGTGATCTCACGCGAAATCCAGTGACATCAAGGGGAGTACATTTTTAATTCAAGTATCCACTCGGGAGTAACAGCAACATCATCATACTTTATGCTTTGATATGTATTTTACTTAACAATTATTATAACTCGGTGCATCGTGGTATAACAGTTGGATCAAAAGACTATTGCTATGTGTGTGGCTCGCAGGGGATTTAGTGTTTATGGATGTGCTACCCTCAACTTTATCTATATTAGATCATTTCATACATGAATGTGATTATTATTATCTTTATCCCATATGTATGTGAATCTTCAACCCTGGCCTATTTCCATCCGTTGCAACAAACAACAATTCAAAGTAAACTAGAAAGGTCCGGTAAACATAAAACAAAATGAGTAAACAAGTCTTGTAGAAGTTCCTTAGATTTTCATGCAACAAATGTTTCCCATGGTTCGATAAACCTAGGTCTACTATGTAAAAAACTACTATACTACATACCTAGTATCAGCCATTTTTCTGATGCCGTTGTGGGGGAAGCAATTCGTATCCTGGTAAGGTTACTAGAGGCCTTGTTTTTAGTTTATTTATTTTTATTAGTTTACTTCCATTATCTATTGAAAATCCCCAAAAAAGTTAATTATTTAATTGTCTATCATATCTTATAAACACCAAAAAGAAAAGAGCCATGGCTCAAAAGAAGCTTGCGGAGTATGCCACCCCAAGCTTGGGGAGTGCGCAGTGTCCTCCTGGTGGCAAAACACCAGTGTGAAGGCCCACTCCATCTTCTAGCAGCGGGGGAACACCTTCCAGTCGACCGCCAGGTACAGGATCCCGCATCGTCGTGACGGGTCTCCACCATCTTGATGATCCTCGTACAAAAGGTTCGTCAGGCCCGCATTCAGAGACTTCTGCCAGGCCTTCTTCTTCGGGCTGGCCTCCCTCACGAAGGCCTTGGCGAACTCCGCTGGGAGCCTCAGATTCTCTAGGTTCGCCATGGACATGACGATGAAGAGCTTGTGGGCCAGCGGTAGCCTCTCGACTCGATCCTCCGGGCTCGCACGACCGGCAGCTTCGCGGCGGAGGCCATCCCACAGGGTAGAGCACCGACAAGCGCCGCCGGAGGGAGACTGCTTCCTTTTCCCACCTCCAGGTGGGTGCAGCCTCGCCGCGCCTCCACGGTCTCGGTCGGCGGTGGGGAAGGAGCACGGACTGCGGGGCACGCCGCCCCCGGGAACAGCGTCGATGATGGCAAGGGCCTCGCCAAGTCCGCGCGGGCGGTCGTTTTGGGCTGGCGTCGAGACTTCTCTGGCCGAAGCAGGTGACACGGAACTGGACTTGTTCTTTCTCCCGCGGGGGCGGTTGCACCTTGCTTCGCTCTCGCCACCGATAGGCTGGCTCTACCAACAACCAGATCGGACGCAAGAGCTCCCTCTCGCTCTCTCTTGGGCGCCATAGGTGTTGTTGGTTGAAGACGAAGACGAAGGTGGGGAAGTTGGAATGAGATAGAAGCGAAGAAGGAAAGAAGAAAGGGAAATTGATTCATGTGCAACCTTAAGGGGCAGGGGAACGGTTCCCGAAGCGTTAGACGGGACGCGACGGTTCACTGCTCGAGGGTCAGGATTGAAGGCACGTTCAGTCGGAAGGTGCGCTCTACCACGTGCCACCGTGTGGGCCCGAGGCTTGTTGTCCCTTTGCTGCTAGGCTCGTGCGGGCAAGGCCCTCGGGGCTACCATCAGTGTAGTGGCACCAGGGGTACCATGGTCCACCTGCTGTTGGGCTCGTGCAGCATCCCATCTACAAGCGATGAAGGACCTACCTCTCCGCGAGGATGAACCCCCTCGCGAGGCACCCATTGCGAGGAAGTCAAGACTTGGCATTTCCAAAAGACATGAAGCCCTCGCGAGGAGTGCGCGCCAGGCGCCACGAGATGCTGCACAGGATCCCTCCGAAAGGCATGTTGCGTAGGAATGAAGCTAAAGACGATGCCGCAAGCCATGACGCACCCTAGAAGACAAGAGAAGCAATGGCATTGCTTGCATAAAGCGGGATGGCTATTTCTCCTTTCCCCAAAGGTTAGGGGTGGACGGTGCAGAACAACAGGGGGTGTCGATATCGTCCACAACCACTCCCGTAGACCAAGGAACTTTTCCTATCCATGGACCAAGACCATGTGCATAGACAGGGACAATTGTCCTCCTGCTTGTGCACTCCTGTAAAAGGAGGGCTGGCTACCCCGTAGAAAGGTTCATGGGCTCCCGATATTCTCTACCACCTTCTTCTAGCCAGAGTAGGCTAGCTAGATCTGGATCAAGCCACCACCTTGTAAACACTATAGTCGCTCGGCGAGACATGATGAGTCCAAATATGATGCATATTTAAGCATACAAAACAATCATATTGTTACTCATCGAATGCTCCATCTAGCTACAACTATGCGTATTATGCATGATTACAAGTTCTTATTCATTTTCATATGAGATTTGCATAATTAGTAGTTTTAGTAGGAGTTTATTACCGTTCCTTGTATTTGACATGTGTGTAGGTGTTATGGACATTTATGATAAAGGAAGACAAAAGGGACCAAGAGGATATAATATGAGAGAGTTACAGGAACCAGACTTTGCTATATGAGGTGTGGGAAATGTGATATTTTCCACAATTATATTTACGATATAAGGCCATGGTGATGTAGCTCTCGTTCGTATCAGTCCAACGAGCTGAAGAACACCTCTATCGGAGTCCGTATGAAAAAGTATCGGTGAAAACAGTAAAGCTACTACGACGTTAACAAGCATCGGTACAGGAAGAGCCCACCCGTACCATTCGCCCTTACCAGCCTCCGTTGACTCTGTTTCGTCAAATAGAACAACGTTTGTGAAGGCCCGATGGGAATATTCGGCTTCGAGCTCCGTCTAGAATGCATATTTAAGGAGGGGACCCTAGCCGCCTCCAGACACACACCATACACGCCTCTGGGGCGGAGCCCTACCACTCCGCCGCCTCCATCAACACATCCACACTATAGAAGAAAGAATAGGATGATAAGGGAAAATCTGTTCTCCTTCACGGATTATCAGAGGACAACGCATCACCACCCTCATCATCAACCGCTGGGTCTCCATCAACATCACCATCCCATCTCTCATACCTTTAGATCTTGTTGTAATTCCAAGTACTATTGTGCGAGTGTTTGCACTTGATCCCATCATTACCTTTGCAATCCATCCATGTGGATATGATGATGTTGTTGATTGTCTCCATGTGTGAGTAGTTTACCTTGTTCTTGGGGCGATGGACAAACCCTAGTATTATTATGAAGTGAAATAAAGATGATTTGTAACTTTTTTCTCTGATCTTTACTTGATCTATGATATTGTATTAGATTTGTCTCTTTAGATGTTATGTGAATTCGACCACATAATATTTGCCTTTGAGACTAAAGAGAGGAACCTACTCTTCGCACATGTATGGGAGTATGTCCGGTGCTACGTGTGACTACGTACAAGCATTGGCTTAAAACATGCACAGTCAAAGGGGGATAAGGAGAGATTCACTAAGCTCATAATGATATCCATGGGGGAACCCTTAATTGTGATGGCCTGTAGAAGTGATTTGCTCGCAGCATTGCGGTGGTTATTTAGAGATTACCTCATCACATGATTGTAGAAGCGGTTGCTCGTGAGACTTGTTGATGAACATATTATTATGAAGCTCTCCTCACATATCATGACGAAAGATATAGTTTATCCGAATCATAATTAATGCTCACATGCTAGTTGTGCATCCTGCATTCCCAAGAATATTTAAGCCTAGATACCATCCTTCTTTATTCAATCATACATTTACATTCTCTTTCTTGTTTACTTTTAATAATTTCTTGTTTAATTTATTTTGTGTTCAACTAGTTACTCATAATCCTTCAACTATCTCATTTCAAGTAACTTATAGAGTATACTATTACCAAACACCGTTTTGGGTGCGAACGTGGCCAGACTGACAACGTGGTTGCGGGGTTGTATTATTTCCATTTGCAAAGCTTATGTAGAACAAAATTTCTCATAAATAGTTGCTGCTACAAGTACTGCAATAACCATGTTGTTGATCCAGGTTAAACAACTGTTGGTTTGCATAGTGCGGTGACCCAGCATACCACTGCATGTTGTAGTATACAAGTCGTTGATATGATCTTCATGAAGGGACTTCTTCACAAATATCACATCCCTCGGAGTGGTACAACAGAAACATTGCAGGTCATAACACTTCAGATAATATTACAAACATGGCCTTACCAAGTTGGTATTCTCACAGGTCCGATGAGAACACCTACGATATTACTTAAGTACTCTTACAACTCAAACTTAAGAGACATAACGAGCTCAGCAACTTATTTAAGTAAGCCACTACGTTGCTCGGCTCCGAGATGTCTAGGGTAAGACTCTATTCTTCTGCCTTGGTGTTCTCAACTCCGTAGACTATCTCATAGTCCACTCCTACAACTCCTCCTGATAAGTCAGGCTCTTCGTAGACCAACTCGTAGTCCCCTTCCGGTGCTCTGGTGCAGGCCTCCTCTTCATTGTCACAGTCTAGCAAGGGTGTCGAAAGAAAGTGAGTACATAGGTACTCAACAAGTTCAAAAGAGAAAAGGTGTTTGATGCACTAGCTACGACCATTGATCAGAAAATCTCAGGTCAATGCATGTTTCGAAAATATTTCTTCAAAAGTTTTATTTTATTTTGAAAACTATGTCCGCCAGTCTTCACAGGTTGACCAGAACTTCATGGAGTTCCTTTCCTGCCGCGTTCGTAGTTCCCTTCCCGGAACTGGGAGTGACAAGCCACAATTTTATACACTCTGTAGAGGTACGTTACTTTTCCCATAACAGAACTTATCCTTGTTGCCAACCGGGCGTACTTTCCCGTCCAAACTTCCTTGGTGTGAGGCCCGGTATAAGAACCAAGCCAATCACTGCTTTCTCCGCGACCCCGTAGACCCACCCTCTTGTAAGTCTGTCATGTCGTTTGTCTATAGGTAGACAGACCCAGGCATTTGTTCTCACCTATACTATTAAGGTAGACTGTTTCGCACAATTCTTATGCCCTGTCCTATACACTATAGATAGACTAACCCGGACAACCCTTACAATCCATCATAGACCTTTAATAAGTCTGCCCTCTCCTATACCTATTGGTAGACTGTTCCGAACCAATGTCCTCACCTTTACCAATAAATAGACTGATACAGGCAACCCTTATCACTAGTCCATTGATATGCGAGATGGAAAAGATACAGCTGACTTCCCCAGAGCCATTATAGATCTCATGGTTAACGCGAAATGTACGGCGCTAGAATCACTAGATGGCATTGGTGATTAGTCCTAGATGAGTAGAACCCTTGCAATGGAACCTCCACCATCAACACATACCATGGTTCCATTGCCAACCACATAGTCATATTCATAATTGGAAAAGTAACATTTTATTTTCAATGCAGGAGTGATAAGTATATTGCTTTGCGAGTAAATTGACATAAAATAATCAATATGGCATGAGCAAGAGTGAACTTGCCTGGTGACTGATGTCTACGGGTGCTTCTATTCTTGTAGACAGTGTTGGGCCTCCAAGAGCAGAGGTTTGTAGAACAGCAGCAAGTTTCCCTTAAGTGGATCACCCAAGGTTTATCGAACTCAGGGAGGAAGAGGTCAAAGATATCCCTCTCAAGCAACCACTGCAATCACGATACAAGAAGTCTCTTGTGTCCCCAACACACCTAATACACTTGTCGGATGTATAGGTGCACTAGTTCGGCGAAGAGATAGTGAAATACAAGTAGTATGGATGTATATGAGTGGTAATAGCAATCTGAATAAAATATGGCAGCGAGTAAACATGCAACATAACGATAAATAAACGGAGTTTCGATGCTTAGAAACAGGGCCTAGGGATCATACTTTCACTAGTGGACACTCTCAACATTGATCACATAATAAAACCACTCTACACTCTTTTGTTGGATGATGAACACCACTAATTGCTTAGGGCTACAAGAGCACCTCAATGCCGGAGTTAACAAGCTCCACAACATTCAATGTTCATATTTAAATAACCTTAGAGTGCATGATAGATCATTGCAATTACACCAAGTACTAACATAGCATGCACACTTTGTCACCATCACGCTATGAAGGAGGAATAGATCACATCAATACTATCATAGCAATAATTAACTTCATAATCTACAATAGATTACAATCATAACCTACGCCAAGTACTACATGATGCACACACTGTCACCGTTACACCATGGAGGAATAGACTACTTTAATAACATCACTAGAGTAACACATAGATGAATAGTGATACAAAACTCATATGAATCTCAATCATGTAAGACAGCTCATGAGATCATTGTATTGAAGTACATAGGAGAGAGATTAACCACATAGCTACCGGTACAGCCCTTAGCCTCGATGGAGAACTACTCCCTCCTCATGGGAGACAGCAGCGGTGATGAAGATGGCGGTGATGTTGATGGAGGAGCCTTCCGGGGGCACTTCCCCGTCCCGGCGGCGTGCCGGAACAGAGACTCCTGTCCCCCAGATCTTGGCTTCGCGATGGCGGCGGCTCTGGAAGCTTTCTCGTACCGTGGCTTTTCCGTGTCGAGGTTTTAGGTCAGGGACCTTTAAATAGGCCAAGAGGCGGAGTCGGAGGGCTGACGAGGCGACGACACAACAGGGGGCGCGGGCCCTAGCCTGGCCGCGCCGCCCTATCATCTGGGCCCACCAGGGCTCCCCTCTGGTGGCTCTCGGGTGTTCTGGAAGCTTCGTGGAAAAATAGGATGTTGGGCATTGATTTCGTCCGATTTCGAGAATATTTCCTTACTAGGATTTCTGAAACCAAAAACAGCAGAAAAAAGGAACTGACCCTTTGGCATCTCGTCAATAGGTTAGTTCCGGAAAACGCATAATAATGACATATAATGTGTATAAAACATGTGAGTATCATCATAAAAGTAGCATGGAACATAAGAAATTATAGATACGTTTGGGACGTATCAAGCATCCCCAAGCTTAGTTCCTACTCGCCCTCGAGTAGGTAAACGATAACAAAGATAATTTCTGAAGTGACATGCTATCATAATCTTGATCATACTATTATAAAGCATATGAGATGAATGCAGCGATTCGAAGCAATGATGAAGATAATGAGTAAACAAATGAATCATATAGCAAAGACTTTTCATGAATAATACTTTCAAGACAAGCATCAATAAGTCTTGCATAAGAGTTAACTCATAAAGCAATAAATTCTTAGTAAAGGCATTGAAGCAACACAAAGGATGATTAAGTTTCAGCAATTGCTTTCAACTTTCAACATGTATATCTCATGGATAGTTGTCAACATAAAGCAATATAACAAGTGCAATAAGTAAACATGTAAGAATCAATGCACACAGTTGATACAAGTGTTTTCTTCTAAGATAGAAAGAATGGGTAAACTGACTCAACGATAAAGTAGAAGAATGGCCCTTCGCAGAGGGAAGCAGGGATTAAATCATGTGCTAGAGCTTTTTAAGTTTTGAAATCATATAGAGAGCATGCAAATAAAGTTTTGAGATGTGTTTGTTGTTGTCAACGAATGGTAGTGGGTACTCTAACTACCTTATCAACCAGACTTTCAAGAGCGGCTCCCATGAAGGACGTTATCTCTACCAGCAAGGTAGATCATCCCTCTTCTCTTTTGTTTACACATGTACTTTAGTTTAGTTTTTCTTTATTTATGGATGACACTCCTCCCAACCTTTTGCTTACACAAGCCATGGCTAACCGAATCCTCGGGTGCCTTCCAACAATCACATACCATGAAGGAGTGTCTATTTGCAAAATTAAGTTGCTTATCGATGAATCGAGGGCAAAACATGTGAAGAGAATTATTAATGCAAGTTAATTAATTGGGAGCTGGGCACCCCACTGCCAGCTCTTTTTGCAAAATTATTGGATAAGCGGATATGCCACTAGTCCATTGGTGAAAGTCTGTCCGAAGTAAATGACAAGATCGAAAGATAAACACCACATACTTCCTCATGAGCTATAAAACATTGACACAAATAAGAAGTAATAAAGTTTTGAATTGTTTAAAGGTAGCACATGAAGTAATTTACTTTGGAATGGCAGAGAAATACCATGTGGTAGGTAGGTATGGTGGACACAAATGGCATAGTATTTGGCTCAAGGATTTTGGATGCACGAGAAGAATTCCTCTCAATACAACGCTAGGCTAGCAAGGTTGTTTGAAGCAAACTCAAGTATAAAATGGTGCAGCAAAGCTCACATATGAACATATTGTAAGCATTATAAGACTTTACATCGTCTTCCTTGTTGTTCAAACACCTTAACCAGAAAATATCTAGACTCTAGAGATCAATCATGCAAACCAAATTTTAACAAGCTCTATGTAGTTCTTCATTAATAGGTGCAAAGTACATGATGCAAGAGCTTAAACATGATCTATATGAGCACAACAATTGCCAAGTATCAAATTATTCAAGACATTATACCAATTACCACATGCAGCATTTTCTGTTGCCAACCAAATAACAATAAACGAAGCAGTTTCAACCTTCGCCATGAACATTAAAAGTAAAGCTAAGAACACATGTGTTCATATGCAACAGCGGAGCGTGTCTCTCTCCCAAACAAGCATGAATTTATTCAGAGAATGAAAATAACAAAACAAAAATAAAACACAGACGCTCCAAGTAAAGTACATAAGATGTGACCGAATAAAAATATAGTTTCAAGAGAAGAAACCTGATAAGTTGTCGATGAAGAAGGGGATGCCTTGGGCATCCCCAAGCTTAGATGCTTGAGTCTTCTTGAAATATGCAGGGATGAACCACGGGGGCATCCCCAAGCTTAGACTTTTTACTCTTCTTGATCATACTGTATCATCCTCTATTTCGCAAAAAAAAAAATTTGTATCATCCTCCTCTCTTGACCCTTGAAAACTTCCTCCACACCAAACTCAAAACAAACTCATTAGAGGGTTAGTGCATAATCAAAAATTCACATGTTCAGAGGTGACACAATCATTCTTAACACTTCTGGACATTGCTCAAAGCTACTGGAAGGTAATGGAACAAAGAAATACATCCAACACAGCAAAAGAGGCAATGCGAAATAAAAGGCAGAATCTATCAAAACAGAACAGTCCGTAAAGACGAATTTTAAGGAGGCACCAGACTTGCTCAGATGAAAATACCCAAATTGAATGAAAGTTGCGTACATATCTGAGGATCACGCCCGTAAATTGGCAGATTTTTCTGAGTTACCTACAGAGAACCCTGCCCAAATTCGTGACAACAAGAAATCTGTTTCTGCGCAGTAATCCAAATCTAGTATCAACCTTACTATCAAAGACTTTACTTGGCACAACAATGCAATAAAATAAAGATAAGGAGAGGTTGCTACAGTAGTAAAAACTTCCAAGACTCAAATATAAAACAAAATTGCTGTAGTAAAATAAAAACATGGGTTATCTCCCAAAAAGTGCTTTCTTTATAGCCATTAAGATGGGCTCAGCAGTTTTAATGATGCACTCGCAAGAAATAAGCGTTGAAGCAAAAGAGAGCATCAAAAAGCAAGTATGAAACAAATTTAAGTCTAACCCACTTCCTATGAAAAGGAATCTTGTAAATAAACAAATTCATGAAGCATAATGCAACAAGCATAGAAAGGCAACACAAGCACAATTTCAAGATTTTCAGCATATAGAGAGGTGTTTTAGTAACATGAAAACTTCTACAACCATATTTTCCTCTCTCATAATAACTTTCAGTAGCATCATGAGCAAACTCAACAATATAAGTATCACATAAAGCATTCTTATCATGAGTCTCATGCATAAAATAATTACTACTCCCAACATAAGCATAGTCATTCTTATTAATTGTAGTGGGAGCAAATTCAACAAAGTAGCTATCATCAAATATAGGAGGCATATTGTAATCATAATTAAATGTATCCTCCATAGTAGGTGGCACCAAAAGACCACTATCATTATAATCATCATATATGGGAGGCATATCATAATCAACATAAACTTTCTCCTCAATACCCGGAGGGCTAAAGAGATCATTCTCATCAAAACCGACCTCCCCAAGCTTAGAATTTTCTATATCATTATCAACAATGGTGTTCAAAGTGTTCATACTAATATCATTGCTACTAGCATGCAAATAAGATTCCATAGGTTTTTTAATTTTCGCATTAAACCATTCATGTCTTGACTCGGGAAATAGTAAAAAAGCTCACAGATGTTTTCCATTATGCCTTACTAGTGTAAAACAAGAAACAAAAAGATGCAATTGCAGGATCTAAAGGAAATAGCTTCGAGCACACACACAATGGCAACAGAAAAGTACTTAGTTACCTGGGACCGGAGTATGAGTGCCTTTTACCTTTCCTCCCCGGCAACGGTGCCAGAAAAGTGCTTGATGTCTACGGGTGCTTCTATTCTTGTAGACAGTGTTGGGCCTCCAAGAGTAGAGGTTTGTAGAACAGCAGCAAGTTTCCCTTAAGTGGATCACCCAAGGTTTATCGAACTCGTGGAGGAAGAGGTCAAAGATATCCCTCTCAAGCAACCCTGCAATCACGATACAAGAAGTCTCTTGTGTCCCCAACACACCTAATACACTTGTCGGATGTATAGGTGCACTAGTTCGGCGAAGAGATAGTGAAATACAAGTAGTATGGATGTATATGAGTGGTAATAGCAATCTGAATAAAATATGGCAGCGAGTAAACATGCAACGGAACAGTAAATAAACGGAGTTTCGATGCTTAGAAACAAGGCCTAGGGATCATACTTTCACTAGTGGACACTCTCAACATTGATCACATAATAAAACCACTCTACACTCTTTTGTTGGATGATGAACACCACTAATTGCGTAGGGCTACAAGAGCACCTCAATGCCGGAGTTAACAAGCTCCACAACATTCAATGTTCATATTTAAATAACCTTAGAGTGCATGATAGATCATTGCAATTACACCAAGTACTAACATAGCATGCACACTGTCACCATCACACTATGAAGGAGGAATAGATCACATCAATACTATCATAGCAATAATTAACTTCATAATCTACAAGAGGTTACAATCATAACCTATGCCAAGTACTACATGATGCACACACTGTCACCGTTACACCATGAAGGAGGAATAGACTACTTTAATAACATCACTAGAGTAACACATAGATGAATAGTGATACAAAACTCATATGAATCTCAATCATGTAAGACAGCTCATGAGATCATTGTATTGAAGTACATAGGAGAGAGATTAACCACATAGCTACCGGTACAGCCCTTAGCCTCGATGGAGAACTACTTCCTCATGGGAGACAGCGAGCGGTGATGAAGATGGCGGTGATGTCGATGGAGGAGCCTTCCGGGGGCACTTCCCTGTCCCGGCGGCGTGCCGGAACAGAGACTCATGTCCCCCAGATCTTGGCTTCGCGATGGCGGCGGCTCTGGAAGCTTTCTCGTACCGTGGCTTTTCCGTGTCGAGGTTTTAGGTCAGGGACCTTTAAATAGGCCAAGAGGCGGAGTCGGAGGGCTGACGAGGCGACGACACAACAGGGGGCGCGGGCCCTAGCCTGGCCGCGCCGCCCTATCATCTGGGCCCACCAGGGCTCCCCTCTGGTGGCTCTCGGGTGTTCTGGAAGCTTCGTGGAAAAATAGGATGCTGGGGATTGATTTCGTCCGATTTCGAGAATATTTCCTTACTAGGATTTCTGAAACCAAAAACAGCAGAAAACAGGAACTGGCCCTTCGGCATCTCGTCAATAGGTTAGTTCCGGAAAACGCATAATAATGACATATAATGTGTATAAAACATGTGAGTATCATCATAAAAGTAGCATGGAACATAAGAAATTATAGATACGTTTGGGACGTATCAATGACTGCGAGATAATGCAGTTCGATGATTTGGATGGAACCTGGACCTCGGGTTCTGAAAAGAAGTGTCATTGTCTGATAAGGACAATTTTATAAAATCCAAATGATGCATGCATGGGTGTGACGCCCCGGAACCGGTACCATGAGGATCCCAGCGAACCCGCCGAAATCCGCACGATATCGATTCTTAGATGCCCTCCGACACGACGTGTGCGACGAATCCCACACGTGATGCCAGAGGAACACTAGTAGGAAAAGCCTAATAGGTGGATCTTATTTTTGTGGCGCACCACCCAAAAATGCGCCACAGAAATTTGTTTTGTGGCGCACCAGACACGGTGCGCCACAGAAATAGCTTAATTTTGTGGCGCACCAACAATCCATGCGCCAGAGAAATTTGGTGGGGCCAGGCCCAATCATTGGTTTCACTACTTCTGTGGCGCACAGGACCTCGTGCGCCACAGAAATAAGACATTCTGTGGCGCACTGGTCCTGGTGCGCCACTGAATTAAGACATTTTGTGGCGCACGTGGGATGGTGCGCCACAGGAACAACACATTTATGTGGCGCACATGACTTCCATGCGCCACAGAAGTTTCTTTTGGCTCCCCACGCAACTCCCCCCCCCCCGCCCCCCGTGGATCGCCTTTTTTACCTCTGTAAAAAATGAAAGAAATAGATAGAAATTACAAAAAATAAATTCCATCAGATGCCCATGTATTATGTCATCTTTTACCACTGAAAATTAACAAACAAAAATTACGACTTTTTTTGCAAAATTGTGTGGGAAAATCATCAAACTGGATTTCTGGTTGCATACGAACTCGAAAAAAGACGCATAATATATCAAAATGATCCCACAAAAATTCTACATTTGAATTCACCTGGGCTTGCCCGGTTGGACAATTTTTAGAATCACCAAATTCAAAAAGAGTAAAAAGTTACGGCCAGTTAAAGTTTTTTTGCTGCAAAATACAAAAAAATAAAAAAAATTCTGTGGCGCACCTAGTGCCCATGCGCCACAGAATTAACGTTCAAAATTTGAATTTTCTGCCGCCCTCCTCCACTTCTCCTCACTACTCCTCCACTTTTCCTCACTTCTCCTCTTTGGATGCTAACTTCTCCTCCACTTCTCCTCCTCCTCCTCTACCACCACCACCACCACCACCTCCTCCTCCTCCTCCTCCGGCCGGCCTCCTCCTCCACCACCACCACCACCTCCTACTCCGGCGACCTCCTCCTCCTCCTACTCCGGCGACCTACTCCGGTGACGACCACCTTCTCCTCCTCCTCCGGCGACCACCTCCTCCTCCTCCACCACCACCTCCTCTTCCTCCACCACCTCCTCTTCCTCCACCACCTCCTCCACCACCACCACCTCCACCTCCACCTCCACCACCACCACCACCTCCACCACCACCTCCACCTCCACCACCACCTCCACCACCACCTCCACCTCCACCACCACCTCCACCACCACCTCCATCACCTCCTCCACCACCACCACCACCACCACCACCTCCTCCTCCTCCTCCTCCTCTGGCCGTCCTCCTCCTTCACCCACCCACCCACCCATCCAACCACCCACCTCCGGCTACCTTCCATTGAAATTTCAAAAAATATTTAAAAATTTCGGCGGCCCCAGATCTAGATCTAGATCTGGCCGCCATTTTTTTTGAATTTCAAAAAAAAATCTGTGGCCCACCACCGCCGGTGCGCCACAGAATTAAGTTTTTGTGGCGCACCACCGCCGGTGCGCCACAGAAATAAGAATTTCTGTGGCGCATGGGCAGGTGCGCCACAGAAAGCTTATTTTTGTGGCGAGAATTCTGTGGCGCACCGCCCATGCGCCACAGAATCATTTTTTGGTGCGCCACTGATGGCGTGTATTTCACACGTTCGTTGGGCAACCCCAAGAGGAAGGTATGATGAGCACAGCAGCAAGTTTTCCCTCAGAAAGAAACCAAGGTTTATCGAACCAGGAGGAGCCAAGAAGCACGTTGAAGGTTGATGGCGGCGAGATGTAGTGCGGCGCAACACCGAGAGATTCCGGCGCCAACGTGGAACCCGCACAACACAACCAAAGCTACTTTGCCCCAACGAAACGAGTGAGGTTGTCAATCTCACCGGCTTGCTGTAACAAAGGATTAACCGTATTGTGTGGAAGATGATTGTTTGCAGAGAAAACAGTAGAAACAAGTATTGCAGTAGATTGTATTTCGGTAAAGAGAATTGGACCGGGGTCCACAGTTCACTAGAGGTGTCTCTCCCATAAGACGAACAGCATGTTGGGTGAACAAATTACGGTTGGGCAATTGACAAATAAAGAGAGCATGACCATGCACATACATATCATGATGAGTATAGTGAGATTTAATTGGGCATTACGACAAAGTACATAGACCGCCATCCAACTGCATCTATGCCTAAAAAGTCCACCTTCGAGGTTATCATCCGAACCCCCTCCAGTATTAAGTTGCAAAGCAACGGACAATTGCATTAAGTATGGTGCGTAATGTAATCAACAACTACATCCTTAGACATAGCATCAATGTTTTATCCCTAGTGGCAACGAGCACAACACAACCTTAGAACTTTCGTCACTGTCCCGGTGTCAATGCGGGCATGAACCCACTATCGAGCATAAGTACTCCCTCTTGGAGTTAAAAGCATCTACTTGGCCGAGCATCTACTAATAACGGAGAGCATGCAAGATCATAAACAACACATAAGCATAGCTTTGATAATCAACATAACAAGTATTCTCTATTCATCGGATCCCAACAAACGCAACATATAGAATTACATATAGATGATCTTGATCATGATAGGCAGCTCACAAGATCCAGACAATGATAGCACAATGGGGAGAAGACAACCATCTAGCTACTGCTATGGACCCATAGTCCAGGGGTAGACTACTCACTCATCACTCCGGAGGCGACCATGGCGGTGTAGAGTCCTCCGGGAGATGATTCCCCTCTCCGGCGAGGTGCCGGAGAAGCGATCTCCGGGATCCCCCGAGATGGGATCGGCGGCGACGGCGTCTCGGTAATGTTTTCCGTATCGTGGCTCTCGGTGCGGGGGTTTCGTCACGGAGGCTATTTGTAGGCGGAAGGGCAGGTCAAGAGGCGGCGCGGGGGCCCACACCACGGGCCGGCGCGGCCAAGGGGGGCCGCGCCGCCCTAGGGTTTGGCGCCCACGTGGCCCCTCTTCGTCTCTCCTTCGGACTTCCGGAAGCTTCGTGAGAAAATAGGCCTCCGGGCTTTTATTTCGTCCAATTCCGAGAATATTTCTTTACTAGGATTTCTGAAACCAAAAACAGCGAGAAAACAACGAATCGGCACTTCGGCATCTTGTTAATAGGTTAGTTCCGAGAAAATGCACGAATATGATATAAAGTGTGCATAAAACATGTAGATAACATCAATAATGTGGCATGGAACACAAGAAATTATCGATACGTTGGAGACGTATCAGCATCCCCAAGCTTAGTTCTGCTCGTCCCGAGCAGGTAAAACGATAACAAAGATAATTTCTGGAGTGACATGCCATCATAAACTTGATCATACTATTTGTAAAACATATGTAGTGAGTGCAGCGATCAACACAATGTGTATGACATGAGTAAACAAGTGAATCATAAAGCAAAGACTTTTCATGAATAGCACTTCAAGACAAGCATCATTAAGTCTTGCATAAGAGTTAACTCATAAAGCAATAATTCGAAGTAAAGGTATTGAAGCAACACAAAAGAAGATTAAGTTTCAGCGGTTGCTTTCAACTTGTAACATGTATATCTCATGGATATTGTCAACATAGAGTAACATAATAAGTGCAATAAGCAAGTATGTAAGAATCAATGCACGGTTCACACAAGTGTTTGCTTCTTGAGGTGGAGAGAAATAGGTGAACTGACTCAACATTGAAAGTAAAAGAATGGTCCTCATAGAGGAAAAGCATCGATTGCTATATTTGTGCTAGAGCTTTGATTTTGAAAACATGAAACAATTTTGTCAACGGTAGTAATAAAGCATATGCATCATGTAAGTTATATCTTATAAGTTGCAAGCCTCATGCATAGTGTACTAATAGTGCTCGCACCTTGTCCTAATTAGCTTGGACTACCTGGATTATCACCGCAATACATATGCTTTAACCAAGTATCACAAAGGGGTACCTCTATGCCGCCTGTACAAAGGTCTAAGGAGAAAGCTCGCATTTGGATTTCTCGCTTTTGATTATTCTCAACTTAGACATCCATACCGGGACAACATAGACAACAGATAATGGACTCCTCTTTTAATGCTTTAAGCATTCAACAACAATTAATTCTTTTCTCATTAGAGATTTGAGGATGTTTGTCCAAAACTGAAACTTCCACCATGGAACATGGCTTTAGTTAGCGGCCCAATGTTCTTCTCTCACAATATGCATGCTCAAACCATTCAACTCAGTGTAGATCGCCCTTACTTCCGACAAGACGAACATGCATAGCAACTCACATGAAATTCAACAATGAGTTGATGGCGTTCCCCGATAAACATGGTTATCGCGCAACAAGCAACTTAATAAGAGATAAAGTGCATAATTACATATTCAATACCACAATAGTTTTTAAGCTATTTGTCCCATGAGCTATATATTGCAAAGGTGAATGATGGAATTTTAAAGGTAGCACTCAAGCAATTTACTTTGGAATGGCTGGAAAATACCATGTAGTAGGTAGGTATGGTGGACACAAATGGCATAGTGGTTGGCTCAAGTATTTTGGATGCATGAGAAGTATTCCCTCTCGATACAAGGTTTAGGCTAGCAAGGTTATTTGAGGCAAACACAAGGATGAACTAGTACAGCAAAACTCACATAAAAGACATATTGAAAGCATTATAATACTCTATACCGTCTTCCTTGTTGTTCAAACTCAAAACTAGAAATTATCTAGACCTTAGAGAAACCAAATATGCAAACCAAATTTTAGCATGCTCTATGTATTTCTTCATTAATGGGTGCAAAGCATATGATGCAAGAGCTTAAACATGAGCACAACAATTGCCAAGTATCACATTACCCAAAACATTTATAGCAATTACTACATGTATCATTTTCCAATTCCAACCATATAACAATTTAACGAAGGAGAAACTTCGCCATGAATACTATGAGTAGAAACCAAGGACATATTTGTCCATAAGCTACAGCGGAGTGTGTATCTCTCCCATAAAGTGAATGCTAGGATCCATTTTATTCAAACAAAACAAAAACAAAAACAAAACGACGCTCCAAGAAAAAGCACATAAGATGTGGCCGAATAAAAATGTAGTTTCAGGGGAGGAACCCGATAATTTGTTGATGAAGAAGGGGATGCCTTGGGCATCCCCAAGCTTAGACGCTTGAGTCTTCTTGATATATGCAGGGGTGAACCACCGGGTGCATCCCCAAGCTTAGAGCTTTCACTCTCCTTGATCATGTTGCATCATACTCCTCTCTTGATCCTTGAAAACTTCCTCCACACCAAACTCGAAACAACTCATTAGAGGGTTAGTGCACAATATAAATTGACATATTCAGAGGTGACACAATCATTCTTAACACTTCTGGACATTGCATAATGCTACTGGACATTAGTGGATCAAAGAAATTCATCCAACATAGCGAAAGAGGCAATGCGAAATAAAAGGCAGAATCTGTCAAAACAGAACAGTTCGTATTGACGAATTTTAAAATGGCACCAGACTTGCTCAAATGAAAATGCTCAAATTGAATGAAAGTTGCGTACATATCTGAGGATCATGCACGTAAATTGGCATAATTTTCTGAGCTTCCTGCAGGGCAGTGGGCTCAGATTCGTGACAGCAAAGAAATCTGGAACTGCGCAGTAATCCAAATCTAGTACTTACTTTTCTATCAACGGCTTAACTTGGCACAACAAAACATAAAACTAAGATAAGGAGAGGTTGCTACAGTAGTAAACAACTTCCAAGACACAAATATAAAACAAAGTACTGTAGCAAAATAACACATGGGTTATCTCCCAAGAAGTTCTTTCTTTATAGCCATTAAGATGGGCTCAGCAGTTTTAATGATGCACTCGCAAGAAATAGTATTGTAAGCAAAAGAGAGCATCAAGAGGCAAATTCAAAACACATTTAATCCTAACATGCTTCCTATGCATAGGAATCTTGTAAATAAACAAGTTCATGAAGAGCAAAGTAACAAGCATAGGAAGATAAAACAAGTGTAGCTTCAAAAATTTCAGCACATAGAGAGGTGTTTTAGTAACATGAAAATTTCTACAACCATATTTTCCTCTCTCATAATAATTTTCAGTAGCATCATGAGCAAACTCAACAATATTACTATCACATAAAGCATTCTTATCATGAGTCTCATGCATAAAATTATTACTCTCCACGTAAGCATAATCAATTTTATTAGTTGTAGCGGGAGCAAATTCAACAAAGTGGCTATCATCAATGCTTGGGGGACTAAAAAGATCATGCTCATCAGAGCCAGCTTCCCCAAGCTTAGAATTTTCCATAGCATTAGCAACAATGGTGTTCAAAGCATCCATAGTAATAACATTCCCATTAGCATGCATATAAAGTTCCATGGGTTTTTTAATTCTCTCTTCAAACACATCATGTCCTAATTCAAGATAAAGTTCATAAAGATCTCTCATATTTTTGTTGTTTTCCATTATGCTTAACTAGTGAAATAAAAACATGCATGATATTAAGTAAAGTAAAACAAGTAACTAATTTTTTTTTGTGTTTTGATATAATGCAGCAAACAAAGTAGTAAATAAAATAAAGCAAGACAAAAACAAAGTAAAGAGATTGGGAAGTGGAGACTCCCCTTGCAGCGTGTCTTGATCTCCCCAGCAACGGCGCCAGAAAATATGCTTGATGGCGTGTATTTCACACGTTCGTTGGGCAACCCCAAGAGGAAGGTATGATGAGCACAGCAGCAAGTTTTCCCTCGGAAAGAAACCAAGGTTTATCGAACCAGGAGGAGCCAAGAAGCACGTTGAAGGTTGATGGCGGCGAGATGTAGTGCGGCGCAACACCGGAGATTCCGGCGCCAACGTGGAACCTGCACAACACAACCAAAGTACTTTGCCCCAACGAAACGAGTGAGGTTGTCAATCTCACCGGCTTGCTGTAACAAAGGATTAACCGTATTGTGTGGAAGATGATTGTTTGCAGAGAAAACGAGTAGAAACAAGTATTGCGGTAGATTGTATTTCAGTAAAGAGAATTGGACCGGGGTCCACGAGTTCACTAGAGGTGTCTCTCCCATAAGACGAACGGCATGTTGGGTGAACAAATTACGGTTGGGCAATTGACAAATAAAGAGAGCATGACCATGCACATACATATCATGATGAGTATAGTGAGATTTAATTGGGCATTACGACAAAGTACATAGACCGCCATCCAACTGCATCTATGCCTAAAAAGTCCACCTTCGGGTTATCATCCGAACCCCTCCGGTATTAAGTTGCAAAGCAACGGACAATTGCATTAAGTATGGTGCGTAATGTAATCAACAACTACATCCTTAGACATAGCATCAATGTTTTATCCCTAGTGGCAACGAGCACAACACAACCTTAGAACTTTCATCCATTGTCCCGGTGTCAATGCAGGCATGAACCCACTATCGAGCATAAGTACTCCCTCTTGGAGTTAAAAGTATCTACTTGGCCAGAGCATCTACTAATAACGGAGAGCATGCAAGATCATAAACAACACATAAGCATAGCTTTGATAATCAACATAACAAGTATTCTCTATTCATCGGATCCCAACAAACGCAACATATAGAATTACATATAGATGATCTTGATCATGATAGGCAGCTCACAAGATCCGACAATGATAGCACAATGGGGAGAAGACAACCATCTAGCTACTGCTATGGACCCATAGTCCGGGGGTAGACTACTCACTCATCACTCCGGAGGCGACCATGG
This sequence comes from Lolium rigidum, assembly GCF_022539505.1. NCBI lineage: Eukaryota > Viridiplantae > Streptophyta > Magnoliopsida > Poales > Poaceae > Lolium > Lolium rigidum. Next base: position 91,080,942 of record NC_061511.1, on the reverse strand, counting down.
CGGTGTAGAGTCCTCCGGGAGATGATTCCCCTCTCCGGCAGGGGTGCCGGAGGCGATCTCCGAGGATCCCCGAGATGGGATCGGCGGCGACGGCGTCTCGGTAATGTTTTCCGTATCGTGGCTCTCGGTGCTTGGGGGTTTCGTCACGGAGGCTATTTGTAGGCGGAAGGGCAGGTCAAGAGGCGGCGCGGGGGCCCACACCACGGGCCGGCGCGGCCAAGGGGGGCCGCGCCGCCCTAGGGTTTGGCGCCCCGTGGCCCCTCTTCGTCTCTCCTTCGGACTTCGGAAGCTTCGTGAGAAAATAGGCCTCTCGGGCTTTTATTTCGTCCAATTCCGAGAATATTTCTTTACTAGGATTTACGAAACCAAAAACAGCGAACAACAGAAGCGGCACTTCGGCATCTTGTTAATAGGTTAGTTCCAGAAAATGCACGAATATGATATAAAGTGTGCATAAAACATGTAGATAACATCAATAATGTGGCATGGAACACAAGAAATTATCGATACGTTGGAGACGTATCAGCCACTGATGAGGCTTTTCCTACTAGTGGAATTAACACGAGCGGTAACATTAAAAAAAGATTACAATAGAGCCCACGAGAAACATATATTACAACAACGACTCCAACGAGTCAAGATACAAATATGCAACAAAAGGTCCAAAACATACAAAAATGTTGAATGCGTCCGAGTACGGACAAGATACAAATTGGACTAAGAGTCCTGAAGATAAATGATGGCGTCCATAACCCTGCCTAGGCCAAGCCGGAAGGGTAACCTTGCTAACGTCGTTCTTCATTGCACCGATCTTCATACCTGCCTAGTTATGTCCCAAAGCAGCAATAAGTACGGGTTTGTGCTTAACAAGACTTCAAGACGTAAAGCATTCATCAACCAGTCGTCCTTTCTACTTAAGGCACGCAAGGGACTTAGAGGACGCAAGAGGAACTTCATAGGCAATATGGTGGGGTTAAGCGGCAGCGAGCAAGCACTAAAAACCAATAGAGATACTCTACAACATTCGTCTATCAGAGAAGGTGAGAGAGCGCATAAACTAACAGTTCTATACTCTGCAAACATAACCCAACCGATGTGTTTCCCCCTTTGCAAATGAAGTACTTACAAAGGCACTCACACGGTTGACAAGTTTTAACCATTTATTATTAGAGTTGTGCTAACTTACTACACAAGTTATTATGATTGAAGTAACAGGTGTAAGTTGTCTATGGTCGAGTCATACAGCTCCAAGTCGTCCATAACGGCGGACACGGCCTATCGATAAGATTGTAACCCTGCAGGGGTGCCCAAATGTGCCCACTGATACGTCTCAAACGTATCTATAATTTCTTATGTTTCATGCTAGTTTTATGACAATACTCACATGTTTTATATACACTTTACATCATTTTGATGCATTTTCCGGCACTAACCTATTAACAAGATGTCGAAGCGCCAGTTCCTGTTTTTTGCTGTTTTTGGTTTCAGAAATCCTACACAGGAAATATTCTCGGAATTGGACGAAACAAAAGCCCACGGTCTTATTTTGCATGGAGCCTTCCAGAAGTCCGAAGAGGAGACGAAGAGGGGCGACGAGGCGGCCACACCCTAGGGGGGCGCGGCCCCACCCCCGGCCGCTCCGCCTGTGGGGTGGGCCCCTCGAGCGTCCCCCGACTCTGCCCCTTCGCCTATTTATTCTCTCCGTCGCGAAAACCCTAGTACCGAGAGCCACGATACGAGAAAAGTTACTGTGACGCCGCCGCCAATCCCATCTCGGGGGATTCAGGAGATCGCCTCCGGCACCCTGCCGGAGAGGGGAATCATCACCGGAGGACTCTACATCATCATGCCCGCCTCCGGATTGATGCGTGAGTAGTTCATCCTTGGACTATGGGTCCATAGAAGTAGCTAGATGGTTGTATTCTCCTCTTGTGCTATGATTTTTAGATCTTGTGAGCTGCCTATCATGATCAAGATCATCTATTTGTAATGCTACATGTTGTGTTTGTTGGGATCCGATGAATATGGAATACTATGTCAAGTTGATTAATTGATCTTCATCGCCATGATCGCCTCCAGATCGATGTGTGAGTAGTTCACCCCTGGACTATGGGTCCATAGCAGTAGCTAGATGGTTGTCTTCTCCTCATTGTGCTATCATGTTAGATCTTGTGAGCTGCCTATCATGATCAAGATCATCTATTTGTAATGCTACATGTTGTGTTTGTTGGGATCCGATGAATATTGAATACTATGTCAAGTTGATTATCAATCTATCATATATGTTGTTTATGTTCTTGCATGCTCTCCGTTGCTAGTAGAGGCTCTGTCCAAGTTGATACTTCTAACTCCAAGAGGGAGTATTTATGCTCGATAGTGGGTTCATGCCTCCATTGAATCCGGGACGAGTGACGAAAAGTTCTAAGGTTATGGATGTGTTGTTGCCACTAGGGATAAAACAACAATGCTTTGTCTAAGGATATTTGTATTGTTACATTACGCACAGTACTTAATGCAATTGTCTGTTGCTTGCAACTTAATACTGGAAGGGGTGCGGATGCTAACCCGAAGGTGGACTTTTTAGGCATAGATGCATGCTGGATAGCGGTCTATGTTCTTTGTCGTAATGCCCTAAGTAAAACTCATAGTAGTCATCATGATATGTATGTGCATTGTTATGCCTCTCTATTTGTCAATTTCCCAACTGTAATTTGTTCACCCAACATGCTATCTATCTTATTGGAGAGACACCACTAGTGAACTGTGGCCCCGGTCCATTCTTTTACATCTGAAATACAATCTACTGCAATCTCTGTTCTTTGTTGTTTTTCGCAAACAAACATCATTCTCCACACCATACGTTTAATCCTTTGTTTACAGCAAGCCGGTGAGATTGACAACCTCACTGTTAAGTTGGGGCAAAGTATTGTGATTGTGTTGTGCAGGTTCCACGTTGGCGCCGGAATCCCTGGTGTTGCATCGCACTACACTCCTTCACCAACAACCTTTACGTGGCCTTCATCTCCTACTGGTTCGATAACCTTGGTTTCTTTCTGAGGGAAACCTTACTGCTGTGCGCATCACACCTTCCTCTTGGGGTTCCCAACGGACGTGTGCATCACGCGCCATCAAGACTGTTTTCTGGCGCCGTTGCCGGGAGATCAAGACACGCTGCAAGGGGAGTCTCTCACATCCAATCTCTTTACTTTGTTTATTGTCTTGCTTTACTTTATTTTATTTTCTGTTTTGTTTGCTTTCTTTATATCAAAAACACAAAAAATTAGTTAATAGTTTTACTTTATTTAATTCTGTTTGATTTACTTATTTTTATTAGTATACGTGGCTCGGCCCAATATGGAGAAGACCCAAGAAGGCACCCCGAAGAAGTAGTCGACTAGGACTCTGATACGTCTCCGACGTATCGATAATTTCTTATGTTCTATGCCATATTATTGATGATACCTACATGTTTTATGCACACTTTATGTCATATTCGTGCATTTTCTGGAACTAACCTATTAACAAGATGCCGAAGTGCCGATTCTGTCATTTTCTGCTGTTTTTGGTTTCGAAATCCTAGTAACGAAATATTCTCGGAATTGGACGAAACAAAGACCCGGGGGCCTATTTCGCCACGAACCTTCCGGAAGACCGAAGAGCATACGAAGTGGGGCCACGAGGTGGCCAAACCACATGGCGGCGCGGCCAGGGGGGCCCGCGCCGCCTCGTGGTGTGGGCCCCTCGTCGGCCCCCGACTGCGCCCTTCCGCCTACTTAAAGCCTCCGTCGCGAAACCCCTGAAGCGAAAAACCACGATACGGAAAACCTTACCGAGACGCCGCCGCCGCCGATCCCATCTCAGGGGATTCCGAAGATCTCCTCCGGCACCCTGCCGGAGAGGGGATTCATCTCCCGGAGGACTCTACACCGCCATGGTCGCCTCCGGAGTGATGAGTGAGTAGTTCACCCCTGGACTATGGGTCCATAGCAGTAGCTAGATGGTTGTCTTCTCCTCATTGTGCTTCATTGTTGGATCTTGTGAGCTGCCTAACATGATCAAGATCATCTATACGTAATACTCTATGTTGTGTTTGTCGGGATCCGATGGATAGAGAATACCATGTTATGTTAATTATCAAGTTATTACATATGTGTTGTTTATGATCTTGCATGCTCTCCGTTACTAGTAGAGGCTCTGGCCAAGTTTTTGCTCTTAACTCCAAGAGGGAGTATTTATGCTCGATAGTGGGTTCATGCCCGCATTGACACCGGGACGATGTGACGAAAGTTCTAAGGTTGTGCTGTGTCTTGTTGCCACTAGGGATAAAACATTGGCGCTATATCCAGAGGATGTAGTTGTTGATTACATTACGCACCATACTTAATGCAATTGTCCGTTGCTTTGCAACTTAATGCTGGAGGGGTTCGGACGATAACCTAAAGGTGGACTTTTTAGGCATAGATGCGGTTGGATGGCGGTCTATGTACTTTGTCGTAATGCCCAATTAAATCTCACTATACTTATCATGACATGTATGTGCATTGTTATGCCCTCTCTATTTGTCAATTGCCCGACTGTAATTTGTTCACCCAACATGCTTTTATCTTATGGGAGAGACACCTCTAGTGAGCTGTGGACCCCGGTCCATTCTTTAATACTGAAATACAAATCTGCTGCAATACTTGTTTTACTATTTTCTCTGCAAACAATCATCTTCCACACAATTCGGTTAGTCCTTTGTTACAGCAAGCCGGTGAGATTGACAACCTCACTGTTTCGTTAGGGCAAAGTACTTTGGTTGTGTTGTGCAGGTTCCACCTTGGCGCCGGAATCTCTGGTGTTGCGCCGCACTACATCCCGTCGCCATCAACCTTCAACGTGCTTCTTGACTCCTACTGGTTCGATTAAACCTTGGTTTCTTACTGAGGGAAACTTGCCGCTGTGCGCATCACACCTTCCTCTTGGGGTTCCCAACGGACGTGTCAACTACACGCATCAAGCAAATTTCTGGCGCCGTTGCCGGGGAGATCAAGACACGCTGCAAGGGGAGTCTCCACTTCCCAATCTCTTTACTTTGTTTTTGTCTTGCTTTATTTTATTTACTACTTTGTTTGCTGCATTATATCAAAATACAAAAAAATTAGTTGCTAGTTTTACTTTATTTACTGTCTTGCACTCTATATCAAAAACACAAAAAAAATTAGTTTACTTGCATTTACTTTATCTAGTTTGCTTTATTTACTACTACTAAAATGAGTAATCCTAAAGTTGAAGTTCGTTCATTTAAGCAACAAGGAGGAGAATGTTTAAAAGATGCTTGGTATAGAATTAGTGATGCCCATAATAGGTGCACTAAGAAACACTCCACTACTATCCTACTCAGGAATTTTTATGTTGGTATCTCTAGCCGGAATAGATATGTTCTTGATTGTCTCGCGGGAGGCAACTTCCTAGGTGCTCCCGCTTTAGAAGCTAGTTGCATTATTGAGAGTTTATTTGGAACGCCACCTGTTAATGAAATTAAAATTAAAACCTCCCTTGAGGATGTTATGAAAAAATTGGAAACCATAGAGAAAAATTTTAGTGTTGAAACTAAGTTGGAGATGTTACTTGATAAAACTGATAAACTTGATAAATCCTTAGGAGGAATTGATGAAAGAATTAGTGTTCTAAGAACTTGTGTTGACCATGATAATCAAATTAATAGGATTGGCAAACTTGAAAAAGCTATGGGAACCTTGGGTTCAACCTTTTCATCTTTACAGTTTAGAGAGAAAGCTTATGTGGGAAAGGAGCAAAAGTTTATGTATGTCTCTAAAGTGCCTAAACCAAAGAAATATTATTATAGGCCTAAAATTGACAAAGCCCTTAGTACCACTACAGATAGAACAAATTATGATGTTGATGCTTCATCTCTCGATGTTACTTGAGTTACACTTTCTGCGCCTAGCTGAAAGGCGTTAAAGAAAACTGCTTATGGGAGACAACCCATGTTTTTACTACAGTATTTTTGTTTTATATTTGAGTCTTGGAAGTTGTTTACTACTGTAGCAAACTCTCCTTATCTTAGTTTTAAGTTTTGTTGTGCCAAGTAAAGTCTTTGATAGAAAAGTAAGTACTAGATTTGGATTACTGCGCAGTTCCAGATTTCTTTGCTGTCACGAATCTGGGTCTACCTCCCTGTAGGTAGCTCAGAAAATTAAGCCAATTTACGTGCATGATCCTCAGATATGTACGCAACTTTCATTCAATTTGAGCATTTTCATTTGAGCAAGTCTGGTGGCCTAATAAAATCCATCTTTACGGACTGTTCTGTTTTGACAGATTCTGCCTTTTATTTTGCATTGCCTCTTTTGCTATGTTGGATGAATTTTTTTGATCCATTAATGTCCAGTAGCTTTATGCAATGTCCAGAAGTGTTAAGAATGATTGTGTCACCTCTGAACATGTGAATTTTTATTATGCACTAACCCTCTAATGAGTTGTTTCGAGTTTGGTGTGGAGGAAGTTTTCAAGGATCAAGAGAGGAGTATGATGCAATATGATCAAGGAGAGTGAAAGCTCTAAGCTTGGGGATGCCCCGGTGGTTCACCCCTGCATATTCTAAGAAGACTTAAGCGTCTAAGCTTGGGGATGCCCAAGGCATCCCCTTCTTCATCGACAACATTATCAGGTTCCTCCCCTGAAACTATATTTTTATTCCATCACATCTTATGCACTTTGCTTGGAGCGTCGGTTTGTTTTTGTTTTTGTTTTGTTTGAATAAAATGGATCCTAGCATTCACTTTATGGGAGAGAGACACGCTCCGCTGTAGCATATGGACAAATATGTCCTTAGACTCTACTCATAGTATTCATGGCGAAGTTTCTTCTTCGTTAGATTGTTATATGGTTGGAATTGGAAAATGCTACATGTAGTAACTCTAAAATGTCTTGGATAATTTGATACTTGGCAATTGTTGTGCTCATGTTTAAGCTCTTGCATCATATACTTTGCACCCATTAATGAAGAAACACTTAGAGCTTGCTAATTTGGTTTGCATATTTGGTTTCTCTAGAGTCTAGATAACATCTAGTATTGAGTTTTGAACAACAAGGAAGACGGTGTGGAGTCTTATAATGTTTACAATATGTCTTTTATGTGAGTTTTGCTGCACCGTTCATCCTTGTGTTTGTTTCAAATAACCTTGCTAGCCTAAACCTTGTATCGAGAGGGAATACTTCTCATGCATCCAAAATCCTTGAGCCAACCACTATGCCATTTGTGTCCACCATACCTACCTACTACATGGTATTTATCCGCCATTCCAAAGTAAATTGCTTGAGTGCTACCTTTAAAATTCCATCATTCACCTTTGCAATATATAGCTCATGGGACAAATAGCTTAAAAACTATTGTGGTATTGAATATGTACTTATGCACTTTATCTCTTATTAAGTTGCTTGTTGTGCGATAACCATGTTTACGGGGACGCCATCAACTATCTTTGTTGAATATCATGTGAGTTGCTATGCATGTCCGTCTTGTCCGAAGTAAGAGAGATCTACCACCTTTATGGTTGGAGCATGCATATTGTTAGAGAATAACATTGGGCCGCTAACTAAAGCCATGAATCATGGTGGAAGTTTCAGTTTTGGACACATATCCTCAATCTCATATGAGAATAATAATTGTTGCCACATGCTTATGCATTAAAGAGGAGTCCATTATCTGTTGTCCATGTTGTCCCGGTATGGATGTCTAAGTTGAGAATAATCAAAAGCGAGAAATCCAAAATGCGAGCTTTCTCCTTAGACCTTTGTACGAGGCGGCATGGAGGTACCCCATTGTGACACTTGGTTAAAACATGTGCATTGCAAAGATCCGGTAGTCCAAGCTAATTAGGACAAGGTGCGGGCACTATTAGTATACTATGCATGAGACTTGCAACTTGTAAGATATAATTTTCATAACTCATATGCTTTATTACTACCGTTGACAAAATTGTTTCATGTTTTCAAAATAAAAGCTCTAGCACAAATATAGCAATCGATGCTTTCCTCTTTGAAGGATCATTCTTTTACTTTTATGTTGAGTCAGTTCACCTATCTCTCTCCACCTCAAGAAGCAAACACTTGTGTGAGCTGTGCATTGATTCCTACATATTTGCATATTGCACTTGTTATATTACTCTATGTTGACAATTATCCATGAGATATACATGTTACAAGTTGAAAGCAACCGCTGAAACTTAATCTTCCTTTGTGTTGCTTCAATGCCTTTACTTTGATTTATTGCTTTATGAGTTAACTCTTATGCAAGACTTATTAATACTTGTCTTGAAGTACTATTCATGAAAAGTCTTTGCTTTATGATTCAGTTGTTTACTCATGTCATTACCATTGTTATGATCGCTGCATCCACTACATATGTTTACAAATAGTATGATCAAGGTTATGATGGCATATCACTTCAGAAATTATCTTTGTTATCGTTTTACATCGCTCGGGACGAGCGAGAACTAAGCTTGGGGATGCTTGATACGTCTCAGACGTATCGATAATTTCTTATGTTCTATGCCATTATTGATGATACCTACATGTTTTATGCACACTTTATGTCATATTCGTGCATTTTACTGGAACTAACCTATTAACAAGATGCCGAAGTGCCGATTCTTCATTTTACTGCTATTTTTGGTTTCAGAAATCCTAGTAACGAAATATTCTCGGAATTGGACTAAACAAAGACTCGGGGGCCTATTTCGCCACGAACCTTCCGAGAAGACCGAAGAGCATACGAAGTGGGGCCACGAGGTGGCCAAACCACATGGCGGCGCGGCCAAGGGGGCCGCGCCGCGCTGTGGTGTGGGCCCCTCGTCAGCCCCCGACTCTGCCCTTCCGCCTACTTAAAGCCTCCGTCGCGAAACCCACGAAGCGAAAAACCACGATACGGAAAACCTTGCCGAGACGCCGCCGCCGCCGATCCCATCTCGGGGGATTCCGGAGATCTCCTCCGGCACCACTGCGGAGAGGGGATTCATCTCCCGGAGGACTCTACACCGCCATGGTCGCCTCACGGAGTGATGAGTGAGTAGTTCACCCCTGGACTATGGGTCCATAGACGGTAGCTAGATGGTTGTCTTCTCCTCATTGTGCTTCATTGTTGGATCTTGTGAGCTGCCTAACATGATCAAGATCATCTATACGTAATACTCTATGTTGTGTTTGTCGGGATCCGATGGATAGAGAATACCATGTTATGTTAATTATCAAGTTATTACATATGTGTTGTTTATGATCTTGCATGCTCTCAGTTACTAGTAGAGGCTCCGGCCAAGTTTTTGCTCTTAACTCCAAGAGGGAGTATTTATGCTCGATAGTGGGTTCATGCA
>NC_061511.1:91055435-91071468 GCF_022539505.1 Lolium rigidum | reverse complement strand
TGTCAATCTCACCGGCTTGTCGTAACAAAGGATTAACCGAATTGTGTGGAAGATGATTGTTTGCGAGAGAAAATAGTAAAACAAGTATTGCAGCGAGATTTGTATTTCGAGTATTAAAAGAATGGACCGGGGTCCACGGTTCACTAGAGGTGTCTCTCCCATAAGATAAAAGCATGTTGGGTGAACAAATTACGGTCGGGCAATTGACAAATAGAGAGGGCATAACAATGCACATACATGTCATGATAAGTATAGTGAGATTTAATTGGGCATTACGACAAAGTACATAGACCGCCATCCAAGCTGCATCTATGCCTAAAAAGTCCACCTTCGGGTTATCATCCGAACCCCTTCCGGTATTAAGTTGCAAAGCAACGAGACAATTGCATTAAGTATGGTGCGTAATGTAATCAACAACTACATCCTCGGACATAGCGCCAATGTTTTATCCCTAGTGGCAACGGCACAACACAACCTTAGAACTTTCCGTCACTGTCCCGGTGTCAATGCGGGCATGAACCCACTATCGAGCATAAATACTCCCTCTTGGAGTTAAGAGCAAAAACTTGGCCAGAGCCTCTACTAGTAACGGAGAGCATGCAAGATCATAAACAACACATATGTAATAACTTGATAATTAACATAACATGGTATTCTCTATCCATCGAATCCCGACAAACACAACATAGAGTATTACGAGATAGATGATCTTGATCATGTTAGGCAGCTCACAAGATCCAACAATGAAGCACAATGAGGAGAAGACAACCATCTAGCTACTGCTATGGACCCATAGTCCGGGGTGAACTACTCACTCATCACTCCGGAGGCGACCATGGCGGCGTAGAGTCCTCCGGGAGATGAATCCCCTCTCCGGCGGGGTGCCGGAGGAGATCTCCGGAATCCCCCGAGATGGGATCGGCGGCGGCGGCGTCTGCGGAAGGTTTTCCGTATCGTGGTTTTTCGCCTCGGGGGTTTCGCGACGGAGGCTTTAAGTAGGCGGAAGGGCAGAGTCGGGGGGCCGACGAGGGGCCCACACCACGGGCGGCGCGGGCCCCCTTGGCCGCGCCGCCATGTGGTTTGGCCACCTCGTGGCCCCACTTCGTATGCTATTCGGTCTTCCGGAAGGTTCGTGGCGAAATAGGCCCCCGGGTCTTTGTTTCGTCCAATTCCGTGAATATTTCGTTACTAGGATTTACGAAACCAAAAACAGCGAGAAAACGACAGCGGCACTTCGGCATCTTGTTAATAGGTTAGTTCCAGAAAATGCACGAATATGACATAAAGTGTGCATAAAACATGTAGGTATCATCAATAATATGGCATAGAACATAAGAAATTATCGATACGTCGGAGAGGTATCAAGCATCCCCAAGCTTAGTTCTGCTCGTCCCGAGCAGGTAAAACGATAACAAAGATAATTTCTGAAGTGATATGCCATCATAACCTTGATCATACTATTTGTAAACATATGTAGTGAATGCAGCGATCAAAACAATGGTAATGACATGAATAAACAAGTGAATCATAAAGCAAAGACTTTTCATGAATAGTACTTCAAGACAAGCATCAATAAGTCTTGCATAAAAGTTAACTCATAAAGCAATAAATCAAAGTAAAGGCATTGAAGCAACACAAAGGAAGATTAAGTTTCAGCGGTTGCTTTCAACTTGTAACATGTATATCACATGGATAATTGTCAACATAGAGTAATATAACAAGTGCAATATGCAAATATGTAGGAATCAATGCACAATTCACACAAGTGTTTGCTTCTTGAGGTGGAGAGAGATAGGTGAACTGACTCAACATAAAAGTAAAAAGAATGGTCCTTCAAAGAGGAAAGCATCGATTGCTATATTTGTGCTAGAGCTTTTATTTGAAAACATGAAACAATTTTGTCAACGGTAGTAATAAAGCATATGAGTTATGAAAATTATATCTTACAAGTTGCAAGCCTCATGCATAGTATACTAATAGTGCCCGCACCTTGTCCTAATTAGCTTGGACTACCGGATCTTTGCAATGCACATGTTTTAACCAAGTGTCACAATGGGGTACCTCCATGCCGCCTGTACAAAGGTCTAAGGAGAAAGCTCGCATTTTGGATTTCTCGCTTTTGATTATTCTCAACTTAGACATCCATACCGGGACAACATGGACAACGAGATAATGGACTCCTCTTTAATGCATAAGCATGTGGCAACAATTATTATTCTCATATGAGATTGAGGATGTATGTCCAAAACTGAAACTTCCACCATGAATCATGGCTTTAGTTAGCGGCCCAATGTTCTTCTCTAACAATATGCATGCTCCAACCATAAAGGTGGTAGATCTCTCTTACTTCGGACAAGACGGACATGCATAGCAACTCACATGATATTCAACAAAGAATAGTTGATGGCGTCCCCAGAAGCATGGTTATCGCACAACAAGCAACTTAATAAGAGATAAAGTGCATAAGTACATATTCAATACCACAATAGTTTTTAAGCTATTTGTCCCATGAGCTATATATTGCAAAGGTGAATGATGGAATTTTAAAGGTAGCACTCAAGCAATTTACTTTGGAATGGCGGATAAATACCATGTAGTAGGTAGGTATGGTGGACACAAATGGCATAGTAGTTGGCTCAAGGATTTTGGATGCATGAGAAGTATTCCCTCTCGATACAAGGTTTAGGCTAGCAAGGTTATTTGAAACAAACACAAGGATGAACGGTGCAGCAAAACTCACATAAAATACATATTATAAACATTATAAGACTCTACACCGTCTTCCTTGTTGTTCAAAACTCAATACTAGATATTATCTAGACCTTAGAGAAACCAAATATGCAAACCAAATTAGCAAGCTCTAAGTATTTCTTCATTAATGGGTTCAAAGTATATGATGCAAGAGCTTAAACATGAGCACAACAATTGCCAAGTATCAAATTATCCAAGACATTTTAGAGTTACTACATGTAGCATTTTCCAATTCCAACAATATAACAATTTAACGAAGAAGAAACTTCGCCATGAATACTATGAGTAGAGCCTAAGGACATATTTGTCCATATGCTACAGCGGAGCGTGTCTCTCTCCCATAAAGTGAATGCTAGGATCCATTTTATTCAAACAAAACAAAAAACAAAAACAAACCGACGCTCCAAGCAAAGTACATAAGATGTGACGGAATAAAAATATAGTTTCAGGGGAGGAACCTGATAATGTTGTCGATGAAGAAGGGTATGCCTTGGGAATCCCCAAGCTTAGACGCTTGAGTCTTCTTAGAATATGCAGGGGTGAACCACCGGGGCATCCCCAAGCTTAGAGCTTTCACTCTCCTTGATCATATTGCATCATACTCCTCTCTTGATCCTTGAAAACTTCCTCCACACCAAACTCGAAACAACTTATTAGAGGGTTAGTGCATAATAAAAATTCACATGTTCAGAGGTGACACAATCATTCTTAACACTTCCGGACATTGCATAAAGCTACTTGGACATTAATGGATCAAAGAAATTCATCCAACATAACAAAAGAGGCAATGCAAAATAAAAGGCAGAATCTGTCAAAACAGAACAGTCCGTAAAGATGGATTTTATTAGGCCACCAGACTTGCTCAAATGAAAATGCTCAAATTTAATGAAAGTTGCATACATATCTGAGGATCTTGCACGTAAATTGGCTTAATTTTCTGAGCTACCTACAGAGAGGTAGACCCAGATTCGTGACAGCAAAGAAATGCGGAACTGCGCGAGTAATCCAAATCTAGTACTTACTTTACTATCAAAGACTTTACTTGGCACAACAAAACATAAAAATAAGATAAGGAGAGGTTGCTACAGTAGTAAACAACTTCCAAGACACAAATATAAAACAAAAATACTGGAGTAAAAACATGGGTTGTCTCCCATAAGCGCTTTCTTTAACGCCTTTCAGCTAGGCGCGAGAAAGTGTAACTCAAGTAACATCGAGAGACGAAGCATCAACATCATAATTTGTTCTAATAATAGAATCATAAGGTAACTTCATTCTCTTTCTAGGGAAGTGTTCCATACCTTTCTTGAGAGGAAATTGATATTTAATATTACCTTCCTTCATATCAATAGTAGCACCAACGGTTCGAAGAAAAGGTCTTCCCAATATAATGGGGCAAGATGCATTGCATTCAATATCCAAGACAACAAAATCAACGGGGACAAGGTTATTGTTAACCATAATATGAACATTATCAACTCTCCCCAAAGGTTTATTTTTAGCATTATCAGCGAGATTAACATCCAAATAACAATTTTTCAATGGTGGCAAGTCAAGCATATCATAGACTTTTGTAGGTATAACAGAAATACTTGCACCAAGATCACATAAAGCATTACAATCAAAATCTTTGACTCTCATTTTAATGATGGGCTCCCAACCATCCTCTAGCTTTCTAGGAATAGAAGTTTCAAGTTTTAGTTTCTCTTCTCTAGCTTTTATGAGAGCATTTGTAATATGTTTTGTGAAAGCCAAGTTTACAGCGCTAGCATTCGGACTCTTAGCAAGTTTTTGTAAGAACTTTATAACTTCAGAGATGTGGCAATCATAAAAATCTAAATCATTACAATCTAAAGCAATGGGATTATCATCCCCAAGGTTGGAAAAAATTTCAGCAGTTTTATCACAGACAGTTTCAGCAGTTTTAGCAGTTTCAGGTAATTTTGCGCGCTTTGAACTAGGAGTAGAAACATTGCCAACACCAATTATTTTACCATTGATAGTAGGAGGTGCAGCAACATGTGAATCATTAGCATTGCTAGTGGTGGTAATAGTCCAAACTTTAGCTACATTCTCCTCTTTAGCTAGTTTTTCATTTTCTTCTCTATCCCACCTAGCACGCAGTTCAGCCATTAATCTTATATTCTCATTAATTCTAACTTGGATGGCATTTGCTGTAGTAACAATTTTATTTTCAATATCCCTATTAGGCATAACTTTCGATTTCAAAAGATCAACATCGGAGGCAAGACTATCAACTCTAGAAGCAAGAATATCAATTTTATTGAGCTTTTCCTCAACAGATTCGTTAAAGGCCGTTTGTGTACTAATAAATTCTTTAAGCATAGCTTCAAGTCCAGGGGGTGTATTCCTATTATTGTTGTAAGAATTCCCATAAGAATTAGCATAACCGTTACCATTATTATAAGGATATGGCCTATAGTTATTACTAGAATTGTTCAGATAAGCATTGTTGTTGAAATTATTATTTTTAATGAAGTTTACATCAACATGTTCTTCTTGGGCAACCAATGAAGCTAATGGAACATTATTAGGATCAACATTAGTCCTATCATTCACAAGCATAGACATAATAGCATCAACCTTATCATTCAAGGAAGAGGATTCTTCAACGGAATTTACCTTCTTACCTTGTGGAGCTCTTTCCGTGTGCCATTCGGAGTAATTAATCATCATATCATCAAGAAGCTTTGTAGCCGCCCCCAAGGTGATGGACATAAAGGTACCTCCAGCGAGCTGAATCCAATAAATTCCGCGAAGAAAAATTTAGTCCTGCATAGAAGGTTTGGATGATCATCCAAGTAGTCGATCCATGGGTTGGGCAATTTTTAACCAGAGATTTCATTCTTTCCCAAGCTTGACCAACATGTTCATTATCCAATTGTTTAAAATTCATTATGATACTCCTCAAAGATATAATTTTAGCAGGGGGATAATATCTACCAATAAAAGCATCCTTGCATTTAGTCCATGAATCAATACTATTCTTAGGCGAGAGATAGCAACCAATCTTTAGCTCTTCCTCTTAATGAGACAGAAACAATTTTAATTTTATAATGTCACCATCTACATCTTTATATTTTTGCATTTCACACAATTCAACAAAATTATTGAGATGGGCAGCGGCATCATCGGAACTAACACCGGAAAATTGCTCTCGCATAACAAGATTAAGTAAAGCGGGTTTAATTTCAAAGAATTCTCGCTGTAGTAGCGAGGTGGAGCAATAGGTGTGCATAGGAAATCATTATTATTTGTGCTAGTGAAGTCACACAACTTAGTATTTTCAGGGTTGGCCATTTTAGCGAGTAGTAAATAAAGCAAACTAGATAAAGTAAATGCAAGTAAACTAATTTTTTTGTGTTTTTGATATAGAGTGCAAGACAAGTAAATAAAGTAAAACTAGCAACTAATTTTTTTGTGTTTTGATATAATGCAGCAAACAAAGCAAGTAAATAAAATAAAGCAAGACAAAAACAAAGTAAAGAGATTGAGAAGTGGAGACTCCCCTTGCAGCGTGTCTTGATCTCCCCGGCAACGGCGCCAGAAAATATGCTTGATGACGTGTATTTCACACGTTCGTTGGGCAACCCCAAGAGGAAGGTATGATGCGCACAGCGGCAAGTTTTCCCTCGGAAAGAAACCAAGGTTTATCGAACCAGGAGGAGCCAAGAAGCACGTTGAAGGTTGATGGCGGCGGGATGTAGTGCGGCGCAACACCGGGGATTCCGGCGCCAACGTGGAACCCGCACAACACAACCAAAGTACTTTGCCCCAACGAAACAGTGAGGTTGTCAATCTCACCGGCTTGCTGTAACAAAGGATTAACCGAATTGTGTGGAAGATGATTGTTTGCGAGAGAAAATAGTAAAACAAGTATTGCGGCAGATTTGTATTTCGGTATTAAAAGAATGGACCGGGGTCCACGAGTTCACTAGAGGTGTCTCTCCCATAAGATAAAAGCATGTTGGGTGAACAAATTACAGTCGGGCAATTGACAAATAGAGAGGGCATAACAATGCACATACATGTCATGATAAGTATAGTGAGATTTAATTGGGCATTACGACAAAGTACATAGACCGCCATCCAATCGCATCTATGCCTAAAAAGTCCACCTTCGGGTTATCATCCGAACCCCTTCCGGTATTAAGTTGCAAAGCAACGAGACAATTGCATTAAGTATGGTGCGTAATGTAATCAACAACTACATCCTCGGACATAGCGCCAATGTTTTATCCCTAGTGGCAACGAGCACAACACAACCTTAGAACTTCCTCGTCACTCGTCCCAGGTGTCAATGCGAGGCATGAACCCACTATCGAGCATAAATACTCCCTCTTGGAGTTAAGAGCAAAAACTTGGCCGAGCCTCTACTAGTAACGGAGAGCATGCAAGATCATAAACAACACATATGTAATAACTTGATAATTAACATAACATGGTATTCTCTATCCATCGGATCCCGACAAACACAACATAGAGTATTACAGATAGATGATCGTGATCATGTTAGGCAGCTCACAAGATCCAACAATGAAGCACAATGAGGAGAAGACAACCATCTAGCTACTGCTACGGACCCATAGTCCAGGGGTGAACTACTCACTCATCACTCCGGAGGCGACCATGGCGGCGTAGAGTCCTCCGGAAGATGAATCCCCTCTCCGGCAGGGTGCGGAGGAGATCTCCAGAATTCCCCGAGATGGGATCGGCGGCGGCGGCGTCTCTGGAAGGTTTTCCGTATCGTGGTTTTTCGCCTCGGGGTTTCGCGACGGAGGCTTTAAGTAGGCGGAAGGGCGAGTCGGGGGGCCGACGAGGGGCCCACACCACGAGGCGGCGCGGGCCCCCTTGGTCGCTCCGCCATGTGGTTTGGCCACCTCGTGGCCCCACTTCGTATGCTCTTCGGTCTTCCGGAAGGTTCGTGGCGAAATAGGCCCCCGGGTCTTTGTTTCGTCCAATTCCGAGAATATTTCGTTACTAGGATTTCTGAAACCAAAAACAGCGAAAACAAAGAATCGGCACTTCGGCATCTTGTTAATAGGTTAGTTCCAGAAAATGCACGAATATGACATAAAGTGTGCATAAAACATGTAGGTATCATCAATAATATGGCATAGAACATAAGAAATTATCGATACGTCGGAGACGTATCAGAATCTCAATCATGTAAGGCAGCTTATGAGATTATTGTATTGAAGTACATAGGAGAGAGATGAACCACATAGCTACCGGTACAACCCTTAGCCTCGATGGAGAACTACTCCCTCCTCATGGGAGACAACAGCCTTGATGAAGATGGCGGTGGTGTCGATGGAGGAGCCTTCCGGGGGCACTTCCCCGTCCCGGCGGCGTGCCGGAACAGAGACTCCTGTCCCCCAGATCTTGGCTTCGCGATGGCGGCGGCTCTGGAAGGTTTCTCGTACCGTGGCTTTTCCGTATCGTGTTTTAGGTCAGGGACCTTTATATATGCGAAGAGGCGGAGTCGGGGAGGCGACGAGGCGGTGACACACTAGGGGGGCCCCCTAGGCCGCGCCGCCTCGTCATCCGGGGCCCGGTGGCCCCTCCGGCGACTCTCGGCTGTTCTGGAAGCTTCGTGGAAAAATAGGATGCTGGGTCTTGATTTCGTCCGATTCCGAGAATATTTCCTTACTAGGATTTCTGGAACCAAAAACAACAGAAAACAAGAACTGGCCCTTCGGCATCTCGTCAATAGGTTAGTTCCGGAAAACGCATAAATATGACATATAATGTGTACAAAACATGTAGATATCATCAATAATGTGGCATGGAACATAAGAAATTATCGATACGTCGGAGACGTATCACTACCCCAACGGCTAGCTGACGTGGACGAATCAGATCGCGCCACATCAGCTAGCCGTTACCCCTCCCTCTCGCCCCGCCTCTCGCCCCGACCTGCCAACGCTATCGCCCCCCTCTCGCCCCTAGCGCGGGCGGCAGCCGGGCGGTAGCGGGCGCTACCGCCGAGCGGTGGATCCACCGCGGGGCGGTGGATCCACCACCCCGCGCTGCCGTCTCGCCCGCCTCTCGCCCGCCTCTCGCCCCTACGAGGGCGGTACCGCCGCCGCTCCAGCCCGCGTTGGCACCAACCTAATGGCAGTATGGATGCACACAACCAAAAAAAACTAAGAAATAAAAGTCCCGCCACAGTATCCCAGGCCTAGCAACATCACTACATCCACCACCAAGACAACACCTAAAATACAGACTCTCCAAAAGCGATGCCTCTAAGAAGGGAACAGTGCACCAACGCCGTCGTCATCGCCGGATCAAACATCTTAGGTTTTCACCCTAAAGATAGTCCCCTCTCTCAAAACAATGCCTCCAACAAGCTCATTGCCAGGCACAACCAGTTAAGGCCAGACCTTGGGTTTTCACCCTGAAAGGTAGGACTCCGAACTTCACCTGCGCTGTCGCCCCCACTTCCATACCACTGCTGTGAATCCCGGTACACCAAGCAAGCTCCTCAACATCGCGAAGATTTGAACCTTAGTTAGCTTATCCCCCAATCCCGCCTTCATGATATTCTCTGCTTCTGACTTCACCATGGACCAAAAGTCTCTTGATGTCAACACAGAACAAAGCATCACGCCGCTCCCTCTAGAACCAAACGGTCGGAATAAAAGCATTGGTGCGCGCAAACGAATACCACCTGATCCCGTGAACTCCAGGCAAAAGAGGCACTATTGCATTCACTGTCGGAGCCTTCCGAAACTCGTCACTCCGGCTAGATGAAGAAAGATCGGCATCCGGAACGTCTTCATCTTCGCGAAAGAAGAACCCTAGGACCACCACCATGAAAGCCGGAACGGCCGGCCCCCACGCCGCCGCCATGGCTGGGAACCACGGTCCATCTTCCTCCACCAACCCGGCCGGTGGAGGCTGGTAGCCGTCGAGATAGCGGCTACGCACGCCCACGACGCGGAGACGGCCGACTCCTTCCCGCCAGTAAAGCCTGGCCAAGCCTCAATGCCGCCGCCTCGCGACCATGTACCTTGCCACCGCTGCCCGATCCAACTGCCACCCTTCCTCCCCGCCAAGATCCGCCACACCACTGCGTCCCTCTCCATGATCCGGGTGATGTAGCCGAAGGCCACCACCACTAGAACCGTTGTCCACTGTCGCTGCCCCTGAAGGACCCCGCCTCCGCGCGAAGGGGAGTCCATGGGCACGCCACCGTCGCCCCTGCCTTTGGCAGCCGAACGCGATCGCCACCATCGACCCCGATGGCAGTAGCGACCAGGAGGAGGGAGATCAGCCGACCTCTGGCTAGGGGTTGGGTCGTCGCCCGGATTGGGTAGGGAGGGAGGAGAGGGGGTGGGTGCGGTGACCCAGCATACCACTGCATGGTGTAGTACGCAAGTCGTTGACACAACACAAGTGAAACACCGTTCCACTCATATTACATCCCTCAGAGTGGTACAACAGAACTATATGCGAGTCCAAGACATCTCTATAGAAGGATACATGAACTGTTTACAGAAGATCAACATAGCCTCCTAATTTACAGTGAGGTAAAACTTCAAATAAAGCTCCAAAAGAACAACTCGTAGTCTATCTTATTGCTAACTCTAGCTCTAGAGATACTTGGCTTGCTATAGAACTCTAGCTACTTAGGTGCTAGGATGAGGGAAATGGTTCCCTTCTAATACTAGTCTAAGTTTCCACTCTAACTGATGCAGAAGTTCCACTGACTTCATTGATTGAGTTCTCCATCTTGATGCAGTTGACTCCTTTGTCTTCGAGTTCCACGGTAGTTTCTCCTTCAGTGACTTTGATCTAAGAAGGGGGTTCAAATGGGAGGGAATGAATACGAGCGTACTCAGCAAGTTCATTATAGGAAATAGGTGTATCATGCACTAGCTACAGCCACAGACCAGAAAGTCATATGTGAATGCAAGTTTTCATAAACATTTCTTCAAAAGGTCTATTTTATTCTGAAAACTATGTCCGTCAGTCTTCACAGGTTGACCAAAACTTCATGGAGTTCCTTTCCTGCCACGTTCGTAGTTCCCTTCCCGGAACAGGGAGAGTGACAGTCACGATTCAATACACTCTGAGAGGTGCGTTACTTTTCCCATAAGAGAACTTATCCTTGTTGCCAACCGGGTCCGGTATTCCCGTCCACACTTCCTTGGTGTGAGGCCCAGTATAAGAACCAAGCTAATCACTGCCTTCTCCGCGACCCTGCATACCCACCATTTTGTCCCACTCACATATCCCCGGTAGACATCTTTCGTTCATACGGCTTAACCCCCGATATGCTATGGACAATCCATCATAGACGATAGAGCGCTCTCATCCACAAGGATGGGGATTTAAAAGGATTTCCCAACCTACTGCGGTGTTATCACAACACCTAGCCAGGCTCTATCAAGTCCGTTGATATGCAGAAGAGAAAAGATACAGCTGACTTCCCCAGAGCCATTATAGATCTTATGGTTAACGCGAAATGTACGGCGTTAGAATCACTAGATGGCATTGGTGATTAGTTCTCGATGAGTAGAACCCTTGCAATGGAACCTCCACCATCAACACATACCATGGTTCCATTGCCCACCACATAGTCATATTCATAATTGTAAAGTAATGTTTTGATTTTCAATGCAGGAGTGATAAGTATAGTACTTTGGATATAGTTTGATAAAAATAATCAAATGACATGAGCAAGCGATGAACTTGCCTTTCTTGACTGCAAGATTATGCAGGCAAAAGCTTCAATATGTGATAACTCCAAATTCTGAAATACCATCATTGCCCGGTAAGGACAGTGTTTAAAGAACTGACAAAGATGCTATAATGCATAGTATGAGATGCAATCGTCCCAAGCGTAACCTAACCCCGATGATTTAGCATCGGGTGAGTTGTAAATATTTCTTTAGGGTGTGTTGCACTTTTAGAATGGTTCTCAAATAAGGTTATTATTAGGGTTTGGTGATATAAATAGCATAAACAAATAATATAATACTTCATAATAACAAGGATACACACAAAGGAATTGTAGTTGAATAATATGTAAAGAGTAGTCGTTAGTTTTAAGAGGTCTACAGTGCATGGTTGATGATTATTTATTATGTACCTCAAAAGAATAACTATTGAAGAATAAGTTACATAATAAATAAGAAGTATTTCAAGTAAGAACTATTTACTTCTATGGTTTGCTTGATATTTACTTCAAAGAATAACTTTTGAATAACAGGTTTAATAAAGAACCAGAATTACTACAAATAGGAGCTATGTGCTTCTAGGGTTTACTATTGATTTCATTTAGTTTACTTAATAATGACTAGTTGGTTCTTAGGTAGAATGAGTCTATATGCAGCAAATATTGGCATGTTTTAGCTAACATGGTCAACAAATTACTTATTTTGCATGGTTACTACTATGGTTGCTTATAGAGTAACATATCAAAGAATGTGTATCAAGGTGGTGCCTTGATTAAAACATTAGGGTTTACTATACCATCTCATTTGCCCCACTAAGTAATCATAATGGGTTTCTAAACTAGGTGGTTTAGTATCCTCAAGTAAGGTTTAGTTAAGTAGAAGCATGTAAGGTGAAGTGCTACACTGATGGGTTCGTTGCATGGAAAACAAAAAAATTCTACCGTGAACATGAACAAAAACCAAGATCCAATCTAGGAAGAAGCAAGATCTAATCTACCAAGATCGAAGCAACGAGATGTATGTGAGACTAACCCTCGAAGATTCCAAAGCCTACGAGATTAGATCTTGTTGTTGATGTAGTCGATCGTCTAGTGCTGCAATCCGGCAGCACTTCCGTACTCGGTCGTGCGTACGGTGTCGATGAAGCCCGTCCTCTCCCCGTTCCAGCGGGCAGCGGAGGTGTGGTATATCCCCCCGGAATCCCAGCAGCACGACGGCGTGGTGGTGGTGGTGGAGGAGAAAATCTGCAGGGCTTCGCCAAGTCGGAGCAGATGTGTAGTGGAGGAGAGAGGGGGGCGCCAGGGCTAGGGTTTCAAGGGTGTGTGCCCCCTGCCCTCTCCCCTCTTTATATAGGAGGGAGGATCGGTTTGGGTGGCCCCCCAACCCCCTAGATCCACCTAGGGCCGGCGGCCAAGGCCCCCCCCCCCCCCCAAGTTGATCCCCCCTAGGGTTTTGGGGAACCCTAGTGGGCTGGCCGACTTGGGCCGTGAGGGGCATGTGCCCCTGGCCCATTTGGCTAGGGTGCATCCCCTCGGCCCATGCTAGGCCTCCTAGGGTTGTGGGCCCACTGGTGGGACCTCCGGAACCTTCTAGAACCTTCCCGGTCTTTCACCGGAAAAATCCCGAACTTTTCCGAAACCTAGAAATCAAATTCCCTTATATGAATCTTATTCTCCGGACCATTCCGGACCTCCTCGTGATGTCGTGGATCCCATCCAAGACTCCGAACAAACTTCGGTCTCCATCTCATATTCTGAATCTACTTATGCGACATTGAACCTTAAGCGCGTCACCTACGGTTCGTGAACTATGCGGACATGATCGATACTCCTCTCCGACCAATAACCAATAGCGGGACCTGGAGATCCATAATGGCTCCCACACATTCAGCGATAACTTAGTGATCGATTGAACCATTTACATACGATACCGATTCCCTTTGTCACGCGATACTTTACTTGTTCGAGGTTCGATCATCGGTATCTCCATACCTAGTTCAACCTCGTTTCCGACAAGTACTCTTTACTCGTTCTGTGGTATGTCATCTCTTGTGACCTAGTCACATGCTTGCAAGCTAATTAGACGACATTCCACCGAGAGGGCCCAGAGTATATCTATCCATCATCGGGATGGACAAATCCCACTCTTGATCCATATGCCTCAACTCATACTTTCCGAATACTTAATCCCATCTTTATAACCACCCATTTACGCAATGGTGTTTGATGTAATCAAAGTACCCTTCCGGTGTAAGTGATTTACATGATCTCATGGTCGAAGGACTAGGTAACTATGTATCGAAAGCTTATAGCAAGTTGAACTTAATGACTTGATCTCATGCTACGCTTAATTGGGTGTATGTCCATTATATATTTCACCCAATGACATAACCTTGTTATTAACAACATCCAATGTTCATGATCACGAAACCATGATCATCTATTAATCAACAAGCTAGTTATACAAGAGGCTTACTAGGGACTTCTTGTTGTTTACATAACACACATGTATCAATGTTTCGGTTAATACAATTATAGCATGGGATGTAAACATTTATCATGAACACTAAGATATAATAATAACTAATTTATTATTGCCTCTTGGGCATATCTCCAACAGTATCCCACTTGCACTAGAGTCAATAATTTAGTTTACATTTGTAAAGATATAACACCTTGGCCTTCTGGTTCTTATCATGTTTTGCTCACGGGAGAGGTTTCAGTCAACGGATCTGACACGCTCAGAAACGTATGTATTTTGCAATTCATTTGCGTCTCAACGCATCACTCATTTTCCAAATGAGTCGGCAGTAATCATATATGTTCAGTCTTACAGTGGAACCTTAATTCCGCGGTCTGAAATATGTCACTAATATTGTCACACACAATATAGCTTCAAAGTTCTGACACTAACGGAACTACACCAAGTTCTCAAAGAACTCCTCGACTTAAACATCCTCAGTCATTGTCAAAACAATGACATACTCTGCCTTCGTTTGTAGAATCCGTCACAATATTTAGAACTCATCTAAATCTAGCATAGACTTCTTCTAGCTCATTATGCTACCTTTTAAACAACACTTAGCCTAATTGAGATTGAAATTTTATTTTTATATGTGACCAAACTAATATCAGTGCAACACCTTACAGCGATTTGTTTGTCATTACCCCATACAAAAACTATATATATATCCTTGGTTCTTCTAAAGCACTCATGGATATTCTTACTGTTGTCGAATGATCATTACATGAATCATTCTGGTATATGCTCGTAACACTTTAGAGCACAGGACATCTGATTTTGTACATATTATTCGTGATCTAAAATCACTCATGTGTTTTTACTCATCGAGTGTCAAATACACTCAAGTCTTGTTAAACCTTCACATGAAAAGAACACCTTCTTAATATTTTTATATTGAGCTACTTCAATATTCATTCTATGTACTTTGACTTAAACTTATTATGTGTTTCAATCTATCTTCATAGATCTTGACACTAAATATGTTTCAGTCCATATCCTTTCATTGAAGTTAATTCTCAATGAAACCTTTTAATCACATCAAGTATATAATTACATCATTTATAATCAATGATATGTAATCCACATATAATATTATAACTATGTCTCAGTGCTCCCACTTAATTTCTTGCAAATGCAAGCATCTTTATCGTTTCTGATGAAATCAAAACTCTTTGATTATTTCATCCGGTGAAGATTTCAACTCCCTGATACTTACTTCATCTAGTGAAGTTTGTATACCTATCTAGTATTCCACGGACTAGCAAAACTCTTTGGTTTGTATCTAGTATACATCCTTCATACACACTTCTGGTAAGGAATGTATTTCTGCCATCCTACTATCATATATCATAAAAGAAATATGTAGCGATTACTAGAATAATCCACATAGACTATTGCTACGGAAGATCTAATCTTATCGTAGTCAACTCTTTGAACTTTGTCGTAAACAACTTTTCGACAAGTAGAGCTTCTTCAAGGATATTCCATCCAAGTCCATCAATTTTATAGATCCATTTACTTTCAAAAAGTATTCACCTATCTTGGATTTCATGGCGCATAGCCATTTTAACGGAGTCAGGGCCCATCATAACTTCTTTGTATGTAGTTGGTTTATCATTGTTCAAAATCAATCCTATGTCCACAAATCATTTATTTGATCACAAAGTAAACCACATCTACAAGGTTCAATAGGTACTTTGATATCCATGACTATAACACTTTGTAGACATGGGAGCCATGATCGTCGTGGCTGCTTCCGGAACCATTTCCGATGTTGCGCTACTCTGATCATCATGCTCAGGTTCATGAACCTGATCAAGTTCCATTGTCCTCCCACTCAAATACTTCGCTAGAAAACAATTTCTTGGAAATAAGCAAGTAAAATTAACAAACACTTTTGTCTTTTATTTCATAGTGGAAAGAATTCCCAATTTGTTCTCTGGGACAACAACAAAGACATTCATCCGGTTTTGGTTGTAAACTCATTTACTTATGCTACGCATACCAAAAATTAAGAAAGGACTAATAGAATTTATACCCATGCCATG
>NC_061511.1:91009729-91055335 GCF_022539505.1 Lolium rigidum | reverse complement strand
TTTCAAACGTGGCATGAGATCGAAAGAAAAAGGCAAGTGACCAAATATCAGGAGCCAAAAATAATCCAAGAAAAGAAACTTGATTGTACATACAGGATGACATGCGGGTCCTGATACGTCTCCGACGTATCGATAATTTCTTATGTTCCATGCCACATTATTGATGATATCTACATGTTTTATACACATTATATGTCGTATTTATGCATTTTCCGGCACTAACCTATTAACAAGATGCCGAAGAGCCGATTCTCGTTTTCTCGCTGTTTTTGGTTTCGTAAATCCTACAAAGGAAATATTCTCGGAATTGGACGAAATCAACGCCCGTGGTCCTATTTTTGCACGAAGCTTCCAGAAGACCGAAGAGGAAACGAAGTGGGGCCACGAGGCGACGACACGCTAGGGCGGCGCGGCCCAGGTGCTGGCCGCGCGGCCCTGTTGTGTCGCCACCTCGTGTGGCCCCCTGACCTGCCCTTCCGCCTACTTAAGGTCTCCGTCGCGAAAACCCTATCACGTTCGACGAAACCAGAGAAAAACTTCCAGAGCCACCGCCATCGCGAAACTCCAATTCGGGGGACAGAAGTCTCTGTTCCGGCACCCTGCCGAGACGGGGAATTGCCCCCGGAAGCCATCTCCACCGCCATCTTCACCGCCATCGCTGTTCCCATGATGAGGAGGGAGTAATTCTCCCCTGGGGCTGAGGGCTCTACCGGTAGCTATGTGGTTAATCTCTCTCTCGTACTCCAATACAATGATCTCATGAATTGCTTGCATGATTGAGATCCATATGATGAGCTTTGTATCGCTACTAGTCTATGTGCTACTCATGTGATGTTATTAAAGTAGTCTATTCCTCCTGCATGGTGTAATGGTGACAGGGTGTGCATCGTGTGGTTCTTGTCGTAGATTATGATCACGATCTCTTGTAGGTTGTGGAGTTAATTATCGTTATGATAGTATTGATGTGATCTATTCCTCCTTTCATAGTGTAATGTGGACAGTGTGTATGCTATGTTAGTTCTTGGTTTATTTTGCAAAGATCTATTATGCTCTAAGGTTACTTAAATATGAATGCCGAATGTTGTGGCGCTTGTTAACTCCAGCTTGAGGGAGCTCTTGTAGCCCTACACAACGAATGGTGTTTGTCATCCAACAAAAGAGTGTATGTAGCACAAATGAGAAGTTATTATTTATTATGCGATCAATGTTGAGAGTGTCCACTGGTGAAAGTATGATCCCTAGGCCTTGTTTCCAATACGCAAACACCGCTTATTTATCGTTCGTTGCATGTTTACTCGCTGCCATATTTTATTCAGATTGCTATTACCACTCATACACATCCATATTACTTGTATTTCACTATCTCTTCGCCGAACTAGTGCACCTATACATCTGACAAGTGTATTAGGTGTGTTGGGGACACAAGAGGCTTCTTGTATCGTGATTGCAGGGTTGCTTGAGAGGGATATCTTTGACCTCTTCCTCCCTGAGTTCGATAAACCTTGGGTGATTCACTTAAGGGAAACTTGTCGCTGTTCTACAAACCTCTGCTCTTGGAGGCCCAACACTGTCTACAAGAATAGAAGTACCCGTAGACATCAAGCTATTTTCTGGCGCCGTTGCCGGGGAGGTAAGGTAAAAGGTATTCACATCCTCCGACTACTAAGCTATTTCCTAGTCTTGTTGCCGGTGTGTGAGTGCTCGAAGCTATTTCCTTTAGATCCTGCAATTGCATCTTTTTGTTTCTTGTTTTTATTTTCACTAGTTAGGCATAATGGAAAACAACAAAAAAATTGGTGAGCTTTTTAATCTTTTTCCCGATTTAGAATTGTTTGGTGCGAAAATTAAAAAACCAATGGAACCTTATTTGCATGCTAGTAGCGATGTTATTAGTATGAATGCAATTACTGCTAATGCTATGGAGAAGTCTAAGCTTGGGGAAGCTAGTTTTGTGATCTTTTTAGCTTCCCATCTTTAGGGGAGAAAATTTGCTCTGATAATACTTTATCTCCCATATGCGGTAACTCTAATGATGCTTGTGATATTTTAAATCCACCTACTGAAAGTATTCCATATAAAATCCCTATGAAAATTATTGAACGTGTTATGGATAACCGCTATGAAGGGGATGGAACTATCCATCCTGGAGATCATTTACTGTTTTTGCATGAATTATGCTGGTTATTCAAGTGTGCAGGTATCTCTATGGATGAAGTGAAGAAGAAACTATTCTCTATGTCGCTGTCTGGTAAAGCGGCGCATTGGTACAAATTGCTGAAGAATGGGGACTCTCTTGATTGGAAGGATATTGTGCCTCTATTTTATTCTAGATTCTATCCTCCAAGTGAAATTCACAAAGACCGAAACCGAATATATAATTTCTGGCCTCATGATGGAGAGAGTATTGCCCAAGCCTGGGAGAGATTGAAGTGTTTAATGCTCAAATGCCCCAATCATGAGCTTCCTGGTAATATCATCATTGATAATTTCTATGCAAGACTTTCTTTTCAAGATAAAACCTTGCTGGATACTGCTTGTTCTGGATCATTCACGCGCAATAAAGAAGAGTTTAAATGGGACCTTCTTAATCGGATTCAGGAGAATGCTGAAGATTGGGAGAACGACAATGGTAAAGAATCAGGTATAAACTATGATTATGAATGCATTGAAACTTTTATGGATACTGGTAAATTTCGAAATATAAGTGCTACCTATGGTCTTGACTCTCAAGTTGCTGCAAATCTTTATAAAGCTTTTGCCTCTCATTTTGAATTGCCTAGGAAGAATTTTGATAAGTATCATGAACCTTTTAAAGAGGCTTGTATGAAGGATGAAATTGTTGTTAATGATTGCAATAAACATGCTCAAACTCCTAAGAATGCTATTTCCTATAAGCATGTTAATTTTTGTGGAATGCATAGACCTTGTGGAATTAATCAAATCGAAGATGAATATTGTATCCATCATATTAATGAAAAAACTAGAAAGTGGTCTAGGGCGCTAGATGATCTTGGTAAAAAGTTTGTGTCCTCTATCCTTTTATTTGTGAACTTTGCCATAGAGTGGGTCATTTTAATTTTCAATGCTCCTCCAATGATAATTTGAACCCCATGAGCGCTGCAAATTTGTATTGTGATGATGAAATTACTCCTAATCAGCATGATGAACTTACTTTATTTTTGTGGTGTGAAGAGTTATCAAGAAAAATTTCTTTGTTAGATATTAAGGATCTTGATATTGATGATGTCCTGCATGGGTGTCTTTCTTATTGCATTAATAATTGCCATACAAATACTTACATACAAAATATTTTAGAAGATGACACTTTGCCAAAATATGATAGGACCGCTGTGTGTTTTGAACTTATTAATGAAAAGGGGGAATCCTCCCAAGTTTCTTCTATTGTTTTTGGAAATAAATCAGGTCCTGAGGATAAGCCTCCCTTCAAGCCTCTTCCTCCTAAAGAAGGAAATGAGGAGAAGGAAAAGAAGAAGAAGAAGAAGAAGAAGAAGAAGAAGAAGAAGAAGAAGAAGAAGAAGAAGAAGAAGAAGAAGAAGAAGAAGAAGAAGAAGAAGAAGAAGAAGAGGGGGAATAAGAAGAAAGAGGCAACGGCATATCCCCGCGTGTATGAGGTAACAATAGGTAACCGTAAGTATGTTGCTCCTAATGATTATTATGATAATGAATCTGAGTACGATGATCTTCCTATACCCTTTACCCATATTAGTGATCATGATTTGGAAGAGCACACTAACTTTGATGTTGGAAATCTCTTTGGTACTGATTATGAAAGTAATGATGATAGCATTATTCATGTCCCCTCAAACGATGATATTGAAAGCTCTAAGCTTGGGGATGTTGTGCTCGAAGATCCTATACTTGAGACCTCTACTTTTAGTGAAAATGATGATATCACATATTCTGGTCTAGATAATCGCTATAGAGATGGATATGACACATGTTACAATTATCCTTATGAAACTTGTCATAGTTATGATAGGCTTACCAAAAACCATTCCCTTAGTATGCAACTTGTTTACCATGTTCAAATTGTTAATAATGATCCTGCTCCAATTACTATTAATGAGAAGAGTTTTTCTTATGTCAAAAATAATGATACACTTATGCATATGAACCATGATAAGAATGTTTTAAGTGATGGTTATATTGTGGATTTCATCAATGATGCTACTGAAAGTTATTATGAGAGAGGGAAACACGGTTGTATGCATCTTAATAATATTCGGTTTCCCTCTTTATGTTGAGAATCTTGAAGTTACTCGTGTCTTATCTTCTTATGCTTGTCACTTTGTTCTTCATGAATTTATTTGTGTACAAGACTCCTTTTCATAGGAAGAGGGTTAGGCTTAAATTTGTTTCATACTTGCTTTCTGATACTCTCTTTGCTGCGACTCTCATCCTTATGAGAGCATCATCATTAAAATTACTAAGCCCATCTTAATGGCTCTAAAGAAAGAACTTCTTGGGAGATAACCCATGTGTTTATTTTGCTACTGTTTTGTTGTGTCTTGGAAGTTGTTACTACTGTAGCAACCTCTCCTTATCTTAGTTTTGTTGCATTGTTGTGCCAAGTAAAGTCTTTGATAGTAAGGTTCATACTAGATTTGGATTACTGCCGCAGAAACAGATTTCTTGCTGTCACGAATCTGGGCCTAATTCTCTGTAGGTAACTCAGAAAATTATGCCAATTTACGTGAGTGATCCTCAGATATGTACGCAACTTTAATTCAATTTGGGCATTTCCATCTGAGCAAGTCTGGTGCCACTTTAAAATTCGTTTTTACGAACTGTTCTATTTTGACAGATTCTGCCTTTTATTTCGCATTGCCTCTTTTGCTATGTTGGATGAATTTCTTTGATCCATTAATGTCCAGTAGCTTTGTGCAATGTCCAGAAGTGTTAAGAATGATTGTTTCACCTCTGAACATGTGATTTTTATTATGCACTAACCCTCTAATGAGTTTGCTTAAAGTTTGGTGTGGAGGAAGTTTTCAAGGGTCAAGAGAGGAGGATGATATACTATGATCAAGAAGAGTGAAGAGTCTAAGCT
Organism: Lolium rigidum; assembly: GCF_022539505.1. Lineage (NCBI taxonomy): Eukaryota > Viridiplantae > Streptophyta > Magnoliopsida > Poales > Poaceae > Lolium > Lolium rigidum. The sequence continues at coordinate 91,050,264 of NC_061511.1, read as the reverse complement.
TGGGGATGCCCCGGTGGTTCATCCCTGCATATTTCAAGAAGACTCAAGCGTCTAAGCTTGGGGATGCCCAAGGCATCCCCTTCTTCATCGACAATTTATCAGATTTCTTCTCTTGAAACTATATTTTTATTCGGTCACATCTTATGTACTTTACTTGGAGCGTCTGTTTGTTTTTGTTTTTGTTTTTGTTTGAATAAATGCTTGTGTGGGAGAGAGACACGCTCCGCTGATTCATATGAACACATGTGTTCTTAGCTTTTAATGTTCATGGCGAAGGTTGAAACTGCTTCGTTAATTGTTATATGGTTGGAAACGGGAAATGCTACATGTAGTAATTGATAAAATGTCTTGGATAACTTGATACTTGGAAATTGTTGTGCTCATGTTTAAGCTCTTGCATCATATACTTTGCACCCATTAATGAAGAAATACATAGAGCTTGCTCAAATTTGGTTTGCATATTTGGTCTCTCTAAAGTCTAGATAATTTCTAGTATTGAGTTTGAACAACAAGGAAGACGGTGTAGAGTCTTATAATGTTTACAATATGTCTTTTATGTGAGTTTTGCTGCACCAGTTCATCCTTGTGTTTGTTTCAAATAACCTTGCTAGCCTAAACCTTGTATCGAGAGGGAATACTTCTCATGCATCCAAAATCCTTGAGCCAACCACTATGCCATTTGTGTCCACCATACCTACCCACTACATGGTATTTCTCCGCCATTCCAAAGTAAATTGCTTGAGTGCTACCTTTAAATTTACATCATTCGCCTTTACAATATATAGCTCATGGGACAAAATAGCCTTAAAAACTATTGTGGTATTGAATATGTACTTATGCACTTTATCTCTTATTAAGTTGCTTGTTGTGCGATAACCATGTTCCCGGGGACGCCATCAACTACTCTTTGTTGAATATCATGTGAGTTGCTATGCATGTCCGTCTTGTCCGAAGTAAGGGAGATCTACCACTTAATGGTTAGAGCATGCATATTGTTAGAGAAGAACATTGGGCCGCTAACTAAAGCCATGAATCATGGTGGAAGTTTCAGTTTTGGACATATATCCTCAATCTCATATGAGAACACTAATTGTTGCTACATGCTTATGCATTAAAGAGGAGTCCATTATCTGTTGTCCATGTTGTCCCGGTATGGATGTCTAAGTTGAGAATAATCAAAAGCGAGAAATCCAAAATGCGAGCTTTCTCCTTAGACCTTTGTACAGGGCGGCATGGAGGTACCCCTTTGTGACACTTGGTTAAAACATGTGTATTGCGATGATCCCGGTAGTCCAAGCTAATTAGGACAAGGTGCGGGCACTATTAGTACACTATGCATGAGGCTTGCAACTTGTAAGATATAATTTACATAACTCATATGCTTTATTACTACCGTTGACAAAATTGTTTCATGTTTTCAAAATAAAAGCTCTAGCACAAATATAGCAATCGATGCTTTCCTCTTTGAAGGACCTTTCTTTTACTTTTATGTTGAGTCAGTTCACCTATCTCTCTCCACCTCAAGAAGCAAACACTTGTGTGAACTGTGCATTGATTCCTACATACTTGCATATTGCACTTGTTATATTACTTTACATTGACACTATCCATGAGATATACATGTTATAAGTTGAAAGCAACCGCTGAAACTTAATCTTCCTTTGTGTTGCTTCAATACCTTTACTTTGATTTATTGCTTTATGAGTTAACTCATATGCAAGACTTATTGATGCTTGTCTTGAAGTATTATTCATGAAAAGTCTTTGCTTTATGATTCATTTGTTTACTCATGTCATTACCATTGTTTTGATCGCTGCATTCATTACATATGCTTACAATAGTATGATCAAGGTTATGATGGCATGTCACTCCAGAAATTATCTTTGTTATCGTTTACCTGCTCGGGACGAGCAGGTCCCATTGTGCGGCAGTGGTCCCAACGTTTCAAATGCAGCTTGAGATCAAAAGAAAATGAAAGTAGCCAGAAATTAGGGGGTCAAAAAAAAACTCCAAGAAAGGAAAGCTTTATCGTTCATACAGGCTGACATGTGGGACCTATGAGCCGACGAGCTTACTAAACGTTTCAAAGGCGGCAGGGGATCAAAAGAAAAAGGAAATAGCCAAAAATCAGAGGGTGAAAAAAATCCAAGAAATCAAACTTTTATTGTACATAGAGGATGACATGCGGGTCCCATGAGCCGACAGATTCCTCAACGTTTCAAACGTGGCATGAGATCGAAAGAAAAAGGCAAGTGACCAAATATCTGGAGCCAAAAATAATCCAAGAAAAGAAACTTTATTGTACATAGAGGATGACATGCGGGTCCCATTTTGCAGCAGCGGTCTCAACGTTTCCAAGGCGGCATAGGACCAAAAGAAAAATGAAGTAGCCAGAAATCAGGGGGTGAAAAAAATCCAAGAAAAGAAAGATTTCAATTGGGCTGCATCTGGACATCTGGGCCTTCGAACTATCCTTCTGGGCCTTTTGACTCGTACAATTTCAGCCCACTCCAGAACATGAAAGTTCGGATTTTTCTCAAAAAAAAACAGGAAAGTCCTATGCTTCGCCAAAACAAAAAACAAGGAGATTCAAGATATAAGTTGTAAAAATAAAGATTTAATTTATCCGTTTGCAATAGCTCAGAGCAAAATACACTGTTTATTGTCACGCAAAATAATCAAGATATCACATGTTTCTTGTACGGGGAGGTCGACATCGGGGACCCATGAGCCAGCGAGCGTCGTCAACGTTTCAAAGGCGGCGGGGATCGAAAATAAAAAAAAACAAAAATCGGTTGGTAAAAAAATCCAAGAAAAGAAAACATTTATCGTTCCGAGAGGATGACATGCGGGACCGATGAGGCAGACAGATCCTCAACGTTTCCAAGGCGGCAGGGGATCAAAGAAAAAAAGAAAATAGCCAGAAATTAATTAGGGGTAAAAATAAATCCACCAAAGTAAACTTTTATTGTTCATAGAGGATGACATGTGGGACCGACCTGCCAACAGCGTCCTCATCGTTTTAAAGGGGCGAGGGATCAAAAGAAAAAGGCAAATAGCCAGAAATTAGGGGTCAAAAATAACTCCAAGAAAGGAAACTTTTATTGTTCGTAGAGGATGACATGCGGGACCCATGAGCCAACAGCTTACTCAACGTTTCAAAGGCGGCATGAGATCGAAAGAAAAAGGCAAGTGACCAAATATGAGGTGCCAAAAATAATCCAAGATTTATTGTACATAGAGGATGACATGTGGGTCCCATTTTGCAGCAGCGGTCTCAATGTTTGAAATGCGGCTTGAGATCAAAAGAAAATGAAAGTAGCTAGAAATTAGGGGGTAAAAAAATCCAAGAAAAGAAAGTTGATGGACATAGAGGATGACATGCGGGTCCCATGAGCCAGCAGCTTAGTCAACGTTTCAAAGGGGGCAGGGGATCAAAAGAAAAAGGCAAATAGCCAAAAATCAGAGGGTGAAAAAAATCCAAGAAAATAAACTTTTATAGCACATAGAGGATGACATGCGGGTCCCATGAGCCAGCAGGTTCCTCAACGTTTCAAACGTGGCATGAGATTGAAAGAAAAAGGCAAGTGACGAAATATCAGGAGCCAAAAATAATTCAAGGAAACTTGATTGTACATAGAGGATGACATGCGGGTCCCATGTGTAAGCGACTTACTCAACGTTTCCAAGGCGGCAGGGCATCAAAAGAAAAAGGAAATAGACAAAAATCAGAGAGTGAAAAAAAACCATAGAAAATAAACTTTTATAGCACATAGAGGATGACATGCGGGTCCCATGAGCCAGCGAGGTTCCTCAAAGTTTCAAACGTGGCATGAGATCGAAAGAAAAAAATGCAAGTGACCAAATATCAAGAGCGAAAAAAAATCCTAGAAAAGAAAGTTTTATAGTACATAGAGGATGACATGCGGGTCCCATTTAGCAGCAGCGGTATCACCGTTTGAGAGGCAGCAGGGGATCGAAAGAAAAAGTCAAGTGACCAAATATGAGGTGCCAAAAATAATCCAAGAAAAAAAGTTTTATAGTACATAGAGGATGACATGCGGATCCCATTTAGCAGCAGCGGTATCACTGTTTGAGAGGCAGCAGGGGATCGAAAGAAAAAGTCAAGTACCAAATATGAGGTGCCAAAAAAATCCAAGAAAAGAAAGTTTTATAGTACTTAGAGGATGACATGCGGGTCCCATTTAGCAGCAGTGGTATCACCGTTTGAGAGGCGGCAGGGAATCGAGAAAAAAAGGCAAGTGACCAAATATGAGGTGCCAAAAATAACTCCAAGAAAAGAAAGTTGATAGCTCATAGAGGATGACATGCGGGTCCCATTTAGCTGCAGCGGTCTCACCGTTTGAGAGGCGGCAGGGGATCGAAAGAAAAAGGCAAGTGACCAAATATCAGGAGCCAAAAATAATTCAAGAAAAGAAAGTTTTATAGTCCATAGAGGATGACATGCGGGTCCCATTTAGCGAGCAGCGGTATCACCGTTTGAGAGGCGGCGGGGGATCGAAAGAAAAAGGCAAGTGACCAAATATGAGGTGCCAAAAAAATCAAAGAAAAGAAAGTTTTATAGTACATAGAGGATGACATGCGGGTCCCATTTAGCGAGCAGCGGTATCACCGTTTGAGAGGTGGCGAGGGATCGAAAAAAAAAGGCAAGTGACCAAATATGAGGTGCCAAAAAAAACTCCAAGAAAAGAAAGTTGATTGCTCATAGAGGATGACATGCGGGTCCCATTTAGCCGCAGCGGTCTCAACGTTTCCAAGGCGGCAAGGGATCAAAAGAAAAAGGAAGTAGCCGAGAAATAGGGGGTCAAAAAAATCCAAGAAAAGAAAGAAATTTGGTTCATAGAGGATGACAAGCGGGACCCATGATCCTGCATCGTAAATGGCTCGATCGGAGAGCGTTGAACGAGATGGCGCGATCGAGAAAAAAAACAATGCTAGAGAGGCTGCCATCTGGGCCCTACATCCCTGGGCGGTGCGGATTTGCGTTGACTCGGCCGGCGAACCCGAGAATTCGTGATGCACCACGTCCCGGGCCACCATACGCAACGTTTTGGCCGCTTTCGTCGGGCTAGGTGGCCTCAAAAACGAGAAAAAAAAAGTTTTGACATGCACCACGGAGGGACCAAAAATCGTCGGCCATGGTGCACCAGCAACCACGGCGCGACTTCAACTTCGTCGGCCATGGCAACTTTTCTTGTAGTGTTTGGTCTCTTTCAAGTCACACTTGGAGATCTTGAGGATTTGGCCCTCAAGCCTTCTCTTGTTGTTCTCTTTGTTCCTTTGAGCAAGGAGGACCATGTCTTCGGGTAAATCCTCTCTTCCATTCCCTCCCTCTCTTTTTTCTCACACATTGCATATCTTTGAGGAAATTTGAGGAAAACTTAGGGTTAGGGTTTGTAAGTCCTCGTGCCATTAGTGTGTCTCACACCTCTACTCACATGTTCCACTCCACAATTCTATAGTATATGTTCAAGTTTATGAGTTTTTGCATGATTTCGTGATTGAATTTCTGGGCAAACCTAACAAATCTACAGCACCCGGCCTCTGGCCCGGTCAACCGGCTGCTCAACCGGCTGGCCCGGCGCATGGCCCGGTCAACCGGATGGCAGACCGGCCCGTCCGGTCTCTCGTCCGGTTGGACCGGACCATACGCCGGGAAGCTCAGTTCTTCGCACAATTTCGTCCAAACACTTGAATATATGCTATACTCTTGGCTTCTTTATTTCCAATGACATGTACACTTATCCCACTGCTATCCTTGCTCCATTTGCTCATTCACAGGTGATTCAAGTGGTGATGGCCGTGGCACTGTTCCCAAGCGAGCAAGGCATGAGAGGCCTCCAGGGTGCCGTACTATCTCTCGCGTGCCTTCTAGAGCACCTCAAGATACTGGTCCAGGGAGTTCAGCTGGAGGAAGAGGCAAGAAAGTTGGCCACAAAAAGAAAGACAAGCATGCAGCTGAAGCAGATGATCTTATTGAGAGGGTGCCACAATTCAATGTGGGCACAACACATCTTGGTGATTGGAGAAGTGTTAGGGAGGAAAATCCGTATCGGTTTGAGGAACGGACTTACACTGGTGGGGACAAGTTTTTCTGGACCAACACTCAAGCAAGCATATGGGAAGATTTATACAACTCTAGAGAGTGTATGAAGAATGGTACCATTGTGATGCCCAAGGCCATCAACAAGGAAGAGCTTGCCTTGCATGAAGCCACCAAGTACCGCTTTGTGGTTGATACCTTGAAGAGTATGGGGATGTATGATCTTGTGTGCTTGAAGCCCGGTGATGAAAAGGGAGAAGGGCGCTATTGTCCAATTCTTGTCCGTCAATTCCATTGCACTGTGTTCTTTCATGATGATTATGACCGCACTATGACCTGGATGACTGGCAAAGAGAAGTACTCATGCAAATATCTTGATTTTTGTGAAGCCATGGGTTTTGGTGGTGGCCGTGCTCGTGGGTTTAAGATTCATTCTCAGGATAAGTTCACTAAAGGAGACATTTGCCTTCTGCTATCCCTCGGAACCTACAGCTGGTCCTCCCACTATCTCTGGGATGTATTACTCCTATCTTGTGCTTGCCAAGATGTTCCGTGAGAATCTCATCAGCAAAACAGGTGACTCCAGTGAATGCCGTAACTACCACCTGAATCTGATGTACTATTGCCGTCCTGAGAACATTAGGGCAATTGATTGTTGTGATCTCATTTACCGTGAACTGAGGCGTTCTGTTCGGTGCCGCATGACTCCAAACTATGCTCAGTACATTCAGCGGCTCATCAATAAGGTGGTCCCTCCTCCCCACAATAAGTAAGATCAACTGGTCAAGATGGAACCATTCAAGTTCCCCACTCAGGACACTCGACCGGAAATCCCAGCCATGATGCCCTCTGAGCGCCGCTCCAAGGAAAGACATGATCCTACAGCTAGCTCCAGCTACTCTAGGCGCCCCAAGCGCGGTGCCTCTCGTTTCTTCACCAGCCTGTGGCAGATGTGCAGGAATACCAATGATGTTGCACATCAAAGTCTTGCCTTGAACCAGGAGACCAGGAGGCGCCAAAATGAGTTCATGGCTGCAAGGAATTCCCCTGTTCCTCCTTCTGGGCCTGAGATGGAGCCTGTGATTGCACCATCTTGGGAGATGCCTCCCATTGATGATGAGATGTTCTAGAACTTTGACTTCTCTATGTATGCTCATGGTGGTCTTCCCCCTAGAACTGCTCGTACCCTCGCTTGCTGCGATGATGATGAAGACAATGAAGAGTTTCATGATGAAGATGATGAGGGTGATGATGGCAAGGGTGATGATGACGAGGGTGATGACGATGACTTCTACTGATGGGAGCGCTAGCATCCCTACTCTTTTCTTCGCCTTTTTGGTGTTCCGATGCCAAAGGGGGAGAAGAGAGTAGAGTCTAGGATCACGGGTTCCTTGGTTGGCACAAGCCATGGTTGATACTTTATTTGCTTCTTATTTGGCTTGTGCTTATTTGCTTTGCTTTCTCAAGAACCATTTGCTACTTTGAATAATTCGTGTATGGACAAGTACTTGTATGCTTAATCACTCTATTAGGATGATCATGCTTTATGCTTATATATCTTGATATACATGTCCATACCATGCTTGTTTCCTAAAGATATTGGGGAGCTTCTCATATTCCACAAATGGTGCACTTTGCATTCAAACGCAATTTCTCCAAGTGCACACATTATGGGGGGAGCTGTCGTAATATCTTATATGGAATCAAGGTTTAAAGCTTATCATAATATCTATATGTGACCCTAGCTCGGTTTGTCATCGTATACCAAAAAGGGGGAGATTGTAAGGGTATTTTACCCTTATCCATTATTTTGGTAATAATGACACCGTGCTAGAGTGTTTGGCCTAATACATGTTTATAAGGTTAATCCCAGGTATTAGCCAAAGAGGCATAAATGGTGTATCAATGGAACAAGAAGGCTAAAGGAGACCCCCCACTTCGACAACAATCAAAAGGGGTTCTACTGCATCCTGCCGGTCACAGACCCGGTCGGACCGGCCCCAGCGCCGGCCACGCCCGGCGCAGACCGGCTCTTGTGCTGGTGCCAGCCGGTGAGTGTTCTATAAGACACAAAGACTGCCCGGTCAGCGGCCCGGTTTGGACCGGCCGGTTCCGGTCAGGCGCCCGGTCGGACCGGGTGCTGGGCCGGGCGCCCCGGCGCCAACCGGCTCCTGTGCTGATGCCAGCCGGGGGCACTACTGCAAGACATCGACCTTCTCTTGTCATGGTCCGGCCCCCACTCTGGTTTGGACCGGCTGGCCCGGTCTGACCGGGCCCTGCGCCGGACGGCCCGGCCCCTGGTTCGGTTGACCGGGTTCCTCGAGGAAAATGCTAAGGTGGCAAGTCATCAACGGCCATGTTTCAAGTGACACTATATATACCCCTTCTTCTACCTCTGAAGGGGTAGGCACTACACTATAAGCTGTTCTTGAGCTCTCTCTCTCATACTCCATTGTTAGAAACACCAAAAGCCTCATATCTCCCTCCTCCTCCACCCAAACTCAAATCCCTCCGGGGAAACGATAGAGGAGGACCCGATCTACTGTTCTACCAAGCCAAATCTTTTTTTCCCCGTGTATTCATCAAGATACTTGCTCTCTAGTGTTCCTTGGAAACCCTAGGTGGGCAAGAGTGGTCCGGAAGCATCCGGGCTATGGATTTGCTCCTAACAAGATTGTGAAGGTTTGGAGGCTACCTCAAAGTCTACCACAAGTGAGTGAGCTATTCCTTCGTCGCATAGGCTCCGGAGAATAGGGTGATCCTTCGTGGCGTTGGGGAATCCTTCGTGGGACCTCCACCCCTCCAAACGTGACGTACCTTCTTGCAAAGGAAGGGTACACGGGAATAAACCCTCATCTCCGCGTGCTATCGGTTATCTCTAACCGAACTCCTTACTTGTGATATAATTGCCTGTGAGAGCCTTCGTGCTTGAGTTACTCGTATCATCATATAGGTTGCTCCACCTAGTTTTCATTAGGCTCATCGTTATATTCCGCAAAGCCTAATATTGCAAAGAAATAATTAAAATTTGTAGAAACCTATTCACCCCCCCTCTAGGTTTACCATCTCTGATCTTTCACGCCCCCACCGTAGATCCTTTAGTCCCGGTTGGTATCATTAACCAGGACTAAAGGTTTCGATCGAACCGGGACTAAAGGTGGTCACGCCTCTAAGACGTTTGAACCGGACTATTGCTAACAATAGTCCCGATTCAAAACATGGTCACGACTAGTGCTCTTTGCAGCCCCAAACAAAAGTCCAGTTTCTACTAGTGTTTTAGGCTAATTTTTTTTAAGGTAAAAGGTGTAGCCACATTTATGACAATACATATTCTTCGGTCAGTTTTGAAATGTAGTTTCATAGTATGTCATACGACGGAAAAGCATAAACAGAGGCTGAGCTACGAAAAGCGTAAACAGAGGCCGAGCTACATGTAGCTCTTTATATTTTATAAGATTGATCAAATCTAGAGAAAGTATGACTTAGTACAGAAGCTATACTCTGTGGATGGGAGGGGAGCACATGAGAGCATCTCTAGTCCCGTCCCCCAAAGCGTCCCCCAAAGAGCGCCGGATTGAGCGTTTGGGGGACGTGTTTTGTTCGTGCCGCGTTTGGGGGACGTCGCTCCCCAGCCGCGTCCCCCAAACGCCACCCCCAAACATTAAAAATACTTCTTTTTTTAACATAGAACCATTTATCAAATATAGCATATGAATAAAAATGTTTGCGAGGATTGTTTTCAAATTAAAATACAACAAACAATAAAACAAGTAAACAAATATAACAAATAGGGCTAGATGCTAGATCAAGGTGCCACGGTATTTCCTTTGATCCTCCACAAATGCTCAACGAGATCAACTTGAAGTTGTTCATGAACATTGATGTCATGGATCTCTGCGTGCATGGTGAGGAAATCAGCAAAATCTGTAGGCAACTCATGATCAACCTCCGCAAGAGGGCCCTAACACTCATAGGGACCAACATGTGTCCTGGCATGATTCTTGCGGTCATCCTCGATGATTATGTTGTGCATGATCACACAAGCCTGCATCACCTCCCACATTTGGTCGTGAGACCAGCTTAGAGCAGGGTACCGGACAATGGCAAATTGTGCTTGAAGCACACCAAATGCCCGCTCGACATCCTTCCTGCAAGCCTCCTGTCGCGTAGCAAAGTGGGAATTCTTCAGACTCGATGGATTCGAGATTGATTTGACAAAAGTGGCCCATTTTGGATATATACCATCGGCTAGATAATAGCCTTTGGTATATTCGTGGCCATTGATCTCGTAGTTGCATGGTGGAGCATGCCCTTCCACTAGTCTGCTGAACACCGGAGACTGCTGCAACACGATGATGTCATTGTGTGATCCCGCCATGCCAAAGAAAGAATGCCAAATCCACAGGTCATATTCTGCCACGACTTCAAGCACCACACTCGCAATATCCATGACGCCCTTTGTATATACCTTGCCAAGCAAACGGGCAGTTCTTCCATGCCCGGTGCATGCAATCGATGCTTCCAAGCATTCCAGAAATCCTCTCGGCAGCATTTTGTGCCATGATCCTTGCGATCTCTTCCTCGGTTGGCCCTCTCAAGTTGTATTTGCCAAACTTTCCCACCACAGCTCGGCAAAACTTGTACATGCACTCAATGGCAGTAGACTCACTCATGCGAAGGTAGTCGTCCTGTGTATCGACAGGTGCTCCGTATGCAAGCATCCTCATGGCGGCGGTGCACTTCTGAATCAACGAGAACCCAACAACGCCTACAGCGTCGAGCTTGAGCTTGAAGTAGGGGTCGAACTCTCGAACGCCGTGGAGGATATTCATGAACAACCCCTTGCTCATCCTGTACCGGCGCCGAAAATTGTCGGCATGTGTTGCATCGTCGGCGAAGTAGTCGTTGTGCAGCATGACATGCCCCTCCATCCTCTGCCGGTGCTTGGACTTCCTTCTCCCCGGCCTTGATCCTCCGCGGCGCGGCCTCTTCCTCTTCTCCGCCTCGGCGTCAACCATGTCCTGGAGGGACGCGATGATCAGCAAATGCTCTCGGAGGTCGTCGTCGAAGGCTTGCTCGTCCTCCTGCAGTAGGGCAACAATCTCATCGTCGCTATCCATGTCTAGAAGCAAAATCAATGGTTAAAATTGCGCCGAGGCAGACGACGCAACGAACAGCGGTCAATCGCGCCTACCTGGCAAGTCGTCGAGCACCTTGTGTGCGCGGAGGTGGGGCGGATTTGACGCCGCGTTCTGGGACGCGATGGCCAAGCGGCGGCGGCGGAACGACCGGCGGGAGCGCCAGCCACACCGACGGCGCTGACTCTCAGAAGAGATCAGCCGCTCAAACGGCTGGAAAATCCAACGGCGACGGAGGTGTGGGAGGCGCGGGAAGGAAGGAGCGACGAGAAAAAAGCGTGAATCAACGGTTTATACAACACGTCGCCGACATGTGGGAGCCCGCGTCGCTAAGCGTCGCTTTTCGTTGTGTCCGGCGTGCCCGGAGCGTCACCTGTGGGACGGGGACGGGCTCGGGACACCGGACACCGTATCGGGGCGCGCCGGACAAAAATGAGCTTTAGAGAACGCGGCTGGAACTGTTTTTTTGGTCCGGCGCGCCCCAAATGCTTTGGGGACGCGACTGGAGATGCTCTGACAAGAAGTGAGCTTCGGGTGCAATTTACAAGATGCTGTTGTGGATGCCGGCCGGCCAATCAAAACCAAGAAATTGAGCACGTTTTGTGGTGCCCATAAGTAAACGTGTAACGTGTTACACTAGGTAGGCCACGTAGTGTATCCACGTGCATATGATTGGTGAAGAGGAGTAGAGTAGCTCGGCCAAGCAAAGACGTACACGTACGTGGCACAATCGAAAATTAAATTAAAGGCGCGCGTGGCCATGGAGCAAAGCGTGCGAAAGCGATGCTAAACCAACTACCTGGAAGCTGCCTGCAGCACGTACGCACGCGGCAGCCGACGTGGGCAGCCACAAATCAGTAGCCTGCTCCACCACCACTCCGACGGCCGGCCGGCCAGCTTATATAAGTAGACCAAGATCTCCATGAACAACCAGTCAAGCACTGAAGCACCGAGCCACAGAGTTTAAGAAACCTCGACTCCACCGGCCCTTCTTACATTGCAACTGATCGGTCGTCGTACAAGTGCAGATACCATCATCGACTCATCGTCCATGGCCTCCGCCGCGAGATCCTGCGCCGTCTGCTGCTTCGCCGCCGCCGACGAGGTGGCGCCCACGGACACCCTCCGCGTCCTGCGCCTGCAGCGCCTCCGCCTCCGCCGGGCAGCGACTGGCTGCCTCGACCCCATCGCGGAGGAGGAGGAGGACGACGAGGTCCCCGCCGCCGGCTCGCCTGGCGCATACTCAAGCAGCAGCTCCAGCGCCGTTGACCTTGCACAAAGTCACCGATAGGGTCGTCCAACAGCTGGACCAATTAGACTCTTCTCTCGCTGTAATACACACCTAGTACTCCAATTCGTGCACGCGTGCATTCTGTAATTATCCGTCGAGGCAACAACAAACGAATCCGAGTTAATTAGATGTCAATTGTCTATGTCGTTCTTTCTGACATCACTTGAGCTCTCTTCTACATCCGTAATGCTGATAGGGTAATTTAGTATTAATATATGCTTTTTGTCGAAAATAAAAGGACTCGAGCCCTGCTCTGTTCCGTGTTGCTCTGCTTTCCCGATACGAAACCCGTGGTCATGGTAATAAGTCTGCACGGACCGGTTACGGCGATCCATTCTGTTCCATCTTCTACACCCCGTGCCGCGAGTAAGGAGCTGAGGCATCGTGTGAACACCGATAATCTTTTCCAAGGTTTTTAGATATTTCAAAATTTGAATTTTGAGAACTTGTATCATGATATCGTTTCGTGGATGGTATCACTATATACGTTCGCTGTCGGAGCAAAGGCGATCGATTTCCTTCGGATGCACTTGCGGGTGCTACCCGAGTTGAATAGCGATGCTACTCACTTCTTTGAGTGTGTATTAGGAACTTGGCCAAGCAATGTAGATTATTCGCTCAGACTATTTGAGTGTATATTAGCAACTTGGCGGCCAGGAGCACGGTGTGCGGGCGATGGTGGTGTGGTCCAGGCGGGCCCGATCTAGGTCAAGATGGGCTCGGACGGGTCTTAACCTATAGCTCATGTTTTGTTGTTCGACGTCGACACCCCGTTGATCCAGGGCTTCATCCGCGTTATGAGGAAATCGAGCATGGCGATGGTGGCATCCTCCTCCACCGAAGGTGGTCGACCGGTTAGTCATGCCATGCGGTTAGTTGGGGAAGTGCAACTGCCGGTGAAAACCGAGCTCTAACTATGGTCATGGTGGACGATGGCGTTGTCACCTTGTTGAAGGCATCACCTTTGCCATTGGCATCTTCTCACTCGTCCCGCTCCGAGGAAACCCTAGATCCGGGATCCTGAATCGGACAATGTCGGTGCTTTCGGCATCGATCTCCCTCATGAGGGCATTGTGTTTGGAGCAACTGCTAGATGGTGGAGGCAAGAGGTGGAGCGGTTTGCATCTTCCTTGTCGCAGGCAGCGTGGTGCATCGGGTACTTGGTGTCATACGTGGCAAGCGGGGCGGTGGTGCTGTCTGGCGCCATGGTGACGTCGATGGCGAGGCCCGGCAAAGGTTAATACTACATTGATCTATGTCCTAAGGGTGCGTTCGGTGATAGATGACAGCCGGCCGTTGACTTCCGGAGCATGTGTAACGGTGCTTCCTCGGGATCTGTTGGATCTGGATCGTGCTTTCACTTGGTGTAACCTTCGAGTTCTAGATGATGCGCGTAGGTGCGGGGTCAAGGCAAATGGCCCTCACATTGCCGCCCCTTCACACGTGTTGCGACACCTATCGCTAATTAGACGGGTTTAGGTTAATCATTGTACCATCTTTGTGAATCTCTTGAAATATTTATAATAAAGAAGTTGTTAATTAGATCGGCCGGCCAATAGAAACCAAGAAATTGAGCACGTTTCCTTGTGCCCTAAGTAAACGTGTTACACTAGGTAGGCCACGTACATGTATCCACGTGCATATGATTGGTGAAGAGGAGTAGAGTAGCTCGGCCAAGCAAAGGCGTACGTGGCCATGGAGCAAAGCAACCGAAAGCAATGCTACCTGGAAGCTGGCCTGTTAATTATCTTCTTGTTGCTGACAGTACTCATGCTCTGATCTGCTTCCCGTCACCGTGTTGCTTATTTGCAACCACGATACGAAACACGCGTTTGCATTAATACGTCTTCACGAACCGTTTACGGCAATTCATTTCGTTCCGTCTTCCACACCCCGTGCTAGTTGAGGCGAGATGGTGTGGCTGCAGTACGCGGCGACCCGGAGGCAGCGCGCCGCCACAGCGGGCCTCTTCCTCACCGGCGCCCTGCTCATCGCCGTCGCCGCGCGCCTCTCCTACGCCAACATCGAGCCCCAGCGCGCCAAGGCCGCCGAGCGGCGCAAGGTCCTCGAGGCATTCATCGCCCGCAAGCGCGCCGCCGTCGGGGGAGCAGGAGACTCTCCCTCCCACTCCCAGCCAGATCCACCGAAAGCCTAGCCCGGGCGCTCGTCGGCTGCCGGAGCAGAGGGGGATCGATCGATCTCCTCCTCACCTGGATGCGGCTGTTGCCTCAGTTGAATAGCGATGCTACTGTCTTTGATTGTATATTAGGAACTTGCCCAACATCGTATTCTGAACTCAGAATTTTTTTCCTGCCTTTGTGGCAGACTGCTAGTGCAGTGTTCTTGTACTCAGCTAAGAAATTCGCACGTCGCGCATATCATGAAATCTGGATATCTGTTGTGCTAGGCAGTTTCTGTTCCTGTCAATTACCACAGTTTGTACTGCAAATCTGAATTTCTATCCACTCATCATAATTTTTTGAGTGTGCTTCCAGCAGGGGATTGCTTCAAATAAAGAACCGATTGTTGTTCTACAAGTTCTTTATTTCTTGTGACTGAAGTATGTGGATTAGGACGAAACGGAAATTCTGAAGAAACTGAAACTCAATGTCAGAAATGCTAGTATTACTTCTCAGCCGCATCCATTTGTTCCTTCTGCTGAATAACTTTGTTTTCATCCAACCATCCAAATATCTATCTAACTCGTCCTTGATGTGAGCTCTTGGAAGGATCTGTGCTTAGTCAGTGAGGAGGTTGAAGATAATCCGACCTCAGATGCAAGTATAAAGGGGATTTATGACAAACAAAAAGCGAACTATTTAGTACACCGAAGGTCCTGTGAATTCTTCAGTAAGGATCTGTTTCTTGTTTTGTGTTATGTTAAGTCGCCATTCTATTTCTATCTTTAAACCTTTGTTTGGGTCATGATGGCTACATTGCTCAACTGATAAACAGTAGAGAGGCATGTCTGGCAACATCTATGAGGTGGACCAAGGAGAAATGTATACACAGTTTCATTTATGTTTCCTCTCTTATTGTGCACCAATGGACGAATCCATGCAAGTGTAGTTCAATCAAGACATTAGTTATGACTTATGACCCCCCCCCCCCCCTGCCCCTGACTGGTACTTGCATATGACTTATGAGGTCTGATTCGGTTAGAAGTCGAGTATTGATGTCCTGTGTGAGCTATGTATGTGGGCCTTACTGTTTTTGTTCTGAACTGATAAAGCTACAATTCTGTCATACATGCATGGAAAACTCTTAGTTGAACCGCGCGGCATATGAGCCGGCCGCATCGACGGATGACAGCAGCAGGAGATTCGGGCATTGAGTAGGGGTGGGCAGCGTATTCACACATGGATAGAAGGTATCAATCGCGTATCAGAGCAGAGGTACAGGGTGCGGAAGATGGTCCATGGCAGACTGACGACACGGCTGCACGCCCCAGAAAATAAATGACCGGTGACCATGGTAGACCACGCTCCGCACTAGTACACCACGCTCAGCACTGTTTATTGTCTTCAAGCTTGGGTCTAGCAGAGGATAGGATAGAAATCGATCGGTTACGCCAGGAATCACTCCTTGTGCTCACGCAACAGAGTGTAATGTTTATGATGGAAATAAAACCCCTCGTTTCTCACCTGATTTATGTTCATTCTCGCATCTCACGGTGCGCCATGAACGACGATGGAAATACTGATCCAGCCGGAGCGCTGGAGGGTCGGATGAGCTGCAGCATGCAGACAGCAAGGTTTCGGCCCTTCGAGGGATCATGGGCAGCCTTCATCTATCACTATCAGGTCCAGTTCATCTCCAACATCACGTATAGCAGTCCAGAAATTGTGGATGCAGAACAACAGCTGCCGGACCTCGCCGTTGGAGCCGGTCTTGACACCGAGGCTGCTGAGCCCGGGAACTCGCCTAGCTGCGGAAGAACCTGTCCTGGCTCTGCGGGAACGCCGCCACTGCGGGTCAGCGGAAGCTGGGGCGCTGTGAGCTGATCCAGTAGGAGATGAGCGGGATCTGAGGTGCGGTGCAAGCACCCGGGAGCTGATGCGACGGCAGATGCTATGTGGCCGCCGGCGTGACATGAGGCGAGATGATGTGGCGACGGTTGGTTCTGATCCGGTGCGGGGCACGACCTGATGTGACAGTTGTACGGCGTCGGTCGACATGCTCTGGACGGCAGGAAGGTCGCCAGCGATCAACGCTGTTTTCCTGGACTCATGGCGCCAAGGGGATGAGCAGAGCAACAGGCCGACGTTTAGATAGACGAAGACCATCTCACCTGACCTGAATCTGTGCGGTCGTTTTCGTACTGACTAAATCAGTCCTGAGGCTCTACTGAGTGGCTTGGGACCATCTTCCTGCGTGGGGCCATGTACATACCATACGGTAATAATTATTCAATTTACTGAAAGAAATACCTGTCATCATACTGGTCCCACTCATGACGTGGACCAATAGACTTTGGAGTTCCCACAGGAGCAAATGTCTCCAGGTTCTGAAACTCCACTCTCTGACATGCATGCATTTTTTAGTGCTTACGAATTGATGTAACCTAATTTATTCTTTTTTTATAATTTTCTTTGAGATTCTTTATGCTGTTGTGTTTAGGAGATTCTAGAAACCGAGTTCCCTGCATGAATTGATGTACTGCAATTTTGCTCCAGCTACTAGCTACAAAGTGATGAAACCTTTTAAGCAATGAAATATGCCCTTTATCGAAAAAAAGCTACAACGTGATGAGAAACATATTGTCCTACCATCCGTTAGCAACTTACCATGCATAAGGATTAACCAGCAACGTTTTTCTTTTTTGGTTCATATACTGAGAGGCAAACATTGCAACCTTTCATGGTTGTTTATTCGGCCTGGCCCACTTCCTTGCTTCTGGATGTTCTTGTCAACACGCAGGTTTAAGTCCCAAATGATGCACAATTTGTGCAGAACAGTTTCCACGAACTCAGGATTTTCAGTCATATGCACTACAAAATATAGCCTTGCTTGGGTGAAGTACTAGTTGATTAAAAATGAAAACGTTGCCGGTTAATCGTCATGCATATGAGGTCTGATTCGGTTAGGAAGTCGACTAATGTCCTGTGTGAGCTATGTATGTGGGCCTTACTGTTTTTGTTCTGAACTGATAAAGCTATAATTCTGTCATATATGCATGTAGTTTTAGTGCTTACGAATTGATGTAACCTAATTCATTCTTGTTTTATAATTTTCTTTGAGATTCTTTATGCTGTTGTGTTTAGGAGATTCCAGAAATCGAGTTCCCGGCATGAATTGATGTACTGCAATTTTGCTGCAGCCACTAGCTCCAACGCGATGAGAAACATACATAACCAGCAACGTTTTTCTTTTTTGTTTCAATACTGAGAAGCAAACATTGCAACCTGTCATGGTTGTTTATTTCGCCTGGCCTGATTCCTTGCATCTGGATGTTCTTGTCAACACGCAGGTACAAATGATGCACAATTTGTGCGAAACAGTTTCCACAAAATCAGGATTTTCAGTCATATGCACTACAAAGTAGTATAGCCTTGCTTGGGTGAAGTGCTAGTAGATTAAGTAGTCATCCCTTGTTTGCTGGCTGTTGCTGGAGAATTTCTACCTAATCTTAGTGAGAATTAGAATAATATACCCAGATTAAGAGTGGCCAGCCTGACGACATAGTACATTTTGATCAGTGTTTTAATAACAGAAATTTGATATGCTGTCGTGTTGAACATGAAAGATTAAGGGTGCGCAAGAGCACAATATAATACAGTACTGATGATTAGAGCAGAGTGGTACATTGACAAGCTAATTGGGGAATTTAGGACGCGTTTACAAGGCATGGAAGAAATATATTGCTCGCATAAATATAAGACCTCTTACGTACAAACATCAGCATCAAAGGTTCCGATGACAAACCCATATAGTTTTACACAAGCAACAAATGGAATGAACTGACAGACACCGATAATCTTCTCCTAATGAAGCCAACAATGCAGCCATCATAACCGGACAAAAGAAAAATGCCAATAATCCATATATCTGATTGAACTTTAAACCTTTGTTCATGAGTGGAATCTGTATATCTGCATAACCATAGCCTCCTCTTGCCACGTGTATGAATTACTTGTTTCAGCCATTGATCGCCAGGGCCTCCAGCTGTGGTGCCTCAGCAATGTCCTTCACCACACTCTCTGCTACCTTGGGAGGACCAGAATGCCGCCTCATTGGCGATGGAGACGCCGAACCAGCTGGGAAGGACAGCCTCTTCTTGACAGATGCAACAGGGCTTACTTTCTCTGGTGCCTCTGCAGCATCGACCAATGGCGACCCTTGGAGCCGGGACTTGGCCCTTGCAGATTTCGTGGCAGCCATGTAACTTGGGACTGATGGAGAGCTTGCGAGACTCTCGTCGTCCCGAACAGTTGAGGTGGCTATACTGTGCCGCCTTGGTCGCTCGGACTGCACGCTGAGGACACTCCTCGCATCGTCATCCACCTGCGGAAGCCTGTTCTTTGGTGTAGCAGGTTTCTTCTTCTCAACAATTGGTGTTACTTTCGCAGAGGGTGTTGAAGGGGATAGCCGGGAGGCTGGGCGGGTCAGCTTTGGAGTCGTTGGTGACGACTTGTCTGGCTTGATGCTCCGACTTTTGAAGGCTTTTGTGATCTCACCCTCTCCGAGGTTCAAACTTATGCTCTTCACAGATATGTTGTCACCGTTGCTTTCCTTGTTAGTCCCAGTGCGGCCACCGTCAGAAGGCTTTGCTGCCATCCAGCGCTCCAACCAGCTCCAGCCCCAGTGCGGGTTGTTTGGGTCTACAAACATTGGGTTGGAGGACCTTGAACTGCTCTTCCACTGCAAAGTACAAATTTTGAAACAATTTTAAGAATGCTATATATTGTCAAATGATAGGAAAAAAATGTAGACTGGATCTGTTCTCAAGAATCAGGAAGCCCCCTACCTGATGGGAAAATGCATATGCAAGTGCTCTCTCTCTTCTAATTGCAGCCTCTTGCTTGCTTACTAGACTTGCCTCAATCTTCTCCTTGGATTGAGTGCTGTCATCCCAGTGCTCTCCCATCTGGTATAATCGACAAAATAGACTATGTTTAATGTTCACAATGAGAAGTTGTGATTAGCTGCAATATTTTGAGCAAAACATAAATCACTAATGCTGGATAATATTTGTTTGTCAGGATACTTCTGGATACTGAAGTTGCTCATCAAGCAAAATTCTATCGCGCAATAATTAGAAACAGTAGCTATACTTGGGAGTTTAATGTTCAACAGTGGCGCATCATTTTTAATTACTTCAATATTGTTTTGCTTCACATACTGTTTTTGCTTTCTTGTATTTTTTTTTGTTCTTTTGGACATCTAGTAGTATGTTGTTTCAATTACAGGAACTGGGGAAACCCTTCCTGAAAAATGAAATATTTTTACTGAAGACTTTGAGATGGTTTGCCTACCCTCAAACTCTCCAGTTCCTGTTTCAGCAGGAGCTGGCGCTGAAGGGCCTGGTTCTCCTCAGACATCTTCAGCCTTCTTGAACGTATCTGCGACTGCACCCGAGCTAGAGTCTGCATACAGCGCAGAGTGCTTGCAGCTTGACGCTTAACTGAATTACCATCGACCAATAACCTCAATCTAACAAGGCCTCTCAAGGCTCGTAATGCTCTTCTTGCCTGCATTAGTACGATGATAGAAACACTATCAGCAAAAAGTCTTCTTCTGTAAGTCAAATCTCCATAAAATTTGGTGTATAGTGTTTTCCCAAGGAAATATACTGCTAGTTCGAGCAATGCTACCTTTGTATCAAGGCTACACTACTAAGCAAGACAGCCAAAGACATCGACATCAGACAAATAATTAAAGAATCAAAATTAATAATGAAAGGTGGCTGCCACCAACTGCCAGAGGTGCATGAAATGTTTTCTAATTTTATATTTGGCAAGATTGATTTGTTGGCCATCTCAGCAAACATATCCGGAACAATTAGCATTAGATGGTAAAGAGTCAGAAAGGGGAAATGACTGCATGGAAGTAGTATGTATGAGAATTCCACCTGGCAACAATATTTTCTTCTTGAACCATAAAAGCTCATTTACTACAAACTTGTTAAACAAATACATGAACTTTCAAAAGCTAAGATATTCCAATTCATAATTCAAATGAGCTGCAACTAAATAGCAACTAATTACTAGTTGAGGTGAGCTGCCAATACCTATACCTTAGAAAAAGGATAAGAGAACATTTTCAGGATGGCAACCAGCAGGCTTTTGCTTGCATGTTCAGTCGTGTCAATACCAAGGGATAATCATTAAAAAAAATCAAAGAATGGTTCATCCGACACAAAAAAAAGCAAAGACCGGATGAGCGGCCAGCCGAAATAGACGCTCAACACAATCATCTTTAAAATATTTCACAACTATGACGAAAAGTTCTCTAGACATTTCAAAAATGGACATGCATCGCATAGTTCCAAATGGCACAAACTAGCTAAGAGTTGATGTAACATTACCAGATAACCACGGAAGGCGGTCTGGATCTTGATTGCCGAGAGCTCTTCGCTTGATACGCCAGGTGGCAATACCGACGACATCTGTGCAGGAGCTTCAGGGGCTGCCTCAACAGTAACATGCTTGCTCTGCTCCTGCTCAGCTTCAGGGACCTTGAAATCCTCAGTTTGGCGAGGAACTGGAAGAGCAGGAGGCGGAGGCGGCATCGACACATTGACTTCCAAGGAAGTAGAAGGGGTTAGATCTGTTGGAGTTGGGTTGCTTGCAGCCAATTTCTTCCTCAGTTTCTGTCCATTTCAAAGGCAGACTTTCGGTTGTTATCACAATTCATTTCGAATTATAGTATGACAGCACAATTGCAAGCGAAAAGACAATGCTATTTTTGTTACAAATGTTTGAAATTACTCTACAATCCAATTGCAAGTGGAAAGATGGCATCTCCTACTACAGTTATTGAATGGCAAGTAAAAAAAAATGTAAATATTTTCGGATTCCAAACATGACAACCAAACTGAAAGTCTGAAACCATGACCACGTGTGAAACTAATATAGAAACTCAAAATCAGTGTGAAGTAGATAGTAAACCGGCTATCAAAATTTAAAAAACTCTGAAACAAATGCTGTTTGTGAACAAAACAAGATGCCAATTCAAGACACACGTTGCCTGTCCATTTGAGCTCAGATTCTGTTACCTAAAAAAATCCCTTGAGAAAACAATAAACAGAAAGAATTGTGCAATTCAGGGAGGAAAACAGCAAGCCCTGATCAGGCCCACGACACCAAATTACACAACCACTAAAATCTAGTGAAAATCTAAGGAAAAATCCAACACACAGAACTCCATAAAAAGAGAGAATCCCAAGCAAAGAAGTGCAATTAGTTATACCTCCTCCTTCTTCTCTTTGGATTCAGGGCTGAACACCTTCTTGACGGCGCCGAGCCACTTGCCCTTCTTCCCCATGGCCGGCCCCGAATTCTTGGCCAAGAAAACTAATCACTGGCGAGAAAGAAACAAAACACCGGTCAGATCTGCAGCACCCAGATCTACCTATCTATCTATCCCACACAATCTCAATGGATGGATGGATGGATGCCGGAAGGAGAAGGCAAAGCGCACGGCGCACATACAGAAAGGCACAAAGGAGGATGGATGACTGCTGCAGGAAGCACCAAAGAAACCCAGGATCTTCCTGCAGAAGCGAGTGAAGGAAATAGCCTCTTCCGGTGCGGTGGCGGTGGCGGTGAGGGCAAGTAGCAACTAACTAACAGGAAGGTGTGTCAGGTTGGCGTGGTGAGGTGAGGTGAGAGGACAGCCGAGTTGCTGCTGCAGGTATCTGCAATCATGTGGGAGGTGGTGGAGCGGAGCTGGGAATTTCAGCTGGAGCTAGTAGTAGTAGTAGGACTGACAGGAGGGCACAGCACAGCGTGCAGACTACAGAGAAAGATGGAGGTTTTGGAAGGTGTGGCCTTTGTCTTTGGTGTAGGGTGAGAAGAAGAGTAGATGGTGTTTCTGTGTGCGTTTGCTTGGTGTGTGTTGCCATGCTCTTTGGAGCTGGACAGGTTGGACATAGAAGAGGAAAGAATTTTCGATGAAGAGAAGAGGAACGAACGGGAGTGGAATCTCCACTTGACAATTCTTTACATTCTGGGATTAGGTGCGTGTGTGTTTCTAGCTGTTAGCTGCACTGATAGGATCAGCTACATGAGCCATCGAAGATAACTAACTGTCCATATATCCAAAATGAGGGTGTAAATAATTGTGGAGCAAATTTCACTTTTTACCAGTATCTAGTTACACCTTTGTGACACTAACTATCTGATGAGTGAAAATTCGTCTAGATTACGCCTTCTACAAGCTTTGGACCCTTGTTTCCTAACGTGAGTACATCGGACAAGCTGTGAGGTGATGAGCGGGATTCCAAAATATCACGACATGATTGTATATGATGCCTTCCGACCTTTACACATTTTGTCGTGCCACATCGATGTAACATGCGTTCCTATCTAACAAAATGAGAAAAACGCTGAACTGGAGTAAAATCATGTTCAAACTCTCGTAGATGGAGAAGTTTCACTAAACGGGGTAATATGTGTCAAATGCACAATTACAGGTAAATAGTGAAATTCATTGAGCAAATACAATTTTTAGATGAAAGGCATTGTGCCCTCGTTTGAACTAATAAAGCCTCAAAGGATCAAACGGATACACAACGATGAGGACGACTACAACTATTACAACCAAACAACAAATAAATAAAGGCATTGCGAACAATATAGTATTCAAATATCGGAGCACTCGTTGATCAAGGTTGATGTAGACACAATGCCAAGAGGTGGAAGAAGGCACACTGTTGGGAGAACATACCATCTTTTATTTTGAACGAGGGTGTGCCTTGTCATGGTACCATCCGTCAATTGCCAAAGATCGCCCTAAGCCACCTCGCCTTGGCTAAAAGGGTGCCGACCTGTCGAACCACAAGCTCACATGGCAACCATAAACCGTACCGTTAAATAGAAAGAGAATAGGACCATTACCTTCGCGGCGAGCTCCTGATGCCGTGAGCAGCTCATCCACGAACCACACTCATGACAGTAAGCTAAAACTGATAAAGTATATTCGGTTGGAAAATGCATATCCTACAGCAACAACACAAAACGTAAATAAGAAAATGGACGCTTGCATTACACAAAAAGTATAGGGGCCCATATAAGCCACATGGCATATAAAAATTTCCTTACTCAAATTATGTGATGTGCTACGTTAAAATAGTTTATAGGTACTAAACATGGTGGTTAATGATATAATTGTATGTGCAAGGAGCTACTGTACCACAGTACCGTGCATCTAGCCTCTTAAAAAAAACTTGGAAATGTAGGCAATGCTGAATTGCTGATGCACAAAATGAAATCCTATCGCCCAAGTGGCAGTGAATTATTTGGCGGATCATCTTTCAACATTATGCCAACTCATCAAGAACTGTTCGTATCTCCCTTTCTTGTTCATACTCTGGCTCCCACATGCGCATGTATTGTGCGCTGGCAGAAACTTTACATTTTAAATCAGCTTTTGGATCATAAATTCTCTAGCTTGTTACAGGTACACACATCAGATAATCCTCTCTGGCCTTCACTGGGTCCCAAATAATATTGCAAACATATCCAAATACGGCCTGTCGAACTGTAGATATTCTATGCTTATCGCTATCATGTACTCTAGCTAGAAAAAAAAAACTATCCTGCCAAGGGGCAAAATATCTATAGTAGACATGAAAGATAGGCAGAAGAAGTACATGTATGCATGTTCAGTGATATCAACCTGAGGTTTGTCTCTTTGTTATCTTAACCATATGAATACTGAATCACAATTCATGGTTATTTTTTCAATGACGTACCTGCAGACACATTAACTACAGGTCAAGCACTGCAATCATGGTCAAACTGACGCTAAATATTGTAATGATACGTACTGAATATACAAGTGAGTGCCATTCGTTGTGTTCCCCATCAGCGATTACAAAATGTCACGAGTTGCAAAGCGACAGCCTAACGCGTGATTATAGTATGCACTGTATTCATATGTTGTACTATATGTCGATTATTCTTAAGTGATCTCCTTGATGAAAACAATCGAGGCTGTTTGGTTTTCTGCAACAACTGCCATCGGGCTTAATTAGGTGCACATCAAAAGAGCACCTAGGACCATCTCTGCATTGGATCCGTGTGCCCATTTCTTAGTCTCAGACAATTTTTCATGTTTCTAACTTCTTTCGAGGCTATCTTTCGTAATAAACCACCATGAAAACTCCAGCCACATTTGACCTCTAGATTTGATGTCACATTTCAGTGGTGCCGAGCTCGCAAATCTCGGGGCTACAATATGACAAGAAACCCGTAGTGGTGGTGTCGATATATGTTCGCTCGGTACCATAGGGTGTGACACGGACAAGGATGTGAGATGACATTTAAGTTTTGAATGTGGTCCATGTTCAAACATGATTTCAAGACGTGTTAAAATCAGCTTACCTGGGTTCCCACCTAGTACATAATTAACTTGGAGTTACCTAAGAAAAAATCACTAAATTTTCAAATTGCTTTGAGGCAAATCTTTTGTCCGGTGAAGTTATCTACTACCTCTGTTTCGAAGAAAAGAGCCGCACAAGCATTTTAATATGAACTTTGACTAAAAAAATTAAGAAACAAAATGTTAATTATATTGTACATAATTAATATCGTTGGATTCATATTGAAAAACACTTTCTAATACTATTAATTTTATACCAATAATCTTCATATATTCGGAGTCATTCTTGGCCAAAGAAAATACGAAAAACAAGAGTATCTTATTTATTGAAATGGAGGGAGTTCATCTAACCTGGCGGGCTCACGGATCGGTGAAGCACCCATGTCTTAGCTAGCTATCTAGTCGACTCCAATGGAACGATGCATAGTACTAGTTTTTGTATCATAGAACTTCATTCTGGGTAGCTAGGATTATAGAACTTCATTCTGGATAGGTAGGTCTAACCACACCCATGATTCATGAATTTAAAACTATGCAGCCATATACATCATTTTGATGCAGAGGCTGGGGTATTATCCCCATTTTGAAAAAAAAATGAATTTAAAACTATAGTTAGTAGTGTTACTAACAATAATAATAGTGTTGGTTTAGTGCATGAGAAGATTGCACACATGATGAAAAGGGCATTTAGGAAATGAAAAGTATTCTCCAGCGCCGTGTTCGTGACCTTTGCATTGTTT
Organism: Lolium rigidum; assembly: GCF_022539505.1. NCBI lineage: Eukaryota > Viridiplantae > Streptophyta > Magnoliopsida > Poales > Poaceae > Lolium > Lolium rigidum. The sequence continues at coordinate 91,024,485 of NC_061511.1, read as the reverse complement.
TGAAGCAGGAGGATCCTTGCCTCATCTTTGTAACGGAAACAAATATCCATCCATGTGAAGAGGGATAACTTGCGGGATGGGATAGAACGAAACGGGTACTTTTTTCTTCAATCATACTCCATCTACGACCAAAGAAGGGGAATATCATTCTGAAAGGCGGATGTGGATTTGAATTTGAAATGTCCAAAAAGGTAATTGCACATCGGTAGAGTGGAAAATTGGCAACACTTCTTTGACATAAAATTAAAAAAATATCCTAAATAAAACTTTTTATAAGTTTAACAAAGTCTATAGAAAAATATGTCAACGTGATCTATAAGGGAAACACTATTTGACCCCACTGTGCAGAATAGTTACTCTACATCCATCCTCTATCTTTGCAACCGTGCATGATTTTTACATCACGTAAATTATGTCTTACTTTGGTAGTAGAGTATAACATAAGGAAAAAAATTGACATGGCGTAGTGGAATACAGAATACGGCATAAAATACATATTTTTTATATTTTACATTGCAACGACATATACAATGCGTTTTATGCCATATTTTTCATTGTACGTCAATATGAACATAGCTATTAGTATACAAAACATAAATCTATGTATGTAACAATGTTAAAAAATATGTTGGGTGTAAAATAACTTTTCTGCCCCTGGGCCCAAATAGCTTTTAGTTTCGTTATGTTCATATTTTCATACTACATATATTTGGTGCTGTAGATTTTGGCATATTCTACTATATACTTTGTCAAGTATAGGCAAGTTTGAATGAAAGGAGTACTCAAGTTTCCTATATCTTGAGATTGTGGAGTGATCTTGAACTTCTTCCAATCCCAGCAACGAGAAATATGGGTGTATCTCAAATACATTCACTCATACTCCATACAAACAATTTAACATTTATAGTGCTACTTAGTGCGGGCTAGAAAATATGTTTAATATTGAAGATAAGAAAATATAAAAACTAATACCTTACTCATTTATTTTCCTAGAAAAACTCCAGCCACAAACATAGAGACGGCGACGGCACAACGTCGACGACTTCCTTTAAAACATGCTTGTAATTTTTGATTTTTCAATGCATTATTTTAAGGTTTCTTTTTTTGCAGGGATATATTGTAACGTTTTGACTTAGTTAAATATGGCTTCTAGACTTCACCAAAGAGAAAAACAACACCGATCTCTTGTAAAACGCGACATGCCAAGCCACTACGTGCCATCATGTTCATATCTCTTCGTTGATGGGAATGGATAGCTCGTTGGCAAGCGTCATTTGCTTTTTACAAAAAGAGATGGTTCTTCTCCAGCGGTAACAAATTCACCTTAATTCCTCAAGTCTTATCGGGATGCGATGGTGATAGCCATGATGCAAATTTTGTACCTCTCTGGAATGAAAAGGCTCGGCATATCCGCGAGACTGTCGGTCATGCATTAAGGGACAATTGAACAATGAACGGGACATACTAGTATGACATACATTAAGCACGAAAACCGACCGAACAAGTGTCGTGTCTATGATGTATGTTTTGTAGGTAGGCAGCCGTTTTCACCTTTGATAAAGCGTAGCCAAGTGGCTGCTTAATCGAGCAAGGTTAACTGCTTGATGCTAGCGAGCTAGGAAGTTTCCTTCCCTCCTTTAGTTTGCCTTTCTCTTTCCCCTTGGAGACGAAAGGCATATCCATGATGTTTTTTCTTCTTCTATGATGGTTGATGCCCATCTGAGACAGAGACGCACACACACATACACCGTGTGTATTCATGGATGGTACTGTGTATGCATATATGGAACTCACGAGCATTTGTACGTTCATGAACATGTAGCATGCATGAATATCAATGTACGTGCTTGCGCGCGCAAGTGTAAGTGTAAATATCTTCCCCACGTGAACTGCTTTAATCCACTAGATATAGTGGAATATAGTTGATCTGAACCTCTATCTTCACCAAAAGAGAAAAACGAGAGATGCAAGCTGTTGTTAGTATACCCTCTAAGGGCATGCCCAATGCAATGCCCTAGAGGTACTGCCTCACATCTTTAGCTAGGTTCGGGTGATCTAAAGTAGGTTCGGATGAGGAGGCAGCCTCCTCTTTAGGAAGTGGAATCTTAGGCATTAAAAGCATGATTTTTGGAGAGCGAAAGAGATACATAGTGTCATATTTGTAGGGTCATTTCTCTCTTTTTTTTGACTAAAGTTGTAACTTTCACTGGGAGAGATAAAATTCATCATGTTGCTTCTGATAACTTTTTTACATGGAGCAACTAGTTGTGTATGCCACCATTGCTTATGCCCTAATCTCTACCCACTTTAGTTTAAAAGAGTGAACCAACTTTTTCAAAATGATAATTTCATTACAAAAAAATAAGCTCATTTTTTCAAAACTAAAGAGGGTGATGGGCAATCTACAAGAAAAACACAACTCCGAAACATAAATGTAAAATATTTTGGTTCGGGAAAAAAAATAGTGGACAGCTTGACAAATGAGCATCTGGCATACCGTAAAATCTCGATTCTTACCGGTAGCTTTGACCCGCTTATTTATCTGAAGCACTTGCATAAATTTAGCCTTTTATTTCAAACAAAAGATGGATTTTTAAATTGTAAATATAGGTACCAACGGCTTAATCGCAAAGGGTCATGGAAGCCAACCCAAGCCCGATGCCAAACTTCCACGCGGGCCTCCCCCAATGTAAGGCACGCTCACGATAATTTACAAAAATATCCAAAATCCAAAGCCCTTCTACAGTTGTCTAGGCCGACAAGTTAATTTCTAATTTACTGTGGATTTCCCACCGAAAACCTTCTCTATGTCAACTTGTCTTATATTGTTCTTTATAACTTGCGGGATACCATGAGAATAGTAGTAATTTCAGGACAAATGATGTGCTACCTCAATTCAAAAAACATGGATACAATTTCAGTCAAACATGTGGACTTCATAGCTTTGTTGGAAACTGGAAGATCTAATTTTTCGATTCCCTTTTTGAACCAATTGGCGGAGGGGTATAATTTCTCTTGGTTTTGCTTACCACCACATGGCCGCTCAGGAGGTATTCTAGTGGGAATAAACTCCGATACGCTACAAGTGTTAAAAGTAAGTACATGAGATTTTTGTGTTAAATTCCATATCAAATGTAAGAGAGATGGTTTTGAATGGATTCTAGTGCCGGTCTATGGGGCTGCCCAAGACGAGCGCAAAGCAGAATTTTTGGCTGAATTAGTGAGAACTTGTGAATCTGAAACACTTCCTATGTTGGTAGGGGGTGATTTCAACATTATTCGTAAGCGAGAGGAGAATAATAATAATAATTTCAAAGCGCGTTGGCCCTTTGTTTTTAATGCAATTATTGAGCACTTGAACTTGCGTGAAATTGCTCTCACTGGGAGACAATTTACATGGGCAAGTAGAAGAACTGAGCCTACTTATGAGAAGCTAGATAGAGTTCTAGCATCAATTTCGTGGGAACAGAAATTCCCTTTGGTAACTGTTAGAGCTTTATCCAGAGCTGATTCTGATCATACTCCTATACTTATTGATTCAGGAGTGAAAGCACACCTGGGTAACCAAGCAAAATTCTCTTTTGAGCTACATTGGTTGCATCAAGAAGGTTTTTTTGATATGGTAGTAAAGGAGTGGAACTCAGTTATTGGTGGAGCTAACCCTATGGAGATTTGGTTGAATAAGTTAAGACATATAAGAAGATTTCTTAGAGGTTGGGCAAAGAACCAAAGTGGAAGATATAAGAAAGAAAAAGAGCGATTATTGAATATCATCGACAAGCTGGACGTGAAAGCTGAAACAAATATTTTGAATATACATGAAAGAGAGGAATTAAAAAAAGCAAATGATAGTCTGAACAAATTAAGAAGAGATGAGGAATCCAAATGGGCCCAAAGAGCGAAGGTTAAGCATATTCAGGAAGGGGGTAATAATACGAGATATTTTCACTTAATAGCTAATGGTAAACACCGAAAGAAGAAAATCTTCCAACTTGAACAACAAGAGGGGACTATTGTTGGGGAAGATAATCTAAAAGTTTATATTACAGAGTTCTATAAGAAATTGTTTGGAGCACCCGATCCAACAAATATTACTTTAAATGAAGCGGAGTTACATGGTATTACGCAAATTTCACCAATTGAGAATGAAATTTTGACGGCCCCTTTTACTGAAGAGGAGGTTTTTCAAGCGATTTCTCAGATGGAACTGAACAAAGCGCCGGGTCCAGATGGGTTTCCCGCTGAGTTTTACCAGAAATTTTGGGAGTAATAAAGACGGATCCGATGGCCTTATTTTCATAGTTTTCTAATGGGGATTTGCCTCTTTATAAACTGAATTTCGGGGTTATCACATTATTACCCAAAAAAGAAAATGCGGTTCAAATTCAACAATATAGACCTATTTGTCTACTTAATGTCTGTTTCAAAATATTCACTAAAGTTGGTACTAATCGCATATCGGGGATTGCCCCGAGAGTCATTAAGCCGACTCAATCAGCCTTCATGCCAGGTAGGAATATTTTGGAAGGGGTGGCAATACTTCATGAAACAATTCATGAACTACATACAAAGAAGATGGATGGGGTGTTATTTAAAATCGATTTCGAAAAAGCTTATGACAAGGTGAAATGGCCTTTTTTACAACAAACACTGAGGATGAAAGGTTTTGCTCCAGAATGGAATCGGCTAGTGAAACAATTTGTCCAAGGTGGTAGTGTTGGTGTTAAGGTGAATGATGATATTGGTCATTATTTCCAGACAAGAAAAGGCTTAAGACAAGGAGACCCTCTGTCTCCGATGCTATTTAATATTGTAGTGGATATGCTTTCCATCATAATTGAACGTGCCAAGGAAGATGGTCAAGTTGGAGGACTTATTCCGCATTTATTGAGGGAGGTCTCTCTATACTACAATACGCTGATGATACAATTCTTTTTTTGGAGCATGACTTGAGCAAAGCTGTTAATATGAAATTAATTCTATGTCTCTTTGAAGAATTATCGGGACTCAAGATTAATTTCCATAAGAGTGAGATTTTTTGTTTTGGAAAGGCTAAGGAGGAGGAGATCCAGTATAAACAGATTTTTGGATGTGATGCTGGCCAACTTCCCTTTAGATATTTAGGTATTCCAATTCATTACAAGAAACTCAAGAATTCTGATTGGTATCCGGTAGAAACACGGTTTGAGAGTAAATTAGGATGCTGGAAAGGTAAGTTACTATCCTATGGTGATAGGTTAGTTCTTATTAATTCAGTATTAACTAGCTTACCGATGTTTATGTTGTCTTTCCTGCAAATACCTGTTGGGGTTAGGAAATGTTTGGACTTCTATAGATCAAGATTCTTTTGGCAGTCCGACGAAAACAAAAAAAAATACCGGCTTACAAAATGGAACATAGTTTGTAGACCTAAAGATCAAGGGGGATTAGGTATTGAAGTTCTGGAAATAAAAACAGATGTTTATTGAGTAAGTGGCTTTTTAAACTTATTAATGAGGAAGGAGTGTGGCAAGAATTATTACATAATAAATACCTGAGTCATAAGACATTATCGGAGGTTCAAGCGAAACCTACTGACTCCCCGTTTTGGAAAGGTCTAATGGAGGTCAAACAGGAGTTTTTTCTAGGGATTTTTTCAAAGTGGGTAATGGTAGCAGTACTCGCTTTTGGGAAGATACCTGGTTAGGTAAGACTTCTTTGGCCCAACAATACCCGTCGTTATATAATATTGTGCATCATAAGAATGTCAAAGTTGCTCAAGTCCTAGGTCACGCGCCTTTGAATATTACTTTTCGGAGAATTTTAAATGGTAACAAATGGACTTCATGGATGCAACTATGTAGAAAACTGATGATGGTACAGTTAAATGACGATGATGATCATTTTGTTTGGAACTTGTCATCAAATGGTCTGTTTACAGTAAAGTCGATGTATGAAGATCTTATGTGTGATCATACCCCTTTTCTGAGAAAATATGTATGGAAGGTGAAAGTTCCGCTAAAAATTAAAATTTTCATGTGGTTCTTGAGTAATAAGGTGTTGTTAACCAAAGACAATTTAGTTAAACGGCATTGGAATGGGTGTACAAAATGTGTTTTCTGTGGGGAACAGGAGACCATTCAACACCTTTTTATTGAGTGCCCCTTAGCAAAACTCTTATGGCGTACGGTGAATTTTACTTATGATCTTCCATCTCCCACCAATATTATCAATATGTTTGGTAATTGGTTAAATGGAGTAGATAGACAATCTAAGGCATACATCCGGATTGGGGTTGCTGCTCTATGTTGGTCTATTTGAAGGATAAGGAATGCTATGATATTTAATAAAAAAACTTGTTTTCATTTCTTGCAGGTTATTCATATGGTCTCCCATTGGGTCCAACTTTGGGCTCTACTTTCTCCGGTGGGACAGTGGGATGCCATGGTTTCTGGATGCATACGGCTCCTGATGGTCGCTCAGGATATCTTGTGCCAGACTGGTTGGCGTCATACTAGAAGGCTATGTTGATATGTAGTCTTGTTTTTTGAGTTTCTTTCATGGATTGATTGTTGTACTCCTTGATAAAGTGTGCCATGTAATATTTGATACTCAGAACTTATTTGCTTAATAAAGGGCTGTGTGCATCGTCACGATGCAGAAGCCGGGGCATACTCCCATTTCAAAAAAAGGTTGACCATTTATGTGCATCTACACTACCAAATCAACATATGTCGATTCTTCATAGTGTATGTATTCAAAACACTAAGCCTGAACTCATTCCTATCCGACGATGTAAATATAGGTTTTTATTCATTTAATTATTTTCATATTCTGTAGATTTTAAGCTTATTTTTGGTAAAAACAAATAGATCGATTTTATGCATTTAGGTTTTTTTTTAGTTATTTCGGTAGAATGCGGTAGCCCGAGCTCGGCCTAGCCATTCGTCTCTTGGGCTCGACACTTCGGCGCACCAGCTAGGATGTCTATGTTGGGGACTTATAGGACATGACGCCACAAAATATCGATCACATGGGGGAGTGCTATAGCCTATGGTGGGTTTGGGGAGCCGTCGAGATGCTATAAGAAGATGCCGCGGCCCGATTATGTTCACGAGTTCCAGAAACCATACACCTATATACAAAAAGTTCATGTGTTGGAAAATGTTCTTGCTTTTGAAGAAAAGTATACATCTCGAAGAAGTCGTTTATGTTTTCAAAAAATGTCCACTAGTTAAAAAAGCATCTTCACGAGTTTTAACAAAATATGCATGATGTTTTCTATAAAATAATTGTGGATTCAAAACATATTTCTATGTTTTACAAAACAAATTGATCACATGTTCAAAAAAGAATATGTTCCGAGTTCAAAAAAAAGTTCGTGGGTCCAAACAAAGTCTCTAATTTGAAAAATATGACCACATGTTAAAAAAAAGTTTATGGGTTCAAAAAGCATTTATGAATTGCCCGAAAGACAGAAAAAACAGAACGAGAAACCATACAAAAAAAGAAAAGGAAAAGGAAACAGAGAAATTAAAATAAAGAAAACAACAGAATAGAAAGAGAAAAAAAAACAAAATGGGCCAGGCCTGTTTGCATGTGGGTTAGCTACAACTATAAGCTCCGCTTCAAGTGAGTCACACGATCGGCCCACGGCTAGACATCTTCGTCTGAATTGGGCCAGGTCCAGTGCGCACGCACGGTAAGCGATTTGCAGCGAACACATAGGCTACACCGCTACAGCCTACAGGAAAAGGTATTGGAGCATCGTTGAGTCATTTCTTTTTGTCCTCGTTCCAGTGTTTGAATATTGTTGATGATATTTTTGAAAAACGAAATTTTGAAAATGTTAAGTTTCTAAAATGCTTATAATTTTATAGTGTAATATTTAAAAAATTCTCATGATTTAAAACTGGTTCAAATTCGAAAAGTGGTTCACCCGATTAAATGGTTCCAATGCAGATAAAAATGTTTAAAATTCAAAATGGTTCACCAAGTAAAAAAGATTGTTCCAATTAAAAAGGTGTTAAAAATGTTTCAAATTAAAAAATGGTTCCACATTTAAAAATGTTCATAATTTCAAATTTCAAATTATTTATTAAATTTAGAATGGTTCAATATTTAGTAAAATTGTTCACAGTCTAGAAAGTTCGCAATCACAAAAATTCTTCACATTTCAAAATTGTTCATAATTTTTAAATTTCGTAAAATTCTTCTCGGGTTCAAAATTGTTCACCAAACTTAATAAAGTTTCTAAAAAAATAGTTCGGAAAATTTTTCACGAGTTAAAAAATGTTCATAGTTTCTCAAAAAAATTACACTTTCAGGAAATAAATAGAAAAAAAAGAAAAATAAAAAAAGCATACACGCCTTGCTTTTTTTTTTCCTGCCAGGGATGCGTTAATGGGCCACGGCCTACCAGCATGCTAGACGCGGGCGAGCGCTAATCCTGCTCGCATGTAGCGATAGACAGGTTGATCCCTATTCGCTGCTCAATGCGCGAGCTATTCGCTCCCGCTCAAGTGAAGGATAGGGTGGGCTGGCCCATTAAAGCCTAGCACGTACGGTGTTTCCTGACAATTCCTATACACCGGCCTGGTCGGCTCAATCCCCTGTTATTTTTGTTTTCTGTTTCATTTTTTTCTTTTCTTTTCCTTTTTTATTTTTCTGTTTCCTTTTTTTATTTTTTGTTTCGTTTATTTTCTGTTTATTTTTATTTTTGTTCAAAATATTCAAATTTCGAAAAAAAAAATCTGAACAAATTTCAAATGTGAACAGATTTTGAAATTTTGCTCTCTGAAATATTTTTTTAAGTTAGATATTGAAAAATAAAAATATTAATAGAAAAGAAACAACAAAAAAGAAAGAAGAAAAAATGTACCTACTTTTAATGGGCCGCAGCCCAACTAACCAACCTGGTTGCTGGGATGTGCGGTGCCCCGTACACGCCGACCAGGTCAGTGTGTAGGCGCCCCCGTTTTTCCCTTTGTTTTCCGGTTTTTTCGGGGTTTCTAGGTTTTTTGGGTTTAGGATGTTTTCTTTTTGGTTTTTGTTGCGTTGGTTTTACTGATTTCGAGATTTGTTCAAATTTTTTCTGATTTAAAAATGTTTATATTATAAATTTGTTCAAATTTGAATTTTTTTTTGAATTTGAAATTTTTGCAAATTTTAAATTTTTGCAAATATGAATTTTGTTCAAATATAAATTTTGTTCGATATAACTTATTTGTATTTTAAATTGTTTGGTTTTTAATTTGTTCGATTTTGAATTTTGTTCCGTTTTGAATTTTGTTCAGATTTTGAAATCTAAACTGAACGAAAAAGGGAAATGAAAGGGTTAAACGGGCCAAGCTTCCGCTCCGCTTAAGGCGGCCAATAGGAGCTCCCGATAGATAGTGCCCGCGGTTGAACTTGTTCCTGGTGGCCTATTGTGTGTTCCTGACCATTCACATGCTGCAATATGCCTATTTGCCCTGACAAGCTGCAGAATATTTGGACACAAAGGGCTTACTAGACCTGGCCTGCCATGCCGCCGCCGAGAAGATTTTTGGCACAATGGTGCGAATCCGCCATAAGGCCACGAAAAGGAGGCTATAAGAAATTAGAACTCACGACATGATGGTAATTAAGTTGCCAAGAAGGATGTAAGGGCATCTTCTGCGGCGCAACCCAACTAGTCCCTGCCTGTCTGAAACGGTCCGCGTGGACAGGCGAATAAGCTACGAACGCTCCAGCTCTGGAGCACAATCCAAACGGACCGGCTCGCGCGGACCGACTCACCCATTCACCAAATTTGAGGTGCGGATACGTCGGGTGCGCACGCGTGCTCCCACATCCTCTCGAGCCTCTAGCCAGTGGCCCACGCGTACTCCCGCGTCCTCCCCTTGACCACCTTTGGCCCTCCCAAAATGGGCAATGCAGACCCAATGGGTTCTGCCGCTGGGAGCACTGCAAACCGAACCACATTCTAATTTATGTCCACGACGTGACCTAAATGAGCAGACAAGATGCCCTAAGAAAGTAAAACTAACAAGTCCATAATGTGAACATGTTCCCAAGAAGAGCAACAGCTTCTCGGTGCCATATCTAAACTATGATAAGTTGCTCATCAAGTAGCCGTGGATCAGGATAGTTTCGTATTTTTGCTATCTTTGTTCTTTCTTTTTTGATTGAACTTCTTTTATGAAGTTGATTGTTTGCGGTGGTATAGGGCTAGAAGAAGTTATACGTTCCTCTTTGTTTTGCTTTGTATGATTATATATATGTGGTGGTAGCCGTGTGCATTGATTGATGCAGAGGTTAGGGCTATGTCCTCATTTCAAAAAAAAATGCGGTGGTCCTATGTCTCCATTAGTTTCATGTTGAGTTCTTTGCTAAATTTCTATTGAACGACGTGACAAATATAATAAGATAATAGCACTTTTAAAAGAAAATGGCGGACTTTACCACAAGATGGGCATCTTATGTTTCAGTTCTCAACCTAATTGTTCATCTTCTGGACATCAGTTGGCCAAACCTAGATTTGGGTCCAAAAGAACCATGTATCTAGTTTAACTTCTATGAATCTTTGAAAAGTCAAATTAAAATTTAATAGAAGAAAAAAAACACGAACCGGTCCGCCCCCAAGGGAGGGAGGCGATTGTAAAAGAAATCTAGTGTTTTGTCCCCTCACCGACTACAACGCTAGTCCGGTACATTTCCGGTGGCCTTGGGACCTTGAGGAATGATACGTCTCCAACGTATCTATAATTTCTTATGTTCCATGCTACTTTATTGATGATATCTACATGTTTTATGCATACTTTATGTCATATTTATGCGTTTTCCGGAACTAACCTATTGACGAGATGCCGAAGTGCCGGTTCTCGTTTTCTGCTGTTTTTGGTTTCGAAATCCTAGTAAGGAAATATTCTCGGAATCGGACGAAATCAACGCCCAGTACCCTATTTTCACCGGAAGCTTCCAGAGCACCCGAGAAGGACCAGAGGGGGGCCACTGGGCCACCAGACACCACCCCGGCGCGGCCCGGGGGGGGGCGCCCCCCTAGTGTGTCGTCGCCTCGTTGACCTTCTGACGCCGCCTATTCGCCTATATAAAGGTCCCTGACCTAAAACACGATACGAATAAGCCACGGTACGCGAAACCTTCCAGAGCCGCCGCCATCGCGAAGCCAAGATCTGGGGGACAGGAGTCTCTGTTCCGGCACGCCGCCGGGACGGGGAAGTGCCCCCGGAAGGCTTCTCCATCGACACCGCTGCCATCTCCACCGCCATCTTCATCAACGCTGCTGCTCCCATGAGGAGGGAGTAGTTCTCCATCGAGGCTAAGGGCTGTACCGGTAGCTATGTGGTTAATCTCTCTCTATGTACTTCAATACAATAATCTCATGAGCTACCTTACATGATTGAGATTCATATGATGATGCTTGTAATCTAGATGTCATTATGCTAGTCAAGTGGGTTTTACTTATGTGATCTCCGGAGACTCCTTGTCCCACGTGTGTAAAGGTGACGAGTGTGTGCACCGTGTGGGTCTCTTAGGCTATATTTCACAGAATACTTATTCACTGTTATGAATGGCATAGTGAAGTGCTTATTTATATCCCTTTATGATTGCAATGCGTTTTGTATCACTATTTATCTATGTGCTACTCATGTGATGTTATTAAAGTAGTCCATTCCTCCTGCATGGTGTAATGGTGACAGTGTGTGCATCGTGTAGTTCTTGTCGTAGATTATGATCATAATCTCTTGTAGGTTATGGAGTTGATTATCGCTATGATAGTATTGATGTGATCTATGCCTCCTTCATAGTGTGATGGTGACAGTGTGCATGCTATGTTAGTACTTGGTCTATTTTGCAAAGATCTATTATACTCTAAGGTTACTTAAACATGAATATCGAGTGTTGTGGAGCTTGTTAAATCCGGCATTGAGGGTTCGTGTAATCCTACACAATTAGTGGTGTTCATCATCCAACAAGAGTATATGTAGCACAAAGGAAAGAGAACTTATTTATTATGTGATCAATGTTGAGAGTCTCCACTAGTGAAAGTATGATCCCTAGGCCTTGTTTCCACCACAAAGAATTGCTTCCCACGCCAGCAAGCTATCTTCTGGTGCCGCTTGTTTACTGTTTTACTGCGTCTTTACTTTCTGCAATATTACCACCATCTATACCACTCGTGTTTTACTATCTCTTCGCCGAACTAGTGCACCTATACATCCGACAAGTGTATTAGGTGTGTTGGGGACACAAGAGACTTCTTGCTTTGTGGTTGCAGGGGTTGCTTGAGAGGGATATCTTTGACCTCTTCCTCCCTGAGTTCGATAAACCTTGGGTGATCCACTTAAGGGAAAACTTGCTGCTGTTCTACAAACCTCTGCTCTTGGAGGCCCAACACTGTCTACAAGAATAGAAGCACCCGTAGACATCAAGGAACAGCGGGCCACTGCCCCTCCGGCAGGAGGGTTCTTGGTCTTTCGATAGTATTTGAGTGTCTTCTTCAAGATGTTAGGTGGTTGCGACATCTTAAAGTTAGAGTAAGGTCCACCCAGCCCTAAACTAGCTCTGGTGATGTGTCTCGCGTTGGTGGAAGGCGTATGGAGTTGTGTGTCCGACTGATCTCTTAGGATCTAGTCGGTTTTTGCGTACTTCGATGTGATTTCATATTTCATTCTTCCGATGTACATGTCTCATCTTTGGCGATGATTGTTGATCTGCACTGGCTCTTTTGGGCCATAGTATGGCAACTTCTCGTTCACCGAAGAACCTTCGGCTTGCGCCAGCTGTAACCGTTGCTACTTTGGCCAAGAACCTAGAGGGGGGGAGGGGGTGAATAGGTGCTAACCAATTTTTAGTTCTTAAGATAAATTCTCTAGATATGCAACTATGTGAATTTACCTATATGACAAGATCAACTACTAAGAAAGATATAGAAAGACAGTATATAGGAGAGCTAATAAGGATAGAGGTAACCGAGAGTGGAGCACGCGGAGACACGGAGATGATTCCCGTAGTTCCTTCCTTTTGAGGGAAAGTACGTCTATTTTTGGAGGAATGTGGTCGCCACGAAGGCCAGACCAACGCCACAAAGGCCTCACTCAGGTCTCATGTGAGCAACACCATAAAGGCCTAGCCCACTTCCACTAAGGGATTTCCTCGAGGCGGAAATCGGGCATTTACAAGATTCTTGGGGCACACATCCACAAACCGAATTGGAGGCTCCCAATATCTGTAACAACACAACAACAAGAAACAAATCTACCACAAACAACTAGGGTTTCCAAAGAGGAACACTAGCAAACGGACCCTCAAGCATATGAGGGGGAAATGTAAATCGCTTCGGTGAAGATGTAGATCGGGGTCTTCTCGATTCTCCAAACATCAAGAGCTTTGGATGGTTGTATGAGGAGATCTCGTGATTCTTTTGTTTTTTGAAGTGGCTCTAATGGTGGATGAACTTGAGCAAGAATGAGCAACCTCTTCCAATGGGGAAGTTCCGCCAAACTTTTCTGCGAAGTCCGCAGCTGATGCTTTTAGCAGGAGTATCTGGGCGGAACTTCCGCCTGCTGAGGCCAGAACTTCTGCCAGGAGCAGAAACACAGCAACAGCTTCAGTTTTGAGATATCTATCCATCGGACTTATGTTTAGTATCAAATCATGTACATGTCTACATCAACACACATAAACGTGTACTTGTGTTAACATCAAACACACAAAACCCAAAAGGGCGGAAAATGTTCTTTCACCTATTCGTAAATTTTTAGACATTTAAGTATATTTATGCTACTATTGATAATTATTGATAAATTGATGGACCTTTTTGCAAAAAATAATCTAGAGAAAACACCACAGTGGTTAGTGATATTTGGATGGAGCATGCTACCAAATTCTTTTGCATTGCCATCTACATGTGGAAAATACACATGTCATGTATTTCCGATATTTTGCCGAAAACCAGTTCTGGTATCCACCGATATAAGAAAATACCGACCGATATTGACCAGTATTTGATCATTTGCTCAAAATTAAATAATTTTTGGATTTAATTTAAATTTTGTTTGAAGGATCTGAAGGATCTCGTGTGGTATTTTGACCAATATTTCTGGTAACCAATAATACTAGTGCCCACGAGAACATATCTAGTGACATAGCATCTTATTTGATACCATGATACCACTTTTCAAAATTTAAATTTTAAATTTTAATAAAAATAAAACCAAAATTTTGGGTGTTCGCAAGATGCGTGCCGACATGCCCTGCAACTTTCATAACCAAATTCAAAATACCCTAAGAGAAACAAAAACGAGAAATCAAGCATGAATAGTATCACATAAAGACAAAAACATAAAATGCCACTATTAACATAGCATTTTTCGTTTTAGTTTCTCTTGGTGTATTTCAAATTTGACTGTGAAATATCTAGAGAGTGTAAGACACACATCTTGTCAACAGCCACAATTTTTTTTAAATTCTTTGACACTTACAATTTTAATTTTGTGATGTGGTATCATGTGAGGTGTGGTATCACTAGATATTTTCTTCACTCCCCACATGTATTTTTCTAGAACGAGAAAAAAAACCTTGGTGGCGTAGAGAAAACCAATAACATAGTCATCTTTAGCAATACGAGTATCATGATTATTATTTTTTGAATCAAAGATACAAGTGGTCATATTTCTAACTGACCCTACATGTTAGGTATTATTTATTTAGATTTTACATAATCTTACTCTCCACTGTAACTAGTCTGGCAGAGCTAGCTTCTGTTGTAT
>NC_061511.1:90964050-91009629 GCF_022539505.1 Lolium rigidum | reverse complement strand
GTCACCTTTACACACGTGGGACAAGGAGTCTCCGGAGATCACATAAGTAAAACTCACTTGACTAGCATAATGACATCTAGATTACAAGCATCATCATATGAATCTCAATCATGTAAGGCAGCTCATGAGATTATTGTATTGAAGTACATAGGAGAGAGATGAACCACATAGCTACCGGTACAGCCCCGAGCCTCGATGGAGAACTACTCCCTCCTCATGGGAGCAGCAGCGGTGATGAAGATGGCGGTGGAGATGGCAGCGGTGTCGATGGAGAAGCCTTCCGGGGCACTTCCCCGCTCCGGCAGGGTGCCGGAACAGAGACTCCTGTCCCCCAGATCTTGGCTTCGCGATGGCGGCGGCTCTGGAAGGTTTTCCGTATCGTGGTTCTTCGCATCAGGGTTTTCGCGACGGAGGCTTTAAATAGGCGAAGAGGCGGCGCAGGAGGGTCGAAGGGGTGGCCACACCATAGGGCGGCGCGGCCAGGGCCTGGGCCGCGCCGGCCTATGGTCTGGGGGCCCAGTGCCCCCCCTCTGGTCCTTCCCGGGTGTTCTGGATGCTTCCGGTGAAAATAGGAACCTGGGTCTTGATTTCGTCCGATTCCGAGAATATTTCGTTACTAGGATTTCTGAAACCAAAAACAGCAGAAAACAGGAACTGGCACTTCGGCATCTTGTTAATAGGTTAGTTCCAGAAAATGCATGAATATGACATAAAGTGTGCATAAAACATGTAGGTATCATCAATAATATGGCATGGAACATAAGAAATTATCGATACGTCGGAGACGTATCAGCATCCCCAAGCTTAGTTCTGCTCGTCCCGAGCAGGTAAAACGATAACAAAGATAATTTCTGAAGTGACATGCCATCATAACCTTGATCATACTATTTGTAAACATATGTAATGAATGCAGCGATCAAAACAATGGTAATGACATGAGTAAACAAGTGAATCATAAAGCAAAGACTTTTCATGAATAGTACTTCAAGACAAGCATCAATAAGTCTTGCATAAGAGTTAACTCATAAAGCAATAAATCAAAGTAAAGGTATTGAAGCAACACAAAGGAAGATTAAGTTTCAGCGGTTGCTTTCAACTTGTAACATGTATATCTCATGGATAATTGTCAACATAGAGTAATATAACAAGTGCAATATGCAAGTATGTAGGAATCAATGCACAGTTCACACAAGTGTTTGCTTCTTGAGGTGGAGAGAGATAGGTGAACTGACTCAACATAAAAGTAAAGAGAATGGTCCTTCAAAGAGGAAAGCATTGATTGCTATATTTGTGCTAGACCTTTGGTTTTGAAAACATGGAACAATTTTGTCAACGGTAGTAATAAAGCATATGTATCATGTAAATTATATCTTACAAGTTGCAAGCCTCATGCATAGTGTACTAATAGTGCCCGCACCTTGTCCTAATTAGCTTGGGTTAACACACGATCATCATTGCATAACATATGTTTCAACCAAGTGTCACAAAGGGGTACCTCTATGCCGCCTGTACAAGGGTCTAAGGAGAAAGTTCGCATTGGATTTCTCGCTTTTGATCATTCTTCAACTTAGACACCCATACCGGGACAACATAGACAACAGATAATGGACTCCTCTTTTAATGCTTAAGCATTTAACAACAGATAATATTCTCATAAGAGATTGAGGTTTTATGTCCAAACTGAAACTTCCACCATGATTCATGGCTTTAGTTAGCGGCCCAATGTTCTTCTCTAACAGTATGCATACTCAAACCATTTGATTGTGAAAACCGCCCTTACTTCAGACAAGACGAACATGCATAGCAACTCACATGATATTCAACAAAGAGTAGATGGCGTCCCCAGGAACATGGTTATCGCACAACAAGCAACTTAATAAGAGATAAAGTGCATAAGTACATATTCAATACCACAATAGTTTTTAAGGCTATTTTGTCCCATGAGCTATATATTGCAAAGGCGAATGATGGAAATTTAAAGGTAGCACTCAAGCAATTTACTTTGGAATGGCGGAGAAATACCATGTAGTAGGTAGGTATGGTGGACACAAATGGCATGGTGGTTGGCTCAAGGATTTTGGATGCATGAGAAGTATTCCCTCTCGATACAAGGTTTAGGCTAGCAAGGTTTATTTGAAACAAACACAAGGATGAACCGGTGCAGCAAAACTCACATAAAAGACATATTGAAATCATTATAAGACTCTACACCGTCTTCCTTGTTGTTCAAACTCAATACTAGAAATTATCTAGACCTTAGAGAGACCAATTATGCAAACCAAATTTTAGCATGCTCTATGTATTTCTTCACTAATAGGTGCAAAGTATATGATGCAAGAGCTTAAACATGAGCACAACAATTGCCAAGTATCAAATTACCCAAGACATTATAGCAATTACTACATGTAGCATTTTCCAATTCCAACCATATAACAATTTAACGAAGAGGAAACTTCGCCATGAATATTATGAGCTAAGAACACATGTGTTCATACGAACCAGCAGAGCGTGTCTCTCTCCCACTCAAGCATGTATTTATTCAGAGAATGAAAATAAAAAAACAAAAATAAAAGCACACAGACGCTCCAAGTAAAGTACATAAAATGTGACCGAATAAAAATATAGTTTCAAGGGAGGAACCTGATAAATTTGTCGATGAAGAAGAGGATGCCTTGGGCATCCCCAAGCTTAGACGCTTGAGTCTTCTTAAAATATGCAGGGATGAACCACCGGGGCATCCCCAAGCTTAGACTCTTCACTCTTCTTGATCATAGTATATCATCCTCCTCTCTTGACCCTTGAAAACTTCCTTCACACCAAACTCGAAACAAACTCATTAGAGGGTTAGTGCATAATCAAAAACTCACATGTTCAGAGGTGACACAATCATTCTTAACACTTCTGGACATTGCCCAAAGCTACTTGGAAGGTAATGGAACAAGGAAATCCATCCAACACAGACAAAAGAGGCAATGCGAAATAAAAGGCAGAATCTGTCAAAACAGAACAGTCCGTAAAGACGAATTTTAAAATGGCACCAGACTTGCTCAGATGAAAATGCTCAAATTGAATGAAAGTTGCGTACATATCTGAGGATCACTCACGTAAATTGGCATAATTTTCTGAGTTACCTACAGAGAATTAGGCCCAGATTCGTGACAGCAAAGAAATCTTTTACTGCGCAGCAATCCAAATCTAGTATTCACTTTACTATCAAAGACTTTACTTGGCACAACAAAACACAAAACTAAGATAAGGAGAGGTTGCTACAGTAGTAAACAACTTCCAAGACATAAATATAAAACAAAGTACTGTAGCAAAATAACACATGGGTTATCTCCCAAGAAGTTCTTTCTTTATAGCCATTAAGATGGGCTCAGCAGTTTTTATGATGTTCTCGCAAGAAATAGTATTTGAAGCAAAAAGAGAGCATCAAGAAGCAAATTCAAAACAAATTTAAGTCTAACATGCTTCCTATGCATAAGAATCTTGTAAATAAACAAGTTCATGAAGAGCAAAGTGACAAGCATAGGAAGATAAAACAAGTGTAGCTTCAAAAATTTCAGCACATAGAGAGGTGTTTTAGTAACATGAAAATTTCTACAACCATATTTTCCTCTCTCATAATATCTTTCAGTAGCAACATGAGCAAACTCAACAATATAACTATCACATAAAGCATTCTTATCATGAGTCTCATGCATAAAATTATTACTCTCCACATAGGCATAATCAATTTTATTAGTTGTAGTGGGAGCAAATTCAACAAAGTAGCTATCATTATTATTCTCATCATCAAATGTAGGAGGCAAGGTATCATCAAAGTAAATTTCCTCCTCATTGCCCGGGGGACTAAAAAGATCATGCTCATCAAAACCAGCTTCCCCAAGCTTAGAATTTTCCATAGCATTAGCAACAATAGTGTTCAAAGCATTCATATTAATAACATTCCCATTAGCATGCATATAAAGTTCCATGGGTTTTTTAATTCTCTCTTCAAACACATCATGTCCTAATTCAAGATAAAGTTCATAAAGATCTCTCATATTTTTGTTGTTTTCCATTATGCCTTACTAGTGTAAACAAGAAACAAAAAGATGCAATTGCAGGATCTAAAGGAAATAGCTTCGAGTACTTACAACGGCGAAAATAGCTTAGTAGCCGAGATCCGGAGTGTGAGTACCTTTTACCTTTCCTCCCGACAACGGCGCCGGAAAAGTGCTTGATGTCTACGCCCCCTCCTTTTCCTGTAGACAGTGTTGGGCCTCCAAGAGCGGAGGTTTGTAGAACAGCAGCAAGTTTTCCCTTAAGTGGATCACCCAAGGTTTATCGAACTCAGGGAGGAAGAGGTCAAAGATATCCCTCTCATGCAACCACTGCAACCACAAAGCAAGAAGTCTCTTGTGTCCCCAACACACCTAATATGTGCACTAGTTCGGCGAAGTGATAGTGAAATACAGGTGGTATGAATAAGTATGAGCAGTAGCAACGGTGCCAGAAAATAGCTTGCTGGCGTGTAGTTGATGGTGGTAGTATTGCAGCAGTAGTAACACAGTAAAACAGTAAACAAGCAGCGATATCAGTATTTAGGAACAAGGCCTAGGGATTTAGACTTTCACTAGTGGACACTCTCAACATTGATCACATAGCAGAATAGATAAATGCATACTCTACACTCTTGTTGGATGATGAACACATTGCGTAGGATTACACGAACCCTCAATGCCGGAGTTAACAAGCTCGACAATTCAATGTTCATATTTAAATAACCTTAGAGTGCATGAAAGATCAATTCGACTAAACCAAGTACTAACATAGTATGCGCACTGTCACCTTCACACTATGTAGGAGGAATAGATCACATCAATACCATCATAGCAATAGTTAACTTCATAATCTACAAGAGATCATAATCATAGCATACGCCAAGTACTAACACGGATGCACACACTGTCACCATTACACCGTGCGGGAGGAATAAAACTACTTTAATAACATTGCTAGAGTAGCACATAGATAAATTGTGATACAAAACACATTGCAATCATAAAGAGATATAAATAAGCACTTCACTATGCCATTCATAACAGTGAATAAGTATTACGTGAAATATAGCCTAAGAGACCCACACGGTGCACACACTTGTCACCTTTACACACGTGGGACAAGGAGTCTCCCGGAGATCACATAAGTAAAACTCACTTGACTAGCATAATGACATCTAGATTACAAGCATCATCATATGAATCTCAATCATGTAAGGCAGCTCATGAGATTATTGTATTGAAGCACATAGGAGAGAGATGAACCACATAGCTACCGGTACAGCCCCGAGCCTCGATGGAGAACTACTCCCTCCTCATGGGAGCAGCAACGGTGATGAAGATGGCGGTGGAGATGGCAGCGGTGTCGATGGAGAAGCCTTCCGGGGGCACTTCCCCGTTCCGGCGGCGTGCCGGAACAGAGACTCCTGTCCCCCAGATCTTGGCTTCGCGATGGCGGCGGCTCTGGAAGGTTTCTCGTATCGTGGTTTTTCCGTATCGAGGTTTTAGGTCTGGGACCTTTTTATAGGCGAAGAGGCGGAGTCGGAGGGGCGACGAGGCGGTGCCACCATAAGGCGGCGCGGCCAGGGCCTGGGCCGCGCCGGCCTATGGTCTGGGGCCTGTGTGGCCCCCTGCGAGTCCTTCCCGGGTGTTACGGAAGCTTCGTGGAAAAATAGGAACCTGGGTCTTGATTTCATCCAATTCGAGAATATTTCCTTACTAGGATTTACGAAACCAAAAACAGTCAGAAAACGGAACCGGCACTTCGGCATCTTGTTAATAGGTTAGTTCCAGAAAATGCATAAATATGACATATAATGTGTATAAAACATGTAGGTATCATCAATAAAGTAGCATGGAACATAAGAAATTATCGATACGTCGGAGACGTATCAAAGCTCTCCAACACGAAGAACACCGACGAACGAAGAGCAGAAAACAAGGACAGGAGAGAAAACGTAGAGGTTGTAGATTGGTTTTGCGATTGTGTGTTGTTGTTCAATCGGCCGTCACCCTTCATGTATATAAAGGGCGGCTGGACTTTCCGTGCAAGTATTAGGCTTGGATTCACGTCCAAAACCCTAGTTTGGGTCCAACTCGAACAGTTTGGTCCGAACTTTCCAAAACAGTTCGGTCAAAAACATATATGTATCTTGCGGGTCCTTTTTGAAGCAGTAAACGACCTTGGATCAAAATTATGTAAACAGCAAAGTTGTTCGCCTCGAAAAAACGAAGAACTTTCATGTTGACCACTTCTTCATCCGAGTTGATCTTGACCTCTAAAAATCGTCCGAACGTAAAACTGTTTGTCCAGTTCGCATATTCGTATTTGAATGATTTATTTTCCTTACGCTTCGGACCAGACATCGGAGTCTTTCATGTCTGATATATTGCGGTCGTTCCACAGGTCACATACTATCTCGGATCAAGATGACACAAAAAAGAAAGTTTCTTGTTTTGACGAGACGTACAACTTTCGTTTCTATCATTTTTCCATTTGAGGTCATCTTGAAATTTTCACTTTTTAAGGCAAAAACGGCTGTCAACAGATGGCTACATGTACAGAGCAAGGAAAGTAAACAAAAAATAGAAGTTACAATGGCAAAAGCTAAAGAGGAGGGAATGTGAACCAACATGTGCCAAGTGCAATTATTTCAAATTGGCCATGAACTAAATACTACTCTTGAACTTATAGTGAAGGGAATGCAAATCAAGATGTTTCGTGATATAAACTTGTAATGAGCAACACGTAGGGGATAGTTAATGCTGGAGCTTAGGATGGACCAGATACAAAATATAGTGGGATCACGTGTGAACTTGTAGAAGAGGGAATGCAAACCAATATGTTCAGCATTCCATATGTGACCGTCATGCCAAGTAAGAGAAACAGGTCAATATTGCAGCCTTTGAAGAACAAGATGGCACACAAAATTATTATCTAGTAGTATGACAAGTTTATTTGTACTACAGGCCAGATAGCAGAGTGATAGCATGCCGAACTAAGTCCTTACTTTGTTAGCTTACGACGAACTAGATACAAAACAATTGCATCACCTGTAGTACAGGGAATGCAAGCCAAGATGTTTATGGAGTAAAAAATTGGCACGAACAACATAGTAGCAGGTCATAATTTTTGTAACGACTTAGCAAGATAAAGTTATGATGGATAGCTTGATGTCTACGCACGCTTCTATTCCTGTAGACAGTGTTGGGCCTCCAATAGCAGAGGTTTGTAGAACAGCAGCAAGTTTCCCTTAAGTGAATCACCCAAGGTTTATCGAACTCAGGGAGGTAGAGGTCGAGATATCCCTCTCAAGCAACCCTGCAATTAAGATACAAGAAGTCTCTTGTGTCCCCAACACACCTAATACACTTGTCAGATGTATAGGTGCACTAGTTCGGCGAAGAGATAGTAAAACACAGGTGGTATAGATGGTGGTAATATTGCAGGAAGTAAAGATGCAGTAAAACAAGTAAACAAGCGATGTTTGCGGTATTTGGAAACAAGGCCTAGGGATCATACTTTCACTAGTGGACACTCTCAACATTGATCACATAACAAATAAATAACTTCTCCTCACTTGTGCTACATACACTCTCTTGTTTGATAACAAACACCATTCATTGTGTAGGGCTACAAGAGCTCCCTCAAGCCGGAGTAAACAAGCTCCACAACATTCGGAGTTCATATTTAAGTAACCTCTAGAGCATAATAGACCGTTGCAATTTAGACCGAGTACTAACATAGCATACACACTGTCACCTTTAAGCTATGAAAGGGGAATAGATCACATCAATACTATCATAGTAATAGTTAACTCCATAATCTACAAGAGATTACAATCATAACCTACGCCAAGAACTACATGATGCACACACCGTCACCTTTACATCATGAAGGAGGAATAGACTACTTTAATAACATCACTAGAGTAGCACATAGATTAATAGTGATACAAAGCTCATCATATATATGGATCTCAATCATGTAAGGCAGCTCATGAGATCATTGTATTGAGGTACATGAGAGAGAGATTAACCACATAGCTACCGGTAGAGCCCTTAGCCTCGATGGAGAACTACTCCCTCCTCATCATAGGAGACAGCAGCGGCGATGAAGATGGCGGTGATGTCGATGGAGATGCCTTCCGGGGGCACTTCCCCGTCCCGGCGGCGTGCCGGAACAGAGACTTCTGTCCCCCGAACTTGGCTTCGCGATGGCGGCGGCTGCGTAACTTTTCTCGTCCCGTGGCTTCTTTATTTTAGGGTTTTCGCGACGGAGGCTTTATATAGGCGGAAGGGCAGCCTCGGGGGAGTCCTGGTGGAGCCACACCATAGGGGCGCCCCCCCTTGGCCGCGCCGCCAGGTGGGGTGGGGCCCCCTGGCTCCCCTCTGGCCCCTCTTCGGTGCTCTGGAAGCTTCCAGGAAAAATAAGATACTGGGCGTTGATTTCGTCCAATTCCGAGAATATTTCCTTTGTAGGATTTCTGAAACCAAAAACAGCGAAAACGAGAACGGCACTTCGGCATCTTGTTAATAGGTTAGTTCCGGAAAATGCATCAAAACGATATAAAGTGTGAACAAAACATGTAGGTATTGTCATAAAACTAGCATGGAACATAAGAAATTATAGATACGTTGGAGACGTATCATAGATCTACAGAGCAGGGAATGTAAACCAAAAATAGAAGTTACGATGCCAAAAGCTATAGAGCAGGGAATGCGAACCAACATGTGCAATTACTTAAAATTGGCCATGCACTAAATAATAGCAAGATGTTACTATAATAGCTAGGAATAAAACAGATAGGAGTTATAATGGCATCACTCATAAACTTGTAGATAAGGGAATGCAAATCAATTTGTTTCGGGATATAAAGTTGTAATGAGCAACACATAAAGGATAGTTAATGATAGGGCTTACGATGGAACAGAAACAGAACATAGTGGGATCACCTGTGAACTTGTAGAAGAGAGAATGCACAACAATATGTTCAGCATTCCATATATGAGCGCCATGCCAAGTAAGAGAAACAAGTTAATATTGTAGCTTTTGAAGAATCAGATGACAGACAAAATTATGATCGAAGTAGCTACTGTGACGAGTTCAAATAAATGTGTACTGCAGGATGGCAGAGCGATAGCATGCAGGAACTAATAGCAGGCAGTTAATGTAGTACCTTACGACGAACCAGCTACAAATACTAAAGGTATCACTTCTAGTACAGGGAATGCAGAGTAACATGTACAGTGACCTCAACATTGGCATTAACTCCGTAATAGGAAGGATGTTACTTTTGTAACAATCAATGAGCCAAATAGAAGTTAAGATAGCAACAGCTATAGAGCAGGGAATGCAACTAACTCAGTGCGAGTTAATTAAAATTGGCCATGAACTAAATAATAGCAGGATGTTACTCGTAATAGCTAGGAATGAACCAGATAGGACTTATAATGGTATCACTCCTGAACTAATAGAGAAGGGAATGCAAATCAATATGTTTCGAGATATAAATTTGTAATGAGCAACACACAGAGGATAGTCAATGCTGAAGCTTAGGATGGAGTAGATACATAATATAGTGGGATCACCTGTGAACTTGTAGAACATGGAATGAAACCAATATGTTCACATTCCATATGTGAGTGCCATGCTAAGTAAGAGAAACAAGTTAATACTGCAGCTTTAGAAGACCCAGATGGCACATAAAATTATTATCGAAGTAGCTAGTGTGACAAGTTTAAATAAATTTGTACTGCAGGACAACAAATCGATAGCATGCATGAACTAATAATGGCATCACTTGTGAACTTGTAGAGCAGGAATGCAAATCAACAGATGCAATGACTTAAAATTTGGCATGAATTAGATCGTAGCAGGATGTGACTTGCGTAGAATGAATCAAATTATAAAGGCATCACTTGTCAACATGTAGAGCACTGAATGAAAACAAATGTGTTCAATGACTGGGTATGTAACGCAGAGAACTATCATGTCCAGTGCCTATGGATGTACCTACAACTAAAATATGTCTAGATACATCTATATTCACTACAACACAATAGAGTTTTGGTAACACAATCATGTAACACAAGGTAAAATATGTTACATGTAAAATTGCAGTAACACAACATTTGTGTGCCAACGATCGAGAGTAACACAAACTGTATCAGAGGCAAAAGTGTGTTACAGGTATATCGACACAGTAACATATAAATATGTGTGGGATGTAATGTGTTACAATAATATTATCATAGTAGCACA
Organism: Lolium rigidum; assembly: GCF_022539505.1. Lineage (NCBI taxonomy): Eukaryota > Viridiplantae > Streptophyta > Magnoliopsida > Poales > Poaceae > Lolium > Lolium rigidum. The sequence goes on along the minus strand of NC_061511.1, from coordinate 90,999,321 downwards.
TTTGTGTGTGTTGGTGGGAATGTGTTACAAGCTGTCGATCAAAGTGGCCCATCCGAAAATAGACAATCAAGTAAGCCCTTCATCAGTTCGATGAAACTTTTACGCTTTTCGACCCTTCCCCTATTCCCCGATACATTGATAAGTTGCACTAGATTTAGGGACTAGGCTTGTCGGTTATTGTGTTGTTTGATTTTTTCCTTCATGATTCAAGTGATCTCTTGATTCTGATAAACATTCGCTCTTCGCTTCGTGTCCACATTGTATTCGGCCCTCATCTTCTTCCGACAATAATTTTTATGTATATTTTTAGGATTTATGTATTCGGCTTCCGCAAAAGAATATGAAAACAAATGTGGCACCACTTAGTTCCGCCCTTCTTCGTGACCTTACACCGATCTTGTGAGTAACGCTGCAGTACTCCCATCACCGTTTCGCGTTGAGGAAATTGTGTTTGGTCGATACGAGGCAGGAAGGGGCCGGTTCCTGCCACCATATCACTCCATTAGAAAGGCATCATGAGCATGCCGATTAGGCCGTGGTGGTTCGCCTCACCACATTGACACATCGATTCCCTATTGTGTCTCGTCACCGCATGCCAGGGAGGGAATCGCCTGGTGGTGTCGTCGGACTCGGTCCATGGGTTATCCCACCTCGGTTTGTCATCGGAGATGGTGGAAGGACCCTCTAGATGTGCGTTGATGAACACCTTCCTTTGACGCTGGTCCCCCGCTTCGCCCTCCTCTCACTACAACAGGACATAGTTTTTCCCGACCAGATTCCCATGATTATTTGCTTATGTGGAAGAAGATTTCGCAATGCGACAAACCTTCTCATAATGCATCTAAAACAGGGTAGGAATCTTAGATGCAATTTCAAGACTAATTTAGCTTTGAGTAGTAGGTCGACGTTGTGGGCAACCCTCTCTTTCTTCATAAAATAGATTGCATCTTCCGACTAAAGGTTCTTGATGGCTCTTTATACATTTTTCGAAGAGATTCACCAAAAGTGACAGGTAGCGTACCCGTGCCACTTGGGCGCCACAATAACCAAATGACTGTTCCCTGGATTGTGTAATTAATTTTTTACATGGATATATAAATCCACAAAAGTATACGACCATATAAATCCCTAAAGTTGTTAGTTCTTAAGTTATATATAGTCTCGCTCTAATAAATAATATATTCTATTTTCTGTGACACACTTGTATAAATTATTTCTTTTTCAAACTCTTGGTTGTACAATGTGAAAATTGCATATTATAACGTCTCCACCTCTCGCGAAATTTCTCTCCAGTTATCTATGTATAAATTACATCCTGGCCGAAAGGGGACAATCAGCCCAGTCCCAGGGATTTCGATGTTTTTTCCGTTATAGGTAGCTATTGTGCTGATAAGTAGATTTAAGGTCCTTTCGCAAAAAATTAAAATTGCGCTGCCAATCTGGTTATTTTGGCTGAGACGAAAACCAGACGAGGGAAAATTTTAGTCCTTTCCGCGAATGTACATTTTTCCCTCCATTAATAGCGCATATATATTGAGCCATTCTGATGGATCAGCGTGAAACCAATTCGCCGAAATTATCTGATCTACACGCGCGGACTCGCCCACCACTGTGCGCTCCTCGCCGCCGCCCCTATCGCCCTCCCCATCACCGCCCCGCCTCGCATCGCCTCCCTATCCACCACCGCGCCGCCCCACCACCACCGTGCGCTCTTCCCGTGATGCCGGCCGTCCATTGTGTCGTTCCCCGTCGGGCCGGCCACCCCGGTAGCTGCTCCCTGTCACATCGATCTGCTCGCGGTCGTGTCTTCTTGCCAAGGTCTGTCCACCCTCCTAGCACGTTGGCCTCGCTGCTCCCGTAAGTACATGAATTTTTCAGCCCCCTGCACCAGTAGGTAAATCGAGAACCACCGAGCGCTCCCTCTGATTGATGCTTGAAGTTGATTTGGAATATCTTCAGTAATTGCAATATACGATAACCTGCATGAGGACTTTCCTCTAGGCTTGTGCCTCTGTTATTGTTTCTGTGATGACATTACTTACCTGTTTTTATTGGTAAACTACAAATATCGGTTTAGGACATTTTGGGGATCCCATCACTTTGGTAATTGCATTTCTAGAAGTCTGAAAATAGGAAAAAGAACATCAATTTTTGTTCCTAACATTGGCATAGAATAGGACAAAATCAATATAGGCTACCTGAAACGATCAGTAGAAGCAACCTGGAGCTATACCTTTGGGTTCCATTTGTTCAATTAACTACTACTGACAGGAAATTTGCAACTGCCTTTTAACTTCTCTAAAAAAAATATGGATCAGATGAACTCTTTCTTTGTCGTGCAATTCGATTAACCAAGCATACAAGTGAGGCACTCTTTCTCAAGCAGTCAGATCAGTTCTAAGCTATTAGGAGTAGTAACTTAGGCATCATATTCAGTCAACAATAAAATTTATGAGCTAATAGGTAGCTCTCAGACTATATTGGTTAGCTGTAGCAAATTAAAAATAAACTCTAATCTGAACAAATGAGCAACTATAGAACAAGACTCCCATTTGTATATGTATACTCTGAAACTTTTGACCTATCTCTCTTGCCGAAATTACCTACACATGCATAACTAAACCCTTGCTCTCTGATTTTGAGATAAACACGAACTATAGTATATGTGTGTGCTTCAAGGCCGCCAATACTACATGGTAAGAGAAAGGTAATGTCAGTACATGATTATATCATTCCTTGTCACGTGAACCCTTTCTATTAATATTTCAGTTAGCATGTATATATTGTTAAGAAGATGGAATAAACAAAGCCGACCCCTCCAATTCCGTGCTTGAGGTAATATTTGTATGCTTTTGAGTTTTGAAATTGAAGCTTTCTGTAGCTCCAGGAAATGAATATCATTCCATTGCTCTTTGTAGGTAAGGAAACGACTAATCAGACAGGCAAATATATTGCAAGACTAGATCAACAGGAGACTAGACCTTCACTGAAGGTTAAAATCCGCACTAGCTTATTTAGTTCTTTGTGGTAATATATGCTAGGTTGGGATTAAATTAGAGATCATCGTTGAATGATGAACATGGTGTACAAGACTTTAAATATGGACACACGTACCCTGCCGAAGCAAACTAAACGTATTTTTGAGCCATCCACGCACTAACCTTTCCACTAACACATGCACTAATTGGTGATTCTTTTACTAAAGGATTTTTAATTGCTCAGCCTTCAGATTTTATAAGTTAATTTTTTCTACCGATTCTAGAATGAAATTTGTGTATATTAAATCATATAACTAAATGTCCAGTTTTCTTCTACAGATTGATAAGAAGCATGATTACAGCAGCTGAAGTCTCCGGTTGGATCAAGAATCAAATAAAATTTTGAAGAGTCTTCTTAGCAATAATTAGTTTACATTGATATGTTGGAGAATGTAATATTATTCGCAAGATATTTTTATTTCATCGAACGATCCAAACACTATGGTGTAATGTGATGTTCTTGCACCAATAGTATTGGTATTATTTTACTGTAATGCACATGTATGATACACACTTGTATATTCATACTAAATATCTTGATATTTTCAATTTATGATGTGACATGCTTCAATAAAATTATTAATTATTTTATCATGTGTAGTTATTCTATTCAGCAAATGTATATTCCATAAGTTTGGGTACCTAATGATGTGTTTTTAATAAAAAAAACGCATTAATTATGTTGTGATACTATGATACTAGTGTTACTATGGTGTTACTATAGTTATACAACTTGTTACTAGGTTAGCTGACAGCTATTAATTATAGTGTTACAATAATTGGCTATTATGTTACTAAGTATGTTACTATAGTTACAAAAATATGTTACCACCCATGTTCTATGTCTACAAAAATGTGTTACTTTAGTGTTACTATGTTTTCAAAAATGTGATACAGGCGCCTGCAGTAACACGCAACATGCATGTTACTACAACATAAATGGTAACACAATTTTGAAGGTACGGTAACAATTATGATGTGTGACTAGGGACACTACTTAGTAACACGGCCTAATGGAACACATTTCTAAATATGTTACTATATGGCCTAGTAACACTGTTTTTGACCTGTAGTAACACAAGACCGTGTTACCAAAGCTATGTCCTGTTGTAGTGATTGGTTGCAACTAATATGGATCAGAGGGAGTAGTACAAAGGGTAACATGCGGAGTGGCTTGCTAGTTGGTAAGTAACACGAATAAACAAATACAGTTCATCGCAACAAGCTTGAACTAGCTATAATGCTAACACAACAAAACGGGAACAAATATATGGTTACCTAAATGGGTGCGGCATCTAAGCATCGTTGTTGTCGATTCCGGTCACGTCCAGATCGCCGAGGTTGCTGAAGTTGGTTTGGTTGTCGTTGTCGGGGAAGCAGGTCTAGGGCGGTACTGGAAGGCTTCGGTGCGGTGGACGAGATTGTGGCAGAAGCAGATCCGGTGCCATGAACGGCGAGGTCGGTGAAGCACATCAGGCACGGTGCGGTGGAAGTTGGTGAAGCGGTTGCGATAACTGTCAGCGCCTCGGCGGTGAAGCCGATCTGGGGAGGTCGATTAAGGCTACGGCGCGGTGGACAAGAGCGTCGGTGAAGCGGATCCAGTGCAGAACATGTTCGCGTGGGTGAACAAGATCCGGTGCTGTGGTCGACGGTGAGGCAAATCCAGGGCAGTGCACGCCGTCGTCGGTGTGGCTGGAACGGTGGGGTGGAGGCGGCAGTGGGTAAACTAGATCCGGTCCGGTGGTCGAGGATGAAGCAGATCTGTACATGTGAGATGGACCAGGGAATCGGTGCCCTAGATCCGGTAGGGTGGATGGGAGCAAAGCGGCTACGGTAGACTGGATGATGAGGACCATATGGATTCGTGGTGTGGCGAGAACGCCGTGGAAGTCCGGCGGGGATATTCCGGCACGGTGGCCATGGAAGTGGGTGAGAGGAGTGGTTCCCCATGAATGAGAGCTTTTTTAGGGACAAGAGTGAGAAGCTAGTGAAGAAGGAGTGTAGTTCGGGTAACGCCAAGAAAGTACTACTGTAGAGGTGCGGAGGGGGTAAAGGACAATTCCTAAAGTACCCTTCACCGACCCAAAAATACACACACTTTCCCGTATTAATTTGGTCATTTGTAGTACCGCGATGGGTACACGGGGAATATCATATTGTTTTGTTTGAATTTATTTAGACACACGATGGGAGGTACTTTTCATGATCGACCCATCATTCTATATGTTGCAAAAAATCAGATACGGAGTATTGTAAAATAGCTAGGCATTTATTACTACTACTCCTATCCTTTATGTGTCACGGGAAATAATGTGTATCCTCTTCTCCACACAAACAAAGTACTCCATAAATAGCATACATGGACTTCGCATTCAGGTTTGATGCCCATTGATGAATAGCAAGGTATCATGCGAAGTTGAGACCAATTCATGTTTACTACACCCCCTTCCCCCCACATTTGGTCTTATTTATGTCATCGATTCGGGAGTTTGGCCGTAAATTTGGTCAACCAGCTGTGACAAAAAAAAGAAACCTTGGAAATTTACTTTCGATATGAATCAAACAATTTAACTTTTTTGACATATAATTCCATTTTTTAAAATGTATGGTCAATGTTCTATTAAAAACAATGACTCTACTGCATCCAAATCTAATACTCCCAAATCTAGTACTCCCTCCGATTCAAAATAATTGCCTAAAAATGGATGTATCTACACACTAAAACATGTCTAGATGCATCTATTTTTGAACAATTATTTCGAACCAGAGGGAGTACTCACTTTGTCTATAAATAAACCTCTAAGATTTGTTTAAATCTAGATGTATCTAGACGCTATTTAGTGTCTACATGCATTTCGGGATTCTTTGATTCATAGGATTAGTATATGAATTGTGGATGATTTATATCCTATGGGAATTTTTCCTACACTAGTTGTTTCATTCATATAAACATATCCTACATGAACTAATCCTATAGGAATCTTGAAGGCAAATCCAATAGGAACTATATAAATTTAGGGCTTGCTTGATTCATAGGATTAGTATAGGAATTGTGCAGGAGATTTTAGATCCTATGGCAATTATTCTACACTAGTTATTTGTTTCCCATGAACATATCCTACATGAAGTAATCCTGTAGAATCTTGAAGTGCAAATCCTACACGAATAAAACATTAGGTCATACCTCATGGAAAGTTTCCTTTGGCACAATTAAACACAACCCATGTTCCTATAGGATTCAACTAGCCATGACATCTCAATCATAAGCTTTCCCTATTCCTATGATTTACCTCTCGTGAATCAAAGGAGACCTCACATTTAGACAAGCATCCGACATTTTTCATAGATGGGGGCTGTAGTAGTATTGTAATGGTTGTGGACGATGGGATAGGGCCGTTTGGATGAGGTTATTTTGAGTGTATATGTATTTGTGATCCTCTATGTATCACGCGCCAAGGAACATCAATCAGTTTCAGCAGTTTTAGTGTACTTCCTTTAACAACATAGATTTGTCGTTATTTAGGCATGTTTTGATTTATAAGATAAGAGAACCAAATGAATATGTTACATCATTTATTGGTATGGTGTGCCCAAATGAATGTTTGATGAGGATTTTCTTCATGACAATTGTGTTCAAAAATGGACATGTTATAAGTATATGTGGGATAAGTTAGCAGGAATCGAAAACCTTTGAGGGATCCTTCGATTCATAGGATTTGTAAAGGAATTGTGTAGGATTTGGACCATATGGAAATTTTCCTATACAAGTTGTTTGATTGGTAGGAACAAATCCTATAAGAACTAATTAGGTCATAACTCGTTGGAAAATTCCTTTGCTACAATCAAACACACTACATCCTGCCACATGATTCACATAGGCATGACATCTAAATCCTATGCTTTTCCTATTCATGTTCTTTTCCTATCCTATGAATCAAAGGAGCCCTGAAAAACAAAAAAAATATCAAGAGGATCAATCCTACAGAAATCCTGAGCAAATCCTATGAACCGAGGTTCGAGTGTCGCCAAACATCCAAATCCAAATGCAACCCAACTTGCTACTATCTCCTTCCCTAATTACGATACATATATTTTTTCAGCCAAGTCAAAATTCAAAATATTGAGCAACTCTACATAAAAAATATCAACATCTACAATTTTAGAAGCACATACTACGAAAGTATATTGCATGGTGGTTCTAAAAATATTAATACGGGATTATAAGTGTTGACACTATTTCCTATATAGCTGGCCAACCTTTTCATATATTATTGGCACCCTACTTTCGGATAGAGGGGGTACTGAATAATACATTTTTAGCGAGTACAAATAATGTCAGTTGGAACTAGACTTGTAAGGCACATGGCCACAAATCTTTTGGTCTGCAGAAGAGTCGAATCTTTAATCAGTAGTTACAAAAGAGACCGGCCAGCTTAGGGATGGATAATAAGACTTGGGCAATATAATACTCCGTACTAGTACTACTAGCAAAAGAACAAGGAAGGATAATAAGACTGAAGAGTCGACTCATCAATTAGTAGTTACAAAAGCCATCCAGCTTAGGGATGGATAATAAGACTTGAGCAATACAAACGTTGATACTTACTTTGTGATACTAAAATATATGTATCTAGACATATTTCAGTTGCAGATACATCCATTTTAACATCAAGTAATATGGATCGGAGGACTAGCTAAAGAACAATGAGAGGCAGTGCTTCTCTCCCCCAACCTACTTGGCGGAGCGGCCCTCGATCAGGTCAGGTGGTGATTCCGCTTCACTCCCTGGAATTCCTTATCCCCCAGCTGTTGCCTGCCAAAACCCACCGGCGAGCAGCGACGAGCAACACGGAGAGCCGGGAGGCTCCCAGGACTGCTGGTGGGCCCTGGTCCCTCGGGCAACGGCCCGCAATGCTCCGGCACACGTCCTGGCGGTTGCAAGGGCATGCCACCTGACCTATACCCGGTCGGGAAGGTGTTGGATTGCTTCGATTAGTTTCTGCATGGCGGACACGTAAACATTAAATGAGCCTCGATCGGCTCTCGGGTTACCACTGTGAATCGGCTCAAAGAGCCGATTACCCATGGTTCGTATTGGATCTTATGATAACATGGGTTTCTCGCTTCGTCAATACCAAGTTAAATCAATCTACGACAGTTTAGGGTTTTCACCGCATAACCGGAACGTCCTACACGTAGTTGAGCCTGGCAGATACGAAAGATAACGGAAAACTAGTCCTAGAGGAGGCCTAAAAACCAACGTGGAGTCGATTCCCGGAACATCCCTTCTAGGATCGGCAAACCATACCTTACGCACTACTGGATCATTCAACCCGTTTGCAAGGCCTAACCATGCGGATATCAAACTAATCCTTGAAGAACAAGGAACAACTATAACAGATCAGATCTACTAAATAAAGATGAAGCAAGTTGCTGCCCTTACACCTAAGATAGGTGTAAAGGCAGCTAGATATCGAGGGGCAGCATAGCTAAGCAAACATATCAGAAAAGCATCAATGTAAGCCCCAAAACATCTATGATAAAGGTGTTACTCGCCATCAACAAGGCTTCGATGACGAGCAACACCGGATAACGAATAAGCGATATCGCCTAGATCGCAAGATGCGATCTAGGCAGCATGATGCTTACCCGGAAGAAACAATCGAAACAAGGGGTGGCAATGCGCCTAGATTGTGTTTGTTGTGAACGTGATCGTCCTCCTTTCTCAATAACCCTAGGTACATATTTATAGTCCGGGGACTTTCTATCTTTGGAATAAACCTAGTCGTATACGACCAAACTCTATCTCTTAATTCTAAACTAAGATGTGATCTACCATAATGTACAGATACACGGGCAATCTAGCCCAAATTCTCGCACGAGGCCGATTCATAAACGCTTCAAGTGCACATCTTCCAAGCCCATCTCAATCACGGCCCATCTTCTGATTTGGCCAAAATCTGGTGATAACACATGCCCCCTGGTTTTGGCAATAATAATTCCAAAATCACTCTGTTTTCCTTCATCGGGTCATGCGTTGCAGAGCAGAACCGCTACAGTGCCCTTTCATCATGATGCCTTGCCTTCTCAACTTCTCCGCACTGCAAGATTTGACAGTTTTGGCACCGCATCCTCGAAACTGCCACAGCATTGAATCATCTTCCAGTATATCCCCTTTATTTAAACTCATCCGAGCAGTTCGCTTCCTCATCTTTTTCCTCCGCATTAGCACTCGAAAAAACCCCCTTCCTCTGCCATGGACTCCTCCTCCTCCTACTCCTCGGATCTGTCCTCCCTATCTTCCTCCTCCCGTGAGCCGACGCTGGAGTACATACGCGCCCCACTGAGGTGGGACGAGGCGGACTGGGACTTCTCTGTCTGGTCAGAGGATGATGAATCCCTGACCGACGGGGAGGATGACCTCCACTTCCTCGTTGATGGGGATTTGGAGGAGGAGAGCGACGACAATGCTCTCTGGGGCGAGGACATCTCCTCCGATGAGGAGGATGAGGAAACGGAGGAGGACACCTCCTCCGACGAGTACCCGCCGGTGAAGCGCTTCCGCGCCGGGTCGGAGGATGACGACGACGACGATGGTGATGAAGAAGATGAAGCCCCTGCCGGCGGCTTCAACAGCAGCGACGAAGACGTCGCCGGCAGCAGCGCCGACGGCAGCTACGACGGCGACGACGAGGGCAGCGACGGCCCCTAGGCTAGGGACTACTAGTATAGGGCTAGTAGTAGTAATTTAGGTGGTAGATCATCCTTTTGAGAGCAATCGGCTCTTAGTTGTAAGAAATCGTCTTATCAATGAAGAATGTTTCCCAATTCGATTTCTCCGATTGTCCAATTTGATTCTCCCAATTGTCAAAGTAAGTCCATGCACCAAGAACCGATAGCAACGCATCGGTCTTTCACCATAAAAAACCAATAAGGCCAAACTCAGTTACCTAATTTGACAGGTCCAAGCAGACATTCTCCAAATTCAAACGGTAACCTCTAGAGTCGATGGCTGCGCATCGGCTTTTTTATTCTAAAGTCGATGTCTGTGCACCGGCTGTACTTTGCGATTTTTTTTACCGGCCGATTTCATACATCGGCCCCCATATTTTACTGCCCATCATCCCACATACTTGGGAAATACTTCTTGAGATGCTGGCCATTGACGGCCACCGGAACTTCTCGCCGCTCAGCTCCTCGAGCATGTATGCGTTACCCTTTAAAACTTGGTCGACTCTGTACGGCCCGTGCCAATTTGGAGACCATTTACCATACACTTTATCCTTAGTCCCCAACGGCAACACAACTTCCCATACCAGATCACCAACGTGGAACTCCTTTGGTCTCACCTTCTTATTATACGCGCGAGCTACCTTGGCTTTGTTCTCTTTAATTTTCTCAAGCGACCACAGTCTAAGTTCCGTTACATCCTCAATGCTATCACTCATCAGGGCTGCATATTCTTCAGTAGTTAAGTCATTCTGAAACGCAATCCGTCTCGAGCCAGCCGTGATTTCCCAGGGTAACACGGCCTCTTGTCCATAGACCAGATGGTATGGCGAGGTTTTTATCGCTCCATGACATGACATGCGATACGCCCACAAAGCCTCTGACAATACCTCGTGCCATCGTCTAGGGTACTCGTCGATTTTCCTCTTAATCAGCTTGATAAGGCTCTTGTTGGACGCTTCAGCCTGCCCATTTGCTTGAGCATAGTATGGAGACGATCGGATCAGCTTAATTCCCATGTCCTCACAGAACTTTCTAAACTCGCGAGAAATGAAAACCGAACCTCCATCGGTCGTGATAGTCTGGGGAATCCCGAATCTATGAATGACATGCTCTTTCACGAAATTGATAACATCTTTGGATGCCACTAACTTCATAGGGACGGCCTCCACCCATTTAGTGAAATAATCTGTAATGGCCAGAACCCACTCATGGCCTTTGCTCGATGGAGGATTAATTTGCCGATCATATCCATGCCCCAACCTCGAAATGACCAAGGCTTGATGATGGGGTTCATTGCTGATGCGGGTACCATCTGAATGCTCCCAAACTTCTGACATGCTTGACACCCTTTATAGTACTTAAAACAATCCTCAAGCATAGTGGGCCAATAAAACCCCGATCGCCTGATCAACCATTTCATCTTATGAGCCGATTGGTGAGTTCCACAAGCGCCTTCGTGTACCTCGTGTAAGAGCCGATTTGACTCGGCTGGTCCCAAACATTTGAGAAGTAACCCTTCCAAAGTCCTGTAGAACATGTCATCCCCAATAAGGACATACTTCATGGCCTTGTATCTTATCCGTTTAGGTGCCCCCCGAGCCGAATCTTTCAAGTAATTGAAGATATCGGCTCTCCAGTCATCCGGCTCCAGGAACTGTACCTGAACATCGGCTCCATCTGCTACGTCCTTGTAGCCTGACGCCATCTGTGCGAGATCGTTTGCCTCGGTGTTTTGTGACCTTGGGATCCAATTGAAGTTTAGGTACCTAAATTGTGCCATTAGCTCATGGCATTGCATCCATAATGGGAAGAGCGCCTCGCTCTCGCATCTGTATTCCTCCGTGAGTTGGGAAATCACTAATTTGGAGTCTCCAAAAAGTTCCACTGCTTCTGCCCCGGCTTCCAATAGCAACTCCATTCCCTTGCGTATTGCTTCATACTCAGCGACATTGTTGGTGCAAGGGGTAGGTAGCCTGATGGAGAAGGAATATGTTGCCCCCCGAGGCGACACGAGTAGAATGCCGATGCCGCAACCATCATCACAAACCGATCCATCGAAAAACATGGCCCATGCACGCACAGACAGTGCTGCTATATCAGTGTTGATTCGTTCAGCAATAAGATCGGCCAACGCTTGTCCCTTGACTGCTTTCGCAGAGCTGATACCGGATATCAAATTCCGATAATGCAAACATCCACTTACCGAGTCGGCCTTTCAACACAGGAGCCGACGAGCATATGTTTGATGACATCTGATTTGCATATGACGACAATTTCCGCCGACGAGCAAGATGTGATGAAGCTTGGTGCAGGTGAAAAATAAGCAGAGGCACAACTTCTCGATCTCAGGGTATCTAGTTTCTGCATCCAACATCCTTCTGCTGAGGTAGAAAACCACTTTCTCTAGACCATCATAAACCTGCACCACCACTGAGGCGATGGAGGTGTCAGCTACTGACAAGTAAATGTAGAATGGCCTGTCTTGCTGGGGCGGAACCAACACAGGTGGCTTCGTTAGATACTCCTTAATCTCGTCAAATGCTTGTTGTTGCTCTGCCCCCCAGTGAAACTCCTCATCAGATTTAATTTTGACCAATCCCATGAACGGCTCGATTCGCCCTGACAGATTGGAGATGAACCTTCTGACGAAATTGATTTTGCCGATGAGACACTGGAGTTCCTTCTTCGTGGTAGGTGGCTTCATTGTTCGCACTGCCTCCTGACTTTTCAGGCCGATCTCAATTCCTCCTTCATGAACCAAGAAGCCCAAGAATTGACCGGCCGTTACACCAAAAGCACACTTCTTTGGATTCATTCTTAGTCCGAACTTTCTAGTCCGGTCCAGGACATGTCGCAAATCTTCCAAGTGTCCTTCCACTGAAACAGACTTGACTACCACGTCATCAATGTAAATCTCCACCAACTTGCCGATCAGATCATGAAAGATGTAGTTCATGGCTCTTTGGTACGTTGCGCCGGCGTTCTTCAGTCCAAAAGTCATGACTACATATTCAAACAAACCCACCGAGCCTGGCACTCTGAATGCAGTCTTGTGTATATCTTCTGGAGCCATAAAAATTTGGTTATAACCGGCATTGCCATCCATGAAACTTAAAACCTTATGGCCAGCAGCTGCATTGATCAATGTCTCTGCTACCGGCATTGGATATTCGTCCTTTGGAGTGGCTCTATTGAGATCCCGAAAATCTATGGCGACGCGCCATCGGCCGTCCTTTTTCTCTACAGGCACGATGCTAGAAATCCACTCAGCATACCTGCATGGCCTGATGAACCCGGCGTTCAACATTTTCTCGATCTCTTTCTTGACTTCTTCTAAAATTTCGGCCTTCATCTGTCGTGCTCGCTGCTGGAACGGCCGAAATCCTTTCTTCAGAGGGAGTCGATGCTCAATGATGCTCCTGTCTAACCCGGGCATCTCTGTGTAATCCCAGGCAAAGCAATCTGGGTATTCTTTCAACAGAGCTATCATTAGGCCCCTCAGATGCGGATCTAACTTTTTGCTGATAAATGTTGGTCGTGGCTTATCCCCAGGACCAATGTGAATCTCTTCTAGCTCATCAGCCGATGTAAACCCATATCCTAGCTTTCCGTCGCCTGCCAGATCGATGCTGAACACAGGCAAAACGTATGGTGAGGATAATTTTGGGCCGATTGCTGGAATCGGCCTCCTTTTCCATTGCATTGCTCAATGAGGGTTTACAACTTATTTGTGCTCTACGACAATTACATGACGTGCTTGAGGTGAGATCATTGCTTTTTATTTTTTGGGGCCGATCGCAGGGATCGGCCTTGCCACGTACGTCCCTCGCCTCTGGTCTTGCTACTCTGTTAGGCCGGTGGATAAGACCAGCCTCACCCCGTTTTTTGAAGCTTCGATGCGCTCACAGCCGTCCAAACTGATTCCAGAGATCGGCTCTTGGTCGTCTGCATCCCAAATATTCATGCCAGCTAATGAGATCTCGATCGAGTCATCTGCATGAACGACCTCCACTTCATCTCCATCCCACTGTATCAGGCATTGGTGCATTGTGGATGGAATGCAGCAGTTGGCGTGAATCCAATCCCTCCCCAGCAGGACAGCGTAGGTGCTTTTGCTGTCGACGATGAAGAATGACGTGGGGATGGTTTTTCGGCCTACGGTTAGATCCACGTTCAGAACGCCTTGTGCTTCCGATGCTTGGCCATTGAAATCGCTTAGTGTGACGTTGGTCTTGATCAGATCTGCGTTAGAGCGTCCCAAACGCCGTAGCATGGAGTATGGCATTATATTGACTGCCGCTCCCGTGTCAACCAACATCTTGTTGACAGGCTGCCCATTGATATAACCTCTCAGGTACAGGGCCTTCAAATGCCTGTAGCCCTTCTCTCGTGGCTTTTCAAAAATAACCGGCCGTGGACCGCAGTCAAACTGTGCTACTGGCACTTCTTCAGTTCTTGGAGCGCAAAACTCCGACGGGAGTATGAACACCATGTTTGTGCCAGCCGATGCCTTCGCATCGGCTTTTGCTTGTTTGGGGCGCCATTCTTTCTTGTGTGGACGCGTCTCCGTCTCCAGCGTTTGCTGAATTTTTACGGCCAGATCGGGCCACGCTTTCCTCAACGTGTACAGGTACTGCGCTTCGGCTTCCTCCAAGTTACGTAGCCGCTGAACCCTACGCTTTTGGGAATGACTGAGTCCATCAGGGCACCACCTTGGCCGGTGGTATCTATCTTCTTCTTCATCTTCTGACTCCTCGAAGTCTTCCTCTTGAGATGACTCAGCTCGTCGGTTCTGAGGTGGGAGAGGTCCTAGACGCTTGAACACTGAAACCTCATTTGTGCCCTTCTTCTGCTGTCTACACTCCGGGCAGTTGTCGGTTGTAGGCAATCGGCTCATTCCTGAGTCCCAGCAGTGCTTAAAGAAAGGACAATCCCAGTGTCTGTCCATGTCTTCCTGCTCTCTTGATTTCTCCTTAGCGCAGTGCTCATATCTTTCGTCGTTTCTATCATACCGACGATATTTTCTGCTGTCTACATCAGACCGACGATATCTTTCGTCATCCATGTCGTACCGCCAACGTCGGTCGTACTGATGCTCATATTTATTCAGGAGATGCGCGGAGAGTGGTTGTTGGTACCTCACGTTTCTCACTTGTTCCTCGGTGAGGTACCGTTTGTCATCGTATCGGGGCCGGTCGCGTGGGTCGGCCTCCTTCTTATCCTTGCCACGGGAGTGACCGCTTTCTTCTTTATCCTTGCCGTGGCGGTCCTACAAGCCCTGCCATGTTAACATCGAAAGATAAACCTGGCTCGCACCCCGTGGAGTGATTGAGTTCCACCATGTTGACGCCAGGAAACGGGTGCGTGTCTACTTTCATGGCAAACTGACCGAGGATCAGACGGCCCTGTTCTATCGCCATTTGGATCTGCCGACGCAACTCTTTGCAGTCATTGGTGGCATGGGTGAACGAGTGATGCCACTTGCAGTACGGTCTCCCGTTCATCTCTTGCGCCGTAGGGATTTTATGGCCTTCGGGTAACTTCAGCTGTTTTTCTTTCAGCAATAAATCGAATTTCTGCTCAGTTTTGCTTATATCAAAGTCAAACCCTTTTGCAGGCCCTTGTTGTTTCACCCATTTACAGGACACGGGAGCTGCCCCCCGAGCCCATTCAGCCACGGCGACTTCCTGATCTTCTGCAAAGTCCTCAACTTCTTCTGTCTCGACCAGGCTTATCGGGCGTTTGAATTTGTCTTGGTACAATTCTGGGTGGCGCTGTTCATACAATGTTAATTTCTGTACCATGTGCGCCAGTGAATTGTACTCCACTTGGAAGGCCAGATCTTTGATCGGCGCTGCGAGGCCTACCACTGCCAGATCGACTGCTTCTTTCTCAGTTAAACGAACCGAATAACATCGGTTCTTGACAGTCCTGAAACGCTGAATGTAATCAGACACCGTCTCTCCCCGCTTCTGCTCGACTCGCGTCGGATCGGCAATGCCAGCCTCGGTAGCTTCTGAGTGATATTGTACATGAAACTGCTCTTCCAGTTGCTTCCATGTCCGAACTGAATCTGGTGGCAATGAGGTGTACCACCCAAAAGCTGGTCCTGTGAGAGACTGTGCAAAGAACCTTACACGTAACGGGTCTGATGCTGAAATCATGCCCAACTGTGCCAAATATCGGCTCACATGCTCAATTGAGCTAGACCCTTCTGATCCACTGAACTTTGAGAACTCAGGGAGCCGATACTTGGGCGGCAGCGGAATCAGATCATATTCGTTGGGATACGGCTTGGAATAGCCGATTGTTCTCCTCTTTGGCAGGATACCGAACTGGTCTCTCAAGATCGTACTGATTTGTTCCATGGTATGAGCTACAGGGGTTGAGCTTTCATGACTCGTTCCGGTGGCATATTTAGCTAGCCACGCCTGTTTATCGGCGTCTGCTCCAGAAATCTCTCCTGCTCCAGGAATCCCTCCTGCTGTAATCTGGCTCGTGCGCGCCAAGTTATTGCAGTCCGGCACGTATGTGCACACGTATCCATGTGGGATCTCTTTAGGTGGCTCATACAGGAATTGGTAATCGCCAGGATCACCTCCAACCTTGTAGACGACGTATGCCGGTGAACCCTGTGGCTCTGGAGCTGCAAGCGTGAATGGCAGTTGCGGTCTGGTGTGGAACGGTGCTTCTCCCTGGTGAGTTCCTAAGGCAGGCCCTGACGGGGAGTACTGATGCTTCATGATTTCCTGAACCACGCGAACCGTAATACGCTCCAAAGTGTTCACCAGGCTCTCAGAATGACGGTGTAGAGAATGAGCCAACATATAATTAACTTCTTGGTGCAGAGCTCTGGTGCGCTCCTCCGAAGGGAGAGACAGATCTACTCCATCGAGCACGCCTTCGGGTGTGAATCCTTTGAACCTAATGCCATGTGTACGGGTCCTTTCGAAAGAGCCGATGAGATCGGCTTCGAAGAGAGCCTTAAGCTCATCATATTTCTTCTTGTGATCTTCAGGCAGATCTTCATACTTGACTGGTTCGTCCGACATCTCAGCTGCAGATGTTGACGTAGTTGCTGTAGAAGGTCCCACCGGGCGTGCCAGAATGTGTTGCCTGCCAAAACCCACCGGCGAGCAGCGACGAGCAACACGGAGAGCCGGGAGGCTCCCAGACTCGCCGGTGGGCCCCGGTCCCTCGGGCAACGGCCCGCAATGCTCCGGCACACGTCCCGGCGGTTGCAAGGGCGTGCCACCTGACCTATACCCGGTCGGGAAGGTGTTGGATTGCTTCGATTAGTTTCCTGCATGGCAGACACGTAAACATTAAATGAGCCTCGATCGGCTCTCAGGTTACCCTGTGAATCGGCTCAAAGAGCCGATTACCCATGGTTCGTATTGGATCTTATGATAACATGGGTTTCCTGCTTCGTCAATACCAAGTTAAATCAATCTACGACAGTTTAGGGTTTTCACCGCATAACCGGAACGTCTTACACGTAGTTGAGCCTGGCAGATACGAAAGATAACGGAAAACTAGTCCTAGAGGAGGCCTAAAAACCAACGTGGAGTCGATTCCCGGAACATCCCTTCTAGGATCGGCAAACCATACCTTACGCACTACTGGATCATTCAACCCATTTGCAAGGCCTAACCATGCGGATATCAAACTAATCCTTGAAGAACAAGGAACAACTATAACAGATCAGATCTACTAAATAAAGATGAAGCAAGTTGCTGCCCTTACACCTAAGATAGGTGTAAAGGCAGCTAGATATCGAGGGGCAGCATAGCTAAGCAAACATATCAGAAAAGCATCAATGTAAGCCCAAAACATCTATGATAAAGGTGTTACTCGCCATCAACAAGGCTTCAGTACGAGCAACACCGGATAACGAATAAACTGATACTGCCTAGATCGCAAGATGCGATCTAGGCAGCATGATGCTTACCCAGAAGAAACCCTCGAAACAAGGGGTGGCAATGCGCCTAGATTGTGTTTGTTGTGAACGTGATCGTCCTCCTTTCTCAATAACCCTAGGTACATATTTATAGTCCGGGGACTTTCTATCTTTGGAATAAACCTAGTCGTATACGACCAAACTCTATCTCTTAATTCTAAACTAAGATGTGATCTACCATAATGTACAGATACACGGGCAATCTAGCCCAAATTCTCGCACGAGGCTGATTCATAAACGCTTCAAGTGCACATCTTCCAAGCCCATCTCAATCACGGCCCATCTTCTGATTTGGCCAAAATCTGGTGATAACACCAGCCTACTCGGCGACGTGCGCTCCTCAGTGACCTGCGCGAGGGCGCCTCGGCGACCTACGCAAAGGTTGCTGGACTCGGAGCGCATCGACTTCCTTCTGCGGTGCCTGGATCGACAAGTTCACCAAGTGGATCGAAGCAGTACCAGTAACTTCGAAAGATGCAGCATTAGTTGTGAGCTTTATCAAAGGCATAGTTTTTCGATTTGGCGTCCCCAACAGCATAGTTACGGACAATGGCAGCAATTTCACCTCCCGAGAATTCAAGGACTACTGCGCAGAGGTAGGAATCAAACTACACTTCGCATCGGTAGCGCACCCGCAAACCAATGGCCAAGTCGAGAAAGAAAACGGCATTATCTGCAATGGCATCAAGAAGCGGCTGCTAACACCACTAGAGAAAGCGCGACATACTTGGATTGATGAGTTGCCTAGCGTGCCATGGAGCATACGAACAACACCCAACACAGCGACGCAAGAAGCTCCGTTCTTTTTGGTCCATGGAGCCGAAGCGGTACCCCCGATAGAAATAGAGCACAATTCTCCAAGAGTTGCAAGTATGATGAAGAAACTTCGAGAAAAGCACTGGAAGATGATGTCGACGCACTATTATGAAGCAAGGGATGAAGTATTGTCAAGAGTAACCACGTACCAGCAGAACCTCAGAAACTATCATAGTCGACGTTTGCGACCCAGGTCTTTCCAAGTTGGTGACCTAGTTCTTCGACTCACTCAGGACAGCCATGAAAAATTTGAGTCTCCATGGATAGGACCATACATTGTCACCGAAGTAATTCCAGGAGGAGCATACATATTGAAGGACAAGAAGACATGGAAGAAAGAATCAAATCCATGGAACGTGGCGCAGCTCCGACGTTTCTACACTTAGAAGCCAAAATAGTATCAAATATATAAGCATAGAATGTACTGAAAAGCTCGCAAGTTTTCAGACGCACTCTTTTCCTTTCAGGGCACCGAGTGGGGCTAAAAGGTTTTTAATGAGGCGGGCTTGCGATGCTGCAATATAATAAAAATAGTGGTGATATACATTTTTCTTCGCCAGACTCGGGGGCTTAATCCCGAAGAATTCACAATATATATTTGGCTCTCACAAAATATAGCTCGAAACTATTTGCCTTGGTTAAAAAACCTCGCGAATAATAAACGTTGATACGACCACTGAAACACTCGGGGGCTAGAAGAAAACAAAAAACATACAAACTTTCTTTGACTATACGTGAGTCTCGCAGTAATGTTTACAACACATATGACTCGCCATATACAGACTTTACACTTCGGCTCTCAGGTTGCGTTTCCTTAGGAAAGAAGTGTGGAAAGAGTTGCTTAAACGCAACACGAGCATTGGAAATATTAGTGCGCACCAGATCGCCGTGCAACTCGAGGATTGAAAGAGTGTCGAGAAGACGATCCTCGACCCCCTCGTGCAAGGTAAAATCTTCACCCATCCTTCCTGCTGGAGCAAAGAATGGGTTCATCAATATTTAGAGAAGCAAATCAACATAAACACAAATACAGGCGAAGGAAAAAATACTTACTAACGAATCTCCGATTCTGGGTGTCGAACCGATCTACTATGGCGTTCTCGCGCTCGATCTGCTGAGCAATCTTGTCGATCAAAGCATGCTTAGCATTTTGAAGTCTCCGGCGAAGGTCCCCAACTGTAGCGGCCTCTTCTTCGGCTTTCTCGCGATCCTTTTCACTGAGCTCTAGCTTAGCCGCAAGAGCATCAACGCGTTCTTCGGCTCGGTGGAGCGCCACTGAAAAGATAGTGAGCAAAGACCAATAATCAAAAAATCAGTAACAGGTGATAGGTGAAGAAAGTGAGTCAACAAAGATAAGGTAGGTTTTACCTCTCAAATCGCCGGCTTCATCACGGAACCCAATAAACTGGTTCCAAGTTTGATGAGATGCTTCATCAGAGGCTATAAAGAGTAAATGGCGAGAAGCAAGTTCAGAAGAGGCAGAACTCGCCAAACGGTCAAAAACATCGATAGCAAGAGAAAAATAGATGAGTAATACAAAACAGCGAGTCACGAAAAAGAAGACTTACATCGTCCAAAGAAGGAGTCGAGGAACTCCCCGCAATAATCTCATGACTATCGCCAGCCCCAACCCTTGCTCTCTTCGGTGAAGGGGCTCAGGGGCTGGCCATAGGAGTCGACGTTTCCGCGTTCTGTTGAGGAGGAGGCGAAGATTCCGCAGCAGTGTGGCGCTCTTCAGAAAGGACCATGGTATTGGACGTGCTCGTCGGAGCCGTACCATGAACCGCGGGTTCTTCCTTTTGTTCTTCCTCTTGAGAGCTGTCAATATAGAAAAATAAGCATTCCGAAGAAACAAGAAGTTAGACAAAACATGAAAACAAAGGGACTTACGAGCTAACGGCGCCAGCATCATCGTAGGGGTCAAAGGCACCCTCGTCTTCAGGCGAAGTTTCTTCGGCAGCCGAGTCAGTAGGTTTGGACGTGCCGGAATCTTCGACATCATCTCTCTTTCTCTTGCGCCCAGGAGAAATGGCGAGAGGAGGAGAGAGGGAGCGGCCAGAGTCAGAATGTTCTGACTCAATCTCTTTTTCGAAGGACGCCGCTGATTTTTGAGAACCCGCGGTTTCACTCTCAGGATGAGAGGTTTCTTGCAAGTCGTCAGTAACAACGGCTCGTTCATCTACCTCTCCACCTTGAGGGAGTGGAGGAAGAGAAGAGAGAATTGGGTGGTTCTGTGTAGCATTAAGTAAAGGCAGGAGAGTAAGGACATGAGAAAATGCAACAGCAGTCGATAAACATGGATAGTTTAAACCAAAAAGAGATACTTACTTTGGGAAGAGCGTGGGAGGCAC
Source organism: Lolium rigidum (assembly GCF_022539505.1). NCBI lineage: Eukaryota > Viridiplantae > Streptophyta > Magnoliopsida > Poales > Poaceae > Lolium > Lolium rigidum. The sequence continues at coordinate 90,978,424 of NC_061511.1, read as the reverse complement.
TGTATGGCTCCACGCGGCAAGAGGATGGAACTTCGTGTTTCTTGCTCAAGGAGGAAAAACATCGGATGAGTTTCTCCAAGTCTTTTACGGAGAGGTCCTTGGACAAACGATCAACATCTTTCTCGCCAGAGTACATCTAAAGGGGGTTTTTGCGAGCCTGCAGAGGCTGCACCCTAATCCTAAGGAAGTAAGAAGTTATCTGAACAACGGAAAGTTCCTCTCCGTTGGTGTTATAGAGCTGGTGGATGTGCTTCATCAGGGCTTCAGTGGCCGTCCTTTCTTCGGCAGTGGCCTCTGCGTCCCAAGATCGGCACCTGAGAATTTCTTCGGCAGCTTCGAAGGGAGTGATGACATACTCCTGGGAGTTTTTGTACTCGTCCTGGATGTATAACCATCTCTTGCGCCACCCTTGGACGGAGTCGAGGAATTTGACGTCGAAGTAGTCGACATCAGGACGAACACAGATGCAAATGCCACCTACGTTGTAGACGACGTTTCGGGAGTTGTTGCGCTGGAGGTAGAAAATGCGTTTCCATAGGCCCCAATGAGGATGGGTGCCGAGGAAACACTCGCACAAAGTAATGAAAATGGAGATGTGGAGGATGGAGTTCGGGGAGGATGGAGTTCGGGGTCAGCTGGTGTAGCTAGATCCCGTAGATAAAGAGAAGACCACAAAGAAATTCGTGGACAGGGGTGGAAAGGCCGCGGATGAGATGGTCAATGAAAGTTACCCGGTATCCGATTGGAGGGCGCGGGAAGCTTTCGTCGCCAGGGAAGATCAACGAGTCCTGCTTCTTCAGCAGGCCAAGTTTCTTGAGCATCCTCGTGTCCTGGTTGGAGATCTTGGACCGCTCCCACCCAGAGACCTCGACCTCGTCCATCAGAGCGTTGGTGCATGGAGCTATGTGCCTAGTCAGCTTCGTGCGCGGCGGCAGAGGGGAGCGTTTTGGTGGAGCAATGACGCGAAAGAGAGCAAGGGTTTGAGGAGCTTAGAGGAATAGCAATGGCAGAGGCATAGAGAGGAATACAATGTGAGGCGCGGCGAAGGGGGAGAATAAGGACGATGAGGTAATTTTATAGAAGGAAGCTGACCCGCCGCGCCGTTGGATGAAAAGATGAAGGGTTCTTAGCCTTACACGTGTTCCAAGGGGTAAGCTAGTCTTTTCATTTCAAAATTACTGGTGGGAGTTACTACGCGCGTGCCGGAAATTACGGAGGACGTGTACCCCACTAGCTTGCGCGACGTGTCGACGGTGCAGGATCTTGGACCCACGGAACAGTGAAGTGACAGGAGTCGCGGCTTTCCAAGGCAAGGGTCGTGGCCATCGTCAGCAATGACATCGTCAGACAAGGAATTTCGAGTGGTTTTATCAAAGATAGAGACAGAAAATTATCGAGTATCCCAATAAAGAAACTTCGGGAGCCTATGTTCAAATACAAGTATTTGTTCATATGCTCGGGGGCTACTCTTATCAGAAGTATCGTCAACACTTCTGGTAAGAGAATAATGTGGATGACAAAACATGAAATTGTTCGCGAATACTAAAAGTTGAGCCAACAACCAAGTATAAATACTCGACTGTAGCCTCGGGGGGCTACTCCCATCGGGAGCACTTGTCGCGCACCCGATAAGATATACGAAGGAAAAGAGTGACAAGACAAAATACTAGGCGAATAATTATCGTCGTACATCTTCGAGTTACATATAACTCGTCATGTGCTCCCATCTGGAAGACAAGATATTATCATTGAATGACTCGAGAAAATTGGTAATTCCAACAGCTGATAAAGGTACTCGACAATATATTGCCAGAGCGCGTCCGCCGCGGTAAAACCTTTGGATGCCGTAATATTTTACGAAGGTAAGTCCCCAGGTTCTGTCCTGTGTGGCATGGTATCGCACCCGAATGCGCTCTGCTACTTTTTTCTGTGTCAACAGACGCGAAGAAAAATTCCTAGCGGACGCGCTATGGATCTTATAAAAACGATTGGAATTCGATTCATGAGTAAGTCCTGAAGCGGCACATGTCGAATTACACCAGTATTCCGGGGTCATGTCCAGGGACTTGACCTTGAAGTAGGTTTTTGCGGGTTTGCCACGAGAGCAGTTAACATGTACCTGATCCGTCAAATGAACCAGCCCCATTTACCATTATCCATGTACAAAATATGTATGTCCCGAATAAAATTGTCGTCATGATCCGAAGAATTTATGGATTAACTGTACGGTGGAGATTTTACTCGACTCTGTGATTCAAGCAAAATCTCGGGGGCTACTGACATAGGCATCCTGAATGGGCCTGCCAAAGAAGGTACCCGGGGTTTACTGAAGGCCCATGATCCAAAGATTATAAAGGCCGGAAGCCCAATAAAGCTTCGACATGAAAGATGGAGATACATTAGGAATAAAGAGACTTGTAATTGTACGATACGGACTCAAAGTGCCTCTCGCTTTTTGTAACTTGTACGGCATGAAACCCTCGGCTCCGCCTCCTATATAAAGGGGATTCGAGGGATAAAGAGAGGATCAATTCATTATCAACACAAACCCTTGTTTTTAGCAGTCGAGCACCTTTTCGGCTGAAACCTTCGAGATCTACTTGCCCTCTACTTTCCGCGAAACCCTAGTCTACAACTTGTAGGCATTGACAAGTTAATACCTTGTCACCCATTGCAATGTTTCATCTTTGGACCTGAACGCTTATAGCACTATAAATGTTTTACATGCTAGTGTTGGTAGTCCTTGCATATCTTCATTCCATGATGATATGCTTGCCTTGTCTTGTTGTCATAATAAAAATACTTTGCTTTCCTCTAGTATTTGTGTGACTAACAATGTAGAGGAAACCGAAGATACTATGGTCCAAGACAAGATCTTGGATGGAGCTTCAATTACTTCATCCTCTTCATCATCTCACGGTTCTTACACTTGCCTTATGGCTAAGGCGTCTAAGGTATCTCCTTCCTTGGAACCCTATTTATCTTGCGATGATGAGGATGGTGAGTTGGTTTTTCATGCTCTTCATAAGAAGAAATTTGCTTGCTCTAACTTTATGAAAATCTTGGCTTTTGCCATTGAGAGCACAAAAATTATTGAGAAAATGGAAGAGCATGAGCACGAGTATGCAAATGAGATTGCAACTCTTAGTTCAGCTATTGAAGAACAACAAACCACCAATGAATCTCTTGAGGAGACATTTACTCTAGAGCTATCTAAAGTAAAGGAATCTTGTGATGGAGCTTTAGAGGTGGCACATGATTTTGAAACTAAAAATTATGAGTTAGTAGTTGCTCATGCTAAACTCCTTGAGGATTTTGAGCTTCTCAAAAATAGCTCTATGGCCATTGAGAGTAAGCTCATCAAACTCACCGAGTCACATGAGCAACTTAAGGCTTCCAACCTAATAGATCTTCCTAAGTTGCCTTCTCCTTGTGCTATTATTGATGATTCTTGTGCTACTAACTCTACCTCTTGTGAAGCATCCATCATAAAGGAGAATGTTGATCTAAGAGCTCAACTTGCTTTGCCAACAAGCAATTATGAGAAATTGGAAGAAAGTCATGGAAAGCTTTCTAGCTCCCATGATGATCTTCTAGTCTCTCATGATTTTCTAAAGTTAGCTCATAAGGCTATCATGTCAAAGGTAACATCTTGTGAGCCTCATGTGAGTACTAATACCACCTCTAAAAATGCTATTTTTCCATGTGCTAGTGCTTGTAGTTCACCCACTCATGCTATTGATATATCTTGTGGTGAACTACCTTCTATGCCTTGTTGCTCTAACAATCCATGTGCTAGTGCTAGTAATTCACCCACCCATGCTATTGCTATATCTTGTGGTGAATACTTGTGTTGTTACTAACCATGTAGAGGAAATCGAAGAGCTCGAGGCCCAAGTCACTTCTTTGAAGAAGGACTTGGTAAAGGTTCATGAAGGGAAGCAATCCCCCAATGACAAGAGTGGACTTGGATTCAACTCCAACAACAAGAAGAAGTCCACCATGCACAAGCATAAGAAGGGCCAAGGGCATGTGAAGGATCCCGCCAATATTGTGTGCTTCAAGTGCAAGATTCAAGGGAATCCTGTTAGATCGTTCCCCTTGAAGAAGAAGCCACTTGGCGAGAAGAAACAAGGGAAGCGGCCTCAAGATGGAGCTCATGGTCTACCTTAAGGTTAAGCTCAAGGTATACCTCAAGATGGAGCTCATGGTCTACCTCGACTTGAAGAAAGGCCGCTACCCAAGAATGATCAAGCCAAGGCTCCCGTTGTGGAGAAATCAAGTGATAAGAAGGAGAAGATAAGAACATGCTACATATGCCGTGAGAAGGGCCACATCTCCTCCTTATGCACTATTGGTAACTCATCCAACCCTATCTTGATCGATGGTGCTTATTCTCTTTGTAAGGATAAGGTTGGCAATGTGTTTGCCAAATATGTTGGCACTCAAAGTGGTTTCGTAAAAATAACCATTTGGGTTGCAAAGCCTATTGTGACTAACTTCTTAGGACCCAACTTGGTTGGGGACCAACAAGCCAAAATTTGATCAACAGGTATGATTGGAGGGCATGGAGACTTGACTAGTTCATGAAGACTTAGGGGATCTTCATTATTTTTATTTCCTCAAGTCTAGTATTATTCCTTTCATACTTTACCCATGCTCCTCCTTGCGGTAACGAGTTCTCAACTCCTTTACATTGAAAGTTACTCGTCCCCCTTTAAATGTGTTGGTTTTGTACCTTGCATGTGGTTGTGTATGTTGCACCTCCTACTTGGTTATCTTGCTTTCATGCTTATATATGTTGGGTGGCACATCATGTACAATTGTTCTTATGTTGAGCCTATTGCATCTTATTGATATCTTAGTTGTTGGCTCGTGTGAGAAATTAATGGACTATCCCATTTTGGGAGAGTGATATGCTTTGTGCATTTCACAATCTTAAAATGTGCGACATGATGAATTAAAATTCTATAATATCCATTAATTATCTCACGTGGTTCTTATTTGCCTCTTGTATGAAAAATGCCTTTATCACATTATGGGGGAGTATTATTCCTTGTGCATATTACAAACTTAGAAAATGTGAACATTTGAGGTTGTGTCACATATAATTGATATTATAGATTATCTTGTTCCTATGTGACATGTGTGCTCAAACAAATCCCATTTTGCCTAAAATGCTCTTATTTCTATTCTCTTGGATTTTGTTTGTGAGTGTTTTTCTTGACATGGTTTTCCACTTTGTGTTGCTAGCTCTATATACTCTTTGTAAAATCATGCGTTTCATGTTATGCTATTCATTGCCTTGCATGTTGGTGTAACTAATTGAAGCTCTCAAGAATCTCCATTTGCATTATGGTTAACTCTTATCCTTTACCATATGCTTCCTTAGTTGTGAATATTATCTTGGATATATCCTAAAACCACTATAAGGAAATAGTTCCTATATATCTCTTGTCCTTAGACAATTGATAACATATTATGTGGTATGTCTTTGGATCATCCTCACACTTGGCTCATGTGCTTTATTGATTTATTGCTTGACGAGAATTTGCCTTGTGGGCTAGACTCCCATGTGTCTTCCTTGCTTCTTATGGACACCTTTATCTTACTTTAACCTTTTTAGTGTCTTGATAAATATCGGTAGAGCAATGATCCCACATTTTTGCATTTTGTATTCAAATGCAAAATCCTAAATAGTGCACTAATCTTGCGGGAGCTCTAATATGTTTGTTAGAACACTCTCTTGTTTCAAGAATTTGACTTTGGAAGACAAACCTTTTTTTTCGGTACTTTTGTGCCATCATGAAAAGTGTTGAGGGTTTGGTTTATTTGGAACCTTGCTTTCTTTGGGAGTTGGTTATCTCATTACTTGATATTTGGTTTTACTTTCCTAAAATGAGATAAGTCCTTGAGCATGCTTATTTTTGGATATCATCTTGCTCATTGTGTTTAGTTCATTAATTGAACTTTGGGGTCAATCTTGTGTTGACTTGATTCTTGGATATGGATTGGACAACTTTTGACATGTCACACCTTTGTGTGCCATCGTGTTCTATTTTGCATTTTGTCCATGTCATATCTCCATTTGGTTCTTGAAAGTCTTGCATGCATATTTACTTTATGTACATCTTATGACATGCTTGTTTTTGTTGATCCAATGCATAGGGAAAACTCCACTATAATCCTAAGTCGGCTAAGATGTGCATGAAATTCAAATTCATATCCATATGCACATATTTATGTGGAGTTTTTCCTATGTGTTGTAGTTGCACTAACTACTCGCACCCAATTAGTTTGGGGACCACTTTGTACTTGAGTTTTGTCTTAGGTACATTGGAGATGCATTGGATGCTCGTCTCACTCATAAGGAAGAAGTGAAGGCCAAGTGACTTTTGGCGACGAACTATGATGTTGTGACAAACTCATATCTACTACATCACACCATTGCATCCGGGTAACAAGTATCTATCTCTCTCATGCATGCTTATCTTATATCCAACCACGGGGTTATCTTTGGCATGAGTTGTTGCTTGAAATTGTTGTAGTCTTGCAAAGTTTTTAAATGAAAACACTTTATTGAAAATATGAGTATGTGGGGATGAGAGCATATTTCAGGGAATATAAAAATCATGCTAATGATTCACCTAATCCCAAATATGTCAACCTTGCAATTGAATTGCGTATCTTCTCCTCAATATGCTCACATGTGCAATAAAGATGAATTTGCAAAAAATTGATTCTTCCATTTGGTATTTAATTTTGTGATACTTGTTTGCCTCTCTCAAAGCATCTCAACTATCTCCTTCTCTTGGTGATTCTTGTGATGTCTTTGAGGTGTTTATGGTTGAAGTTTTTCAATGTACAATGAGATAAATTTGAGACTTTGGCCGTGCTATAAAGCAAATATCTCATTGGTATATTGTATTACTTCATCATTGGATATCTTGCTCTATTTCTTTTGTACCTATCTTGTGTGTGCATGTTTCTTTGTGGATTAATATCTTCGTGATGTTGTCCACTTAGAGAAACTTATACACATGAGAGACGGTACATATATTTTTGATATCCCCCTTTGTTGGAGTCCATTCTTTCTATTCTTGTTTGTTTCTTTGATGGCTCCACAAAGAATTTGATTATGAGTGCTCACTTTATCCTATTTGCATCTTCACACACTCATATGTGGTTTTGGCACAAGCTTTGATTTTATTTGCCTCTCATTAAGCTTGTGTTTTTTTTTGGTTTTCATTTGATATCTTAAGAGAACCTTGTGTGGTATATGGCTATGCTTAGCAATCTCATTCATTGAAGACTATGGTTATGCTCAATGTTCATCCATGTATTAGTCTAATAATATGCTTTGTCATGCCTCCCACACATCCATTTGGTTGAGCCTTATCTTATATTGCCTCTTACTTGATGATCAATCATTTGTTATGCCAAGTGATGCTTAATCTCTTCTATGATCTCTTGCAAATGTTTGTGTTTTAAATGGCAACGAGGGAGCGAGGATTCCATGTTATGCACATTGTATTCAAATATAATATTCTAACATGTGCATGTACCTTGGGGAGCTTCTTCATTCTATTTAAAATACTCATTTGTGACTATCATAATATCTTTAACTTGGTTCGATGGTTCATTAGATTGCTTGCTTTATTTGTTGAAGCTTTCTGACCTTCATATCCTCTTGCAATCTTTGATCCTCAATATAGTTGGATTCCCTCCGAGTATTCGTACTTTATGGAGGAACTCTCACTATATTGGCCTTCCGAACCTTTCGTCCATTTCGGCAAGCGATGCCAATGGGGGAGAAGTTTGGAGGGTTTAAGGGAATTGCTTTTGTTTGGTTCTTAAGCATTTGCCTCTCATGCTTGCATTTGTTGCTTTGCATGGTTGAATATTTAGAGGATACTCCGCTAGGCTTTAATTGTCGATATATGCAATGAAATTCAAGTTCATTAACACATGCATATATTATGGGGGAGTTTTTTCTAAATATTCAACTTGGGTTGTTCGCTAAATTCCTTATTTAAACCTTCTCAAAGCGATTGTCATCAATTACCAAAATGGGGGAGATTGAAAGAACATGGAGCCCCCATGTGTGGTTTTGGTAATTGATGAAAATCCCTATGGACTAACGGTTGTATTGAGAATCTATCTTATGTCATGTCCATAGCTATGTGTTGGTCTCAAGGTTGCAAGATGGAGAAGATCGAGTACAATGAAGAAGACGGATGAAGACGGTGTCAAAGAGAGATCAAGACGGTGTAGAAGGTGAAGAGGGACGAAGAAGGTGTAGAAGGGATGAAGACGGTACCGTGCGTAGAAGATGGATGAATATGGTGGCATGTATGTTGGAAGAAGATGGTGGCATGTACAACGTTGAAGAGGATGAATACGGAGTTGCCGACTCGAGAGGAACACGCAAGGATAAAGTTTGTGCTCGATAGGATAGTGGGTCACATCATTGGAGAGAGCTCAAACCTTGCATGCATTGCACCGTGTTTCTTGGTTATTCTTGGTTCTTATCCATCAGATGGTTTAGAGCTTGTGTTCATTCTCATGACAAGCTCTAGCTCATCAGAAACGGATTTCGGATGCATCGCATGTTGCATGTTCGAGGGTGATGATTTTCCCGATTTACCACATTGAGAGGTTACACCTCTATGACCATAAGAAAATCATCATCCGCTCTTTTCCATGTTTTCAACTTGTGTAGAGGTAGCTATTGTCGTCCTCTTTCCGGCAAAATTGGTTTCATCGCAATCGGAGTTTCCTATCTCGAGTTATTCCTTTTTCCGTATTGCGGTTTATTTGAAAAAGAAAAGAAAAACAGGTTGTTGGGCCGGCCGGTACTTCCGTGTGGGTACCGGCCTAGTACCGTAATTGTCTCTGCAAGCCTCTGGAACCCAGGCCGGTACCAGACCGGTATCGGGCTGGAAGTACCGGCCCATCCCCACCTTCTTCCTCCCTCAGCTCTCCTTTTCCATCCCGAGCTGGGCCGCCGCCCTACTCCCCGGCCCAGCCGCCTCCCGAGCCAGGCTGGCCTGCCCCGCTCCCATCCTTCTCCGCTCTGGGCCGCTGCCCCTGGCCAGCCCAGCCTCGCTCCCGCTCGCCCCAGCCGCCGCTGCACGCTGCTCCCGCTCGCTCGCTGCCGCCGCTTCCCGCGCCTCACTCGATGCTCCCGCGCCGGTGGGCGTTGACCACGCGTTGCTGCTGCTCCACACCACATGCTGCCACTGCTCCACTGCGCTGCCCCGCGTTTCTCTCTCTCTTGCTAAGATTTGATCTGGTTTTTGGCACAAGCCGTAGTACCGCTCTACACAGTGGTGCTACCGGTTTGGGCCGACTTTTTGCCTATTTTTGCACAGTTTAGCGCGTGAACGGTAGTACCGCTTCGACAAGCGGTAGTACCACTCAGGCGCGAATCTGACCATTTTTCAGCCCCAACAGTCATATTTCTGGGCCCCCTATTTATACCTCTCTTCCACCTCCGACCCAACTAGTTCTTCCCACCCATTCTCTCGCCTCCATTTTTGACCTTGAAGAGCTTGATCCTCCTCTTGATCCCCCACTATTTTTTGCATCTTTTTGGGGGAAAGGAGAGAGGAGATCTAGATCTAGTGCTCCACCAATTGAATCTCTCTCCAAGTGAGGGGATCTTGCTAGATCTAGATCTTACAGTAATTTGGTGTTCCTCCTCATATTTGTTCTTCCACCCTTATTCCTCAATAGCTTTTGTAGCTTTGTTGGAATTTGGGATATAAGAACTTGGGCATCTTAGTGGTGTTCTTAGCTATTGCATTAGGTGCATCGGTTTGGGTTCTCTCCGGGGTTTCGGTCTCGTAGAGGGCTTGTTGACCCTTAGTGGTGTTGTTGCCTTCGTGGCCTTGTTGCCTTTGTGGTGTTGTAGCCTTTGTGGCCTTGTAGCCTTTGTGGCCTTATCGTTTTTGTGGTGTAGTAGCCTTTGTGGCGTTGTTGCCTTTGTGGAGTGTGGTAGCCTTTGTGGTTTTGGAGCCGGTTGTGGCGCGTTGGATTCTTTGTGGCCTTGTTGCCGGTGTGGCGTGTTGTAGCCCTTGTGGCCTTGTACTTGAGAGCCTCCGTGTTGTGGAGTTGCCTCAAGCTTGATACTTGGGTTTGCCCCAAGCTTGTACGGGTTCGGTGACCACCCTCAAGGGTCCCTTAGTGGATCGAGGCTTTCCCCTTGGTGGAAAGGCTCGAGGAGAATACGGTGGCCCTAGCGGCTCATTGGAGTGCCTCGTGCCTCCACACCGCTCCAACGGAGATGTAGCACCCTTGGGTGTGAACTTCGGGATACATCGTCGTCTCCTCGTGCACCGGTTACTTCTCAACCCGAGATGCAGGGACGGGGTGTCTGCATATAATTCTTTTTGTCTGAGGCTTTCAACGAAGTGTTCTAGCGGACTAAAACTAATTCAAGTGTTCGTCTCATTTAACATGAATCATCAGTGTAGTATTGCCTGGTCTGACGATATTATCTTCAGCAGCTTTAGATGCCGGTCAGCTCAATTCCACAAAGCATGTTAGAGCATGCTAAAGCATTCCACAAAGTTATTTTGGGCCGCGTCGGACATATAACCGGTCCGACTCATGCGCTTCAAAGACCTTTTCACCCGGCACGCCCCAATACAATGTCCGACGTTCCAAGTGTTGAATATATAAGCAAATATCCATATGAAATAATCCTTACAAGTAAATGATAAATCATGACAATGAAAATAACAAATAAACTAATCATGCAGACTAGTAAGGTAGATGAACAGATCACGTCTAAATAAGATAAACTGATCGCATCTACCACACAAACTAGAAGAAGAGACTCTAACAGAAACTGAAAGAGAGACGACAAAATCACATACTTTGTAGCAGCGTCGTTGTCGCCCATGTTGAGGTTGCCGAAGAAGTCGTTGAGGTCCGGGAAGAAGTTGTCGGTGTGGAGGAACTCCTCGTCCGATGACGACGTCGTGATGCCAGTAGTCGCACCGGAGCGCTCCCCAAAAACCTAATTGCCCCTCACCCGTACAGGTTCACGAGAGGCAAGGTTCCGGAGGCCTACTGTCCCGGCAGTCGGTGCACGCCGACGGACGGGATGAGGAAGACGAAGGCGGCGGCGCAATGAACTGGAAACAGGTAGTCGCGTATGCGTCTAGTCACGGTGGCTAGGGTTGCGCAGGGTCTTATATAGTGCGGTTCGGGAAGGTCGTGGGGCGCAGCCCACGTCCGAGTCGGCACAGCCACGATCCAGAAAAACCGGAAGGCAAAACGTCCGAGTAACTCGTCCGTTAATGACTCAAAATTGATTACACAATTAATTTTCCAAACAACAAAAAGATAAGCTCGGCTCGGCGAGATTCCCGCAACCCGCGGCGCGTTGTGACGAGGCGAGGCGTGGCGAGGCGGGCGGCGGAGGAGGAGGAGTGCGCGAGGGCTCTCTCTCTTCTCACTCACTTACTAGGACTAGAACAACCCACCTTATAAACCACTCCAACTCCCTCCCAACTAGCAATGTGGGACTAAACTTCAGCCCCCACTAGTGCTGCCACTGATTATTGGAATGAACCATGTGAGTTTCAGAATTTGATAATGGGCCATGGGCCAAAGGCCAAATGCTCAAAATTCCAGCAATCCCCCACAAACTCTCATTGGCACTCATCAATAAGTTTCCAGAACATTGTTTTATATACCGGTATGTCGTGGAGACTGTTAAGTTGAACTTTCACTTAAGGCTTCATATTACACTAGATTGCAACTTGGATAGTGGACTATGCCTTGAACTACAAGTTTTCTGCGCACTAGCTTCATACAAAACCTAGACCGATACTAGGCTGCCTCGAGGCTTTCTCGCGGTTTGGATCTTATACGTCATACTCCAGGGCCTTTCATGAGTTTACTAGAGAGCACCCAACTCTCATAGATTGCGACGTTTAACAATCAGACTCATATAGGTGTGTTCTTCAAAATATGTTCTGTAGGACAACATCTCTGCTAAAATAAGCTACTTAGGACACATTAAGATAATTATCAACCTGCCATGCAGATTAGGAGAGTATTGCATCTTACGAAGTGGTAAAATTGCTATAGGGATATATACTCTCCTCCCAGCTGACCAACAGCTTGTCTCCCAGCTCTAATTCATGGGATCTCTGATCACATAAAGTGGGTTACCACTGTGGGCAGCTCATAGTGTGGGTCTCATACCCATCTCCCTCGATGCATTTTCTATCACATTTCGTGATAGTCCCTTTGTGAAGGGATCTGCCAGGTTTCTAGACGTATGGATATAATCCAACGCTATAACTCCGGAGTTTCTCATTTTCCTGACGGTTTCGGTCTCCTCTTCACATGCCTTGATGACTTCATATTATCCTTAGAACTCGTTTACTTTGACGATCACAGTTTGATTATCACGATTCATAGGAATAGCGGGTATTGGTTTCTCAACCACAGGTAAGTCCATCAAGAGCTCACAAAGCCACTCTGCTTCAACGGTGGTCGTGTCTAATGCTCGTGAGTTCTGCTTCCATAGTTGACCTCGTAATGATGGTGCTGCTTGCAAGACTTCCAGGAAACAACGCCACCTCCAAGTGTAAACAAATAACCACTTGTGGCCTTAGTCTCATCAGCATCAGATATCCAATTTGCATCACTATAACCCTCAAGTACCCTTGGATACCCAGTATAGTGAATGCCATAACTCGCAGTGCCTTTCAAATAGCGCAAAACTCTTTCAAGAGCATGCCAATGAACATCTCCGAGGTCTAGACACAAAACGGCTGAGTTTACTTACAGCAAAGGAGATGTCGAGCACTGGTGGCATCGGCTAAATACATAAGCGAGCCAATGATCCGCAAATATCGCAATCGATCTCTAGCAATTCTTTTATCCTTACGAATTATCACACTAGGATCATAAGGCGTTGGAGAAGATTTGCGATCGCTATACCCGAAGCGACTCGGGATCTTTTCCACATAGTGGGACCTGAAGCAATGTAATCCCACCATCCTCATCCTTCGACAGCCTTGATGTTTAAGATCACATCAGCTACTCCCAAGTCCTTCATCTCAAAACAACGAGATAGGAACTCCTTGACCTCCTTAATCACAGTAAGGCTGGTCCCGAATATCAATATGTCATCGACATAGAGACAAAGAATAACTCCCTCGCTCCCACCATGACGATAGTATACACACTTGCCAGCTTCATTTACAACAAAGCCTTCAGCGGTTAAAGTTCTTTCAAACTTCTCATGCCACTGCTTAGGTGCTTGCTTAAGCCCATACAAAGACTTCAGTAATTTACACACCTTTCCTTCTTGACCATCTACTACAAATCCATCAAGTTGCTCCATATAAATTTCCTCTTCAAGCTCTCCATTTAGGAAGGCAGTCTTAACATCCATTTGATGAACGAGAAGACCATGTGAGGCAGCCAAGGATAGTAGCACTCGAATGGTGGTCAATCTGGCAACAGGTGAGTATGTATCAAAGAAATCTTCACTATCTTTCTGGGTATAACCCTTGGCCACAAGACGTGCCTTGTACTTTTCAATAGTACCATCAGGCCTAAGCTTTTTCTTGAACACCCATTTACATCCTACAGGTTTGCACCCATAAGGACGATCAGTAATTTCCCAAGTTCCATTGGCTAAGATGGAATCCATCACGCTACGGACAGCTGATGTCTACGGGTGCTTCTATTCTTGTAGACAGTGTTGGGCCTCCAAGAGCAGAGGTTTGTAGAACAGCAGCAAGTTTCCCTTAAGTGGATCACCCAAGGTTTATCGAACTCAGGGAGGAAGAGGTCAAAGATATCCCTCTCATGCAACCCTGCAACCACAAAGCAAGAAGTCTCTTGTGTCCCCAACACACCTAATAGGTGCACTAGTTCGGCGAAGAGATAGTGAAATACAAGTGGTATGAATGAATATGAGCAGTAGTGCGGCGCCAGAAAAGTGCTGGCTGGCGTGCAGTTGATGGTAGTAATATTGCAGGAAGTAAAGATGCAGCAGAACAGTAAACAAGCGATGATTGCAATATTTAGGAACAAGGCCTAGGGATCATACTTTCACTAGTGGACACTCTCAACATTGATCACATAACAGAATAAATAGATAGATGCTAGACTCTACACCCTCTTGTTGGATGATGAACACCACTAACTGTGTAGGATTACACGAACCCTCAATCACTACAAGAAAAGTTCTGATAGACAACGTCTCAAAATCGTCCGCTAAGGGGTATTTTTCGTCGCCTATGGGCCTAACCCGACGATATGGGTTCTGTTGTGGAAACTGCGTCAGGCAAAGTCCAACGACGTTTTTTCGGTCCGTCGCGCTTGGGCGCCCTTCCGC
>NC_061511.1:90941808-90963950 GCF_022539505.1 Lolium rigidum | reverse complement strand
CTCACACGGAAATTGCCTAATATTCCAACAACTGTGACATACTCCATTAGGAAGCATCCCATAAATTGGGAAACTGTTTTTATCTTTAGGTGTTCGACGTACTGTTTCCTTGGCTCGTAGTGAGCAGCTAAGCTTCTTCGAACTCCAGTACTCGCTTCCTATTATCGAGGCTCATGATTTTTTTCTTGACTGGATTCTTTAAAAACACGTTATTAACGTTTGTATTGATTGAGTTGGAATAAAATTAAGAACTAGGTAATTTAATTTGTATTGCATGCCAAGGCTGCTTGGTGCAAACCAAACAGTGGCACTATTCTACCCAAATTTTGGAAGAGCAATGGCTACAATCCAAACAACAAGACCTTACCAAAATTTTGGTCATGCCCTTGGTTTGGTCATGCCAGAAGTTTGGTAGGGCTAGCTTGGGCTTAAACCAGCCGATTGAGGCGAAGCTCGGCTGAACGGGTTGCCGGCCGCCACTCGATTCGACGGCCAGCCATCACCAACGCCGGCGGCGGTGCTCGAATCCGCAGCCACTTGCCACCGATGCCTCTCTTATGCGTCTCCACCTCCGGCATCTCCTTTACGGCTGCGCACTTGGATATAGGTATGTTCCTTGATTATCAATACATATCCCCACTTCAGTTTTAGATTCCTCCCCCCGTTCTTCATTTTTTTCGATAAAGGAGCATCGCCCCAGCCTCTGCATCAATAGATGCACACGGCTTGCTTTATTAAATATAGTATCAAGTCACTTAAAGTTTATCATGTGCATCTAATCTTATATAATTTTATTTTATTGGCTATGGTGATCATCATAACCGTGAAAATGTCAGAGACGGTTAGTTAGGAAATCAGATTGCATCTAATCTCTATGCTAGGCAATATATGTAGTACTGAGTGGCAAATGGATTCGTATGATGGACTGGTTACTGTTGGCACATCCACATCGCTAGAGGATCAATCATTGCAGGCAAAGCAGTCAAGATCGAGAAGGAAAACTGATCGAGCATTGGGCTCATGGTTGGTGGCTTCATGTATATATACTATATATGCTTGTGTTTATCTAATTTTCCTTGTTGCTATCCGCCTATCCTGCTGCTTGCTGCTTTCGTGCATGTGTTTGCTAGCCTACTGGTTGTGTGTATCAGACAATTCTGCATCCATTGCATTGCTTTGCTGCTGCTAGCAAGCAGTTTTCTTCAATGAATTGTTATGCCAAGTTGTTATAGTATTCATAATGTTATAGTATTTATAGTATTCATAATGTTTTTTAGTTCTATGGCGTAGGCGTTGGCGTATGCTGGGAGTCTGCTTGACTGGATGTACTTCTCATCTGCTATTGGGCTGCCTGGGAAGGCATTTGGTTTTTGGTTGATGTGTGTTGGTGAATTGTCACCCCCTTCATCCCTCTGTAGGTTTAGTGAGGTGGCTTCGAGTTTGATCTTTTGTATTGCTCTTGTAAGAGCAGGTCTAACAGACCCCTTAAAAGGCCCAACCCCGTAAAATAACCGCCGATATACGGGGTATGGCTCTACCCGGCCGTCTAGCAGACCCCGTAAAACAGGCCCCCGCGTCGATTTTTTACAGTTTTGGCTACGGGGTGACTTTTGGCCCCTTACTTCTACGGGGCGGGAGGCTGAGTACAGGGCCAACCCCTCACTCGTGGCGCGCTGAACTTTCAGAAAATCGCGACGGTTGGAGCAGCCGGGCACGTGTGCACCTGATGGCGTCGGAGCCGGCACGGGCGGGGAGCGTGCGAGGCGCGACGCGGTGCGAGCGGCAGCTGCGGGTGCAGCCAAGCCGGAGATGCAGGGACGCGCGGGCGTGGTGGAGGCGGACGGAGCCGTGGCGGGCGGCTGCGGGCGAGGTCGGGGCGGGCGGCTGCGGGGCGAGGTCGGGGCGGGCGGCTGCGGGGGCGAGGTCGGGGCGGGCGGCTGCGGGGGCGGGCGAGCGGGGGCGGGCAGCTGCGGGAGAGGTCGGGGCGGGCGGCTGCGGGGCGGGCGGCTGCGGGCGAGGTCGGGGCGGGCGGAGCCGTGGCGGGCGAGGACAGGCGAGCGCGGGCAGGGGCGGCGGCGGGCTGGGGGCGGAGCCGGTGGTGGCGGGCAGGGGCGGCGGCGGGCGGGCAGGGCCGGTGGCGGCGGGCAGGGGTGGCGCGGGGGGCGGCGGCTGGCCGGGGCGGGCAAGACCTTGGGCAGGGGCACAGGGTGGTTGGAGGAGGAAGAAGGAGAGGAGGAAGAAGAGGAAAAAGAAAAAAATTGATTTGGTATATTCTAGGAATATACCCTTTTACAGTTTAGGGATACGGGGTCTGCTAGCTCGTCCGAGTTTTCGGCCGGCGAAAACTGGATACAGGGCCCTCTACTCGCGTTTTAAGGGGCGGAAAAATACGGGGCCTGTTAGACATGCTCTAAGGTGTTGTGAATAATCTAATAAAAAGCCGTGTGCATCCCTTGGATGCAGAAGCTGGGGCGATATTTCCCCCATTTCAAAAAAAAAGTTCTAGAATGATGCATCTGTGTGTCAGTTTGATCCTTCCATCATAGTTCCATAGACATCAATTAGCTGTGGAAAAGAGGTGAAATATGATTGGAAATAAGCAGTTCCTTTTGATGGTTTAATCTGCAGCTTGCAACATTATTTCTTCAGCACAATTTGCGCACAACTCATGATCTTATAGCGTACATTTGAGGTGGACTTGAAATGGAATTCAGTCGTTGCTAATTTAGATCTCCCATTGGGAGTACATATTTACTTCTAAAGGAATATGTGTGGCACTAAATCTATTGAAGAAATAAAGAAATATATGATATCTTACTGTTTAATGCATGTACTCTTCCGAGAAAATTGAGTTGAATGTTTTTACTATTCTTCTGTATGTCTCATATTTTAGAAGGAAATCAAATTGTTGTATCTTAGCTCCAGATCATCAAGCTTTGAATGGTGTATGTTAAGATTAAGGAAAATGCTACCCGGTTCGCCAACAGTTTTCATGTGTTATATACGTGTGCATGCCAGGCTTCCTCCTATTATTCTCAAGGTTTAGGAATCACACAATCATTTTTGGGGCTGCCCGAGGAAGCATTGGCAAAATGATAGGTGACAATTCTAACACAAATAAGGTAATTGAGGAAAAATTAACAACCATTTACATTAGGCTACCGTGTGACGCTTACTTGAGTCAAGGTGATTTTCAGCACCGAATGGCCTTGCGGCTGGAGATTACCCTGTCTTCGTCTTTCCTCCTACCACTGAACATAGGTTATTCTTCTCGGACCATCTCATTATCGAGAGTGAGCATTTAGTGTATGTTGATATTACCATTTAGGTTCATGCAATACAAAAAAGCTTCAGTACTTCAGTTTTATAACAATGTAGTTGTTCTTTCCTTCATGCAGTAAGAAATTGTTTGTCCACCAAGGTTAGAAAAGACATTGACAAACTCCATTTATTTTAGTCTAAGAGGACAACATAGATGGAGCACTGTCTGACAAGTCATCCTTAACTGAATTTTCCTCCTGCGTTTGACTTCAGAGGTTGTGCTGAAGTCCATAAACCTGTTGACAAGGAAAGCCGAACAGATCTAGAGAGGTTGCAGAACAATTTCTCAAAAATATAATAAACAAATAAAAGCTTTATGGGTGCTAATTTTTTTTTCTATATCCAGGATTCAGTAGGTTTAGTTTTATAATATCATAATTGGTATTTTATTTGTATAATAGGAGTTTGTTTTGTCTGGCAGGATTAAAATTAGACATTGACAAACTCCACATATTATAGTTGAGAGAACGAAATAAATGGAGGCCTGACTAAAAGGATCTTTTGTGCTGCATGCTTTTACATACTTCCCACTGTTGATAGGCGACGGAAGAAATGCAGCCATTTCCAATTGCACTTTCTCTTCTCAGTTGTCAACGGAAAGGAGAGCACAGAGAAGTGGGTTCAAAGTTTAAACAACGGAAAGGAGAGAAGTGGTTGCGGAATCTGTAACCCTCTATCTATTATTACATTCCTCACCTGTCAACAAAATCTAGATGGAGTCCTAACTAAAAGGATATTTTGTGTATGCTTATGACATGTAAAGTGATGTTCTGTATGTGTGTGCATTATTATTTGATGTGCTTTTGTTTCCAAATAGAACTATCTTTTTTTGACCGGTCATGAGAAACTCTATTAGTTATAATGGAAGTGTTCTGCTTTCAGTCCCCCTCATTGTTCCTTCAGTCTACCTTGGCATATATGGATTTGGTGATAATTTTGAAGAACGTGATCCAATTGATAGCCAGTCAACTCTTCTCTGCAAGTTGTTAAGAATTTATTGCAAATCCCCTGATTTTCTGCACAACCCCGTGTGGTGGTCGTAATTTATGACAGAAACATCTACTATTGTTCTTCCACTCATGGCTAGTACCTTTTATTGCAATACATAGCAGACTTTTCTCCTGCCCAATATATATCAGCTACCTGGCACATACCCGTGAACAGAGTAGACGTCTTTGAAAAGAACATATGGAAGACTATCATTTACCGTACGTCTCAAAAGAACATCTCTCATCCCACTGAAAGAACATGAATCTGAATCTGGCACGCCTGAACTTCGAGTTCAGAGGTGAGGATGTACTCAACTTCAGAAAATAACATGATTCTGGCAGCTGCTCCATTACTATATCTTGCCAAACATTTCTTAAACAAAACATGCGTGTACACCAGAAAATACAAAATAAACCAATCAGTTACTTACAAACTTCTCTGCTCAGTATCATCAATTTGTAAGCTCAGAAAAAACTGAACCATATATTTCATCGATGCACCTCTTTCTGCTCGGAGATTATTGGCCTTGTTTCATAGGACAAAGATCCATATTGTACGACCAGCGTCAGAACAGGTTAGTTCCATGTCATATACATATTCATGTGTGTTACTTTAGCTTCTTATGGCATCCCCTGTTATACACTACACATATGTAAAACAATAATAAATTGACAGATAACTGCCTTTTTTTTACCTCATACTATATAAGAAGCAGCAGCTACAAAAAATGCAGATATTTTGCTTCCCCGATGGCTTGCTGATTGATAAATAGTTTGTAGTTAAAAAGATATTTTTCTCATATTTTCATAAAATCTTTCTATTGTTTTTAAGAGTGTTGGGCGTCATGATGTACGTCGGCCCAGTCGAAACTGATCTTGTAGCTCCTAACGGAGGAAAAGAGTTGACTGTTGTTGATATCAGGTACAACATCATATTTATTCGTATTCTCGGAGAAATAACTTATTCGTACGGCAATACTCTCCTGTTAGCCGAATAAAACAGTGTCATTCTTGTGTCCCACGACCTGAAAGATGATCAAGAATCAAGTAGTTTTTTTTCCTGTTTTTTTTTTGTATCTAGCGAATCTCTATTAATGTCAAATCTTTACAATGTTCAACATTATTTGTTAGGATCACTTGATACATAAATGCAAAGAAAATCCTATTTGATGCTTGATCAACTTTCAGGTTCATGGGCCACCAAAATATCATCATTTTGTTCAGTTAACAACAAAGTACTGCCATAGAGATAAGCCATTTTTCCGAAAATACGAAAACAGATAATGTTGTACCTCTCATCAACAATAGCCAACTCTATCACGTGGCTACGGGCTAAAAAATCAGTTTTGAATGGGTCGATGTGCATCATGCACCCAACATATCTAAAAACAATATTATGATCAATAAAATTTTACGAAAAAAACATTTGTTTAACTATAAACTATTTACTTGTTAGCAGGACATCGAGGAAAATAAAATAATAAGCCATAATAAAGCTCCTACGAACGGTAAAGAAAAAACTTCATGAAAGAAAAAAAATCGATTTCAGAACTGAACACTATATCTATATTGGTCATGTAAACCGAAGGAAATTATTCTAGATAAACTACGAAAGTGACGAGCAGGTGCAAATCCAAATCCAATAAAACTAATCAAATTATTCATGTACAAAAAAATGATCTCTACTCACACGATTGATTTAGGTGCAATACGTACCTGAACGAGACTAGCGTGACGCTCTGCTGTAAAAAATCAAGACAATAGTATTGCTCTGGGGAGGTGGTCGCTGAACAACGCTATTGCCGATTAGCAGATCCAAATCTTTATAGGCGCAATACGTACCTGAACGGGGCTATTGTGATGCTATGGGATGTCCATGCTTTATAGGCGGCTCTCACTAAATTTGAGATCTGATTAGCTGATCCAAATCTTCTTAAAGGTGGAAGCGAGAGATATCATTCTGTAATTACGCTAGTACAAACTTTCCTCGCAAATCTTCTCACAATTAAAACTCGGTATTCCTTTCTGTCAGCGTACAATAGAATCGTGAGGAGTCTGCCCTGGATCCGTGGCTAATTGATTGACCCCGTAGTTATTATTTCCTTTTTAACCTAATTGACCGCGTAGTTACCAACAAGTACTTTCTTTTTTTGAGATGAAGTACGCTCGTTGGATATTAGAGAGAGGGGAGTGGCGATTCCCTAAAAGAAAAGGAGAAAGAGGGGCCTGGCTCGTCCGCACTTCTATTAGATTATCTTTAGCCGATATAGCGGTCCAAATTAGATTTTAAATTTTCCTTTAAAACTCAAAGTCCACATAGTAACAACCCATGTGAGTTTGAGTTCAAGTTGGTGGCAGCTCACTAGGAAGTGACACAAGGTGAGAAGTTTAGTCCCACATGAAAAGTTGGGAGAAAATTATACCATCTTATAAGATGGGTTATTCCACCACTAGTAAGTAATGAGAAGAGAAATGGTACACGCGCACTCCTCCTCTTCCTCGCTCGACTCGAGCCGAGACTTTCCTTTCTCTTTGCAAGTTCAGGAAACCAACTCGAAACATGCGTGGGCGTGGCCCACGTTGCCTAGGTTTCCTGAGACTATAATCTCTTGCCTGCTACCGTAGAAACATATCTTCAGACTTACATTAACAGCTTGGTAGTCTTCAGATACCTGCGTCCACAAGAAAATAGAACTAATTAGCAAACATGTGTGTTTGAATAAGATTTTGCAATGGAGATTTCAGAGGGTAACAAACCCAGAATTCAAAGTGGAACAGCTCGTGTGATGAGATTAATGATATTCCAGACCCTAGTACCACAAAAAAGAATGACAATGTGAGACATGGATTAAGTAAACAAAAACAGAAGCCTAATGTTTTAGAAAAGAGTATAGTAGAACTGTGGAGAAAGAAAATAGAAAGTGAGTTTCCTCAATAGAAAATAGAAACATCAATGTTTCAGTGTAAGAGAAAAAAAGATGCCTTAATCATAAAATTAGGCTGGTGAGATGATCTTCAGAGCCATCGCTTAACAGCAACCAGAAACATATGACGGTAGATAAAATACAGGACATTTTGCTTCAAATTTTACCTTGAAGCTTCCACACTGTACCAAGCAAAATGAGCAAGAAAAATCTTCCGTAACTGGTAAGAAGGTAAGCATATAAATAAGAAATAGGAATCATGATGACAAAGAATAAAAAAAACATCAAGGCTAAAATATATCGGAAATTCCAAATAGAGATGCATAACTGAAGTAAAACAGGTACCTTCTCGCAAAAGAAAGAAGTCAAAAAATAAACTAACAGTGGATCTTCACCATGAACAGCAGTCAAAGAAAGTAGCAACATATGACAGTGCAGATCTAGCTTGATGTCAGAAAGATGAACAATACTCTAGAGATAACTCGTGAAAAAATATTTCTCTTTTGTTTCGAAAATCATACAGGCACACATGCGCAGAAAAATCACTATAGATGTGTTGGGGGATGGCCCCCGGTAGGCCAAGAGTATGACAAGTTTGCCATGTTTGGGTAATGTAAAACCGGGTCACGGAGTGATCCGAAATCTTTAAGTTCAGCTAACCGGAGTTGGTACAAACCGGTATCCCCAGAGGGGTATGCCAAAGTACTAGTTCTGAGAGGCTGTGCGACTAAGTGAGAAGGTACCGGAACCAGAGGTAAAGGTACCGAAAAACCGGAACCAGGGAATACTGTAGCCTGTCGGTGCTCTGGTCAAAGATTCCTTCGGGAGCTAGAGGATAAGGATGAGCGAAGCAAATCGGCTTTAAACGAAGCCCTGGCGCCAAAGCAAGACGATGATGTTAAAGATACCGGCGGAGGTCACCGATCCCTGATTAAAGTCATAACAGGCGCCAACTGGGCCAAAGTAGCTTTATAAAGTAGCTTAGCTCATCCTAGATTCCATTAGGGTTTCTTGCCTTGTAAGCCACCCTCTCCCCTATATAAGGAGAGGGGGCACACCCCTGCGCGGGATACATTTAGACAGTTCGCATCTAGAGAGAAGTTAGGCGGTTCATCAGCAGATAGGAAGAGACTTGTACTGTTCATCTTCTACCTCTGGCCAAGGGTCAAGTTAAGGAATACATACCGGTT
This sequence comes from Lolium rigidum, assembly GCF_022539505.1. NCBI lineage: Eukaryota > Viridiplantae > Streptophyta > Magnoliopsida > Poales > Poaceae > Lolium > Lolium rigidum. Next base: position 90,955,526 of record NC_061511.1, on the reverse strand, counting down.
TCTTCCCATCTTCTTTCCCTGTTAACCAAACCCTCCCCCGGATCCTCTAGCGCACATTAGGCCCCAACTTAAGCCATCCTACGGCGCTTGCTGGAGTTCATATCCGGGCGGGACTCCCCAACGTCTCCGGCGAGCGCGTGGTCTCTGGCCTCGTCTACCGCCTCGGCTCGCTGGACTTCATCCACGACAACGCGGGTTGCTTCGCCAATGGCGGCCGCTACCCGCAGAACGGTCGCATCATCGAGTTCGGCAGCCACCGCATCTACCTCGGCACCGTCAAGGAGCGCCAGTACCCCTCGCCGGTGCTGGTGGCGCCGGATCCACCAAGGTCTTCACCAACTCGCGGGCCGCGCTCCGACCGCGTCGCCGGCAGTGTGGAGGTGCTGATGGCTGGCGCGGCAGGCGCCGGCAAAGAAGCTGCGGCGGAAGGCGCTGGGCAAACCAAGTCCACGCGCACGACGAAACCACCCACCGAGCGCGACGAAGTCATCGCAGGAACATCTACAGCGCCACCGAGACACCTCTCCAAGCGGCCATGAGCGTGCTGGCTACACCCATCGCACAGAACATCGACCCTGCAGCAGCTCAAGCCGAACTGGAGGCGCAGCGGCAGAAGTTGCTCTCCGGCGGAGCGGACATCATCAAGGCTCAGCGAGAGCTCAACCTAACCCTACATGAGTACAATGCTGCCCATGGCTTTGCTTCCGTTAGCGCTCAACCTGCTAGAGTAGCGGAAAACCGGCTTAGAGGTCGCAACCTAGACCAGGATTTGCGCTGGGAGGTTCTTGCAGGAAAGAGCACGTCGGTATCTTTGAGCATGGTAGAAAAACCTAAGTACAGCAGTCCGGGTAAAACGATAAAAGCTGCTAGGGCTGCAGTAGAGATGTGTGAATCGCTTTCTGGCGAAGCTTTAGCAAAACAACAGGATCGAGTAAGAGAGTTGCTTGATCAGATTCAGGCACAAAATGCTGAGCTTGCTAGAGTTACCAAAGCAGCTGTGGCGTCAAAATCGGTACGCTCGGCAAAGAATGCCGGAAGCAAGTCGCATGGGCAGGCGTCGTCCCCCCATCCCGACAGAAGAAGAGAAAAAGATGTGAATGCCCAGCAGATGAATGTTTATGATCCGGTTCTAGCCGGAAAACAACAAGCCGGGCAATATGAGGCCGGTAGAAAAGGCCAAGGGGCAGGTCGTGGCTACGCCGGAAACGCTTATGCCGGTAAAGGTGAAACCGGGCAAAATTATCGAGCGGCAAGAGCAGCTTATGCTGAGGAAGAAATGCCTCCACCCAGGTACCGGCAGGGAAAGGCCGCGTTACCGGAACGTTACGATGAAGCTGATTCCGGAATGGAAAGAGTTTACCGGAACCCTTTGGGAGAGCGTGTTGGGGAAAGATGCCTGCCAGACCAGGATGCGAGGCACAGGCTGGACAGAGTGCATCTTTCCGAAATGATCGAAGCTGAAGGTCCAGCAGGTCCAAAATGCTTTGGCCCGCGGATCATGAGGGAAGAACCACCGGTACGCAAGTTCCCCGTGACACAAAAACATACGATGGAACCACGAAGCCGGAAGATTGGCTTGCGGACTATGTGACCGCAGTGTACGTCGCTGGTGGCGGAGGAACCGCGGCAGGCGAAGGAAACATGTGCTGGGCCGTGAGAATCATACCGTGTTTCCTGGTAGGACCGACACGTATTTGGCTTAACAATTTGCCAAAGGGAAGCATAAATGGCTGGCTTGACTTTGAGGAAGCTTTCGTGAGTAACTTCAGCATCACGTACCGGAGGCCAAACAGACCGCAGCAGCTCGCCTTGTGCCAGCAGCGCGAGAACGAAACAGACCGGGACTATCTAACCTGGTGGAACTCCACGAGGAACTCCTGTGAAGGAGTGATAGAAGCACAAGCTATTGCATGGTTCTGCAATGGCTGCCGGAGAGGCTCACCGCTGTGGCAAAAGCTGCAGAGAAACATGCCAACCACTTTGGCTTAAATGATTCGAGTGGCGGATAGCTACGTGTTGGGAGATCCGATGCAGCCGATAGTTCAAGCTGAGCCGGTGCAAAGGAGTCAACCGCGCCAAGATCAGTACCGGAACAATCACCACAACAAAAGAAGGGAAGACTTTCCGGATCGGAGATACGGAATGCAACAAGTGGCCGCAGTGCAGGACAATTCCGGCGGTGGCGGAAGCCAGAGACAGAAAACCGGATCGCAGCCGTGGGCGGGTCCGAAGAAACAGTGGGTTGAGAAAAAGGCGTGGCAAGATCAGGAAAACTACACCATGGAGTCCGCCATGGATCAGCTGTGCCACTGGCACACACCGAATCCGGCAAGACCGGCAAATCACTTAACAAAAGATTGATGCTGGACCAAGAGTTTAATGGAGAGAGGCATGATGAAAGATGCCAGGGACCAAGGTTTCGAGAGGTTACCACCACCACCGCCGCTTACCGGAGCAAATGCGCAACCGGTGCATGGTCAGCCAAACCGGCCACAGCAGCAAGAAGTTCATCACGTGGCACAAGGTATTAACCAAGGACCACCGCCGACACCTTTAGGCCGGAACATTTACCATGATCCGGATCTGTGTTGTGTTGTGTTCGTAATAGAGCCAAGAGACCGACAAAGTGTGCATCGCCGTTCCATGGAAGTGAACACGGTGATACCGGCAGTACCAAAATACATGCTGTGGTCAGATCAGTAACTGACTTGGTCGTTCAAAGATCATCCGAAAGTGATGCCTAATCCGGGCGGATATGCCCTGGTGGTGGACCCAATCATGCATGGGCCATCGTCGCGAGTCCGGTTCAGCAAGGTGCTGGTGGACAATGGGAGCAGCATAAACATCATGTACCGGCACACCATGCAAACGCTTGGCATAACACCAAACATGCTGGAGCCAACGCACACCACTTTTCATGGCATCGTTCCAGGACTCTCCTGTTCGCCAATGGCAAAAGTCCGGGTTGATGTGCTGTTCGGAGGGCGTGACAATTGTCGCGTTGAAAACATCCTGTTCGAGGTGGTTGACCTTGACAGCCCCTACCATGCACTGTTGGGGAGACCGGCGCTGGCAAAATTCATGGCCTCCACTCATACCTCGTATCTCAAGATGAAGATGCCGGCACCAAAGGGACCCTTAACTGTGGTTGGAAACTACAAAGTGTCGCTCGAAACCGCATCCGTTGGATCAAATCTGGCAGAATCGCTGGTGATAGCGGAAGAAAGGAGGAGAATGCAAACCGTTGTTGCGCTGGCTCAATCCTCTCAGCTCAACTTAGAAGCAATGAGTGGCAACTTGGGCACACCGGCTTTCAAGCCAACCAAGGAGACAAAGGACATCGTGTTGGATCCGGCTTACCCAGAGCGCACCGTCCGTATCGGTGCTGGCCTGAATGAGGCATAGGAAAGCGCGCTTGTCAACTTCCTCCGTGAGAATCGGAACATCTTCGCCTGGTCTACTGATGACCTGGTGGGTGTGCCGAGGGAGTTGGCTGAGCACTCTCTGAATGTCCGAAAGGATGCGAAGCCGGTGAGACAACCTTTCCGCCGGTTTGCTGAAGACAGGAGAAAGATCATTGGAGAAGAAGTGACCAAGTTGCTGGTTTCCGGTTTCATCGTGGAAGTACTGCACACTGAGTGGCTAGCCAATCCGGTGCTGGTCGAGAAGAAAAAATAGGAGGACCCCAAGGCTCCAAAGGTGTGGCGCATGTGCATCGACTACACCAACCTAAACAAGGCATGCCCGAAAGATCCATTCCCGCTACCCCGGATTGATCAAGTGATCGATTCCACTGCCGGTTGTGAACTGTTGTCTTTCCTGGATGCTTATTCCGGTTTCCACCAAATTTCCTTGAAAAAGGAAGATCAAATAAAGACCGCGTTCATTACCCCGCACGGGGCTTATTGCTATGTCACTATGCCTTTTGGTTTGCGCAACGCTGGTGCAACGTACCAGCGCTGTATGCAAAAATGCTTGTTCGATCAAATCGGTAAAAATGTGCAAGTCTATGTAGACGATGTTGTGATAAAAACAAAGGTAAAAGACACCTTAATCGATGACCTGAGACAAACGTTTGATAACCTGCAAAGGTTCCGGATGAAACTTAATCCGGTAAAATGCACCTTCGGCGTCCCTGCCGGAAAACTACTTGGCTTCTTGGTATCGAGCCGTGGTATAGAGGTGAACCCAGTAAAAATTTGAGCTATTGAGAGAATGACGATACCGCAAGATCTTAAAGATGTGCAAAAGTTTACCGGAAGCTTGGCATCGCTGAGCCGGTTCATAAGCCGGTTGGGAGAAAAGGCTTTGCCGCTCTATGCCTTAATGAAAAAATCTAACACTTTCGTCTGGACCTCTCAGGCAGACGCAGCGTTCAAAGAACTAAAAAAGATGCTAGCCACAGCACCGGTATTGGCTTCACCTTTGGAAAGGGAACCCATGTTGTTTTACATAGCTGCAACAAACCGGGTTGTAAGCGTGGTGGTTGTGGTAGAAAGAGAAGAGGAAGGAAAACCGTGCAGAGGCCGGTATACTACCTGAGCGAGGTGCTCTCCCTCTCAAAGCAAAACTATCACTTCCAAAAAATGACTTATGGCGTGTTCATGGCTGCTACGAAGCTCAAGCACTACTTTGAGGAGCACCCAATGAAAGTGGTGAGCGAGGCACCCATTTCGGACATCATATGCAACAAAGACGCTAGCGGCACGATTGCCAAGTGGGCGATTCAACTGTCACCTTACGTACCGGCGTACGAGAGAAGGGATGCCATAAAATCACAGGCTTTGGCAGATTTCTTGGTTGATTGGGCGGAGATGCAGTACAAGCCGCCGAAGCCGGAAATAGAGTACTGGAAGATGCACTTTGATGGATCCAAACACAAGGAGGGTCTAGGTGCCGGTGTGGTTCTCACCTCACCAAAGGGAGATCACCTACGGTATGTTCTGCAAATACACTTCAGGGCATCGAACAACGTCGCTGAGTATGAAGCTCTGGTTCATGGGCTCAAAGTTGCAAAAGAAATCGGTGTACACCAGATCATTTGCTACGGCGATTCAGATCTAGTGGTACAACAGTGTTCCGGAGATTGGGACGCAAAAGATGCCAACATGGCCGCATACCGGTTCCATGTGCAAAAGATTGCCGGATTCTTCGATGGGTGTGAATTCCACCATGTGCCGCGGACAGAAAAACGAAGCCGCGGATACGCTCTCTAAGCTGGGCTCGTCTAGGCAAGCAATTCCTCCCGGAATAGCCTTGGCTCATCTAAGGGTACCATCAATCAAGCCGAGTCCGGAATCCGAGTCAATTTTTGTAACAGAGTCACACATTGTGCCAATGGACATTGATGAAGGAAACATGGGGACTGCTTCAGCCAACCCGGGGACTTCGGGGTCTAAACCGGAAGAAACCATGATGGTGGACTACATGGAAGTTGATGTGCCAGTTTTTCTGGTTTGGGAAGCACCAACTTGGGTAAAACCTATTAAGGAATTCCTGATCAACGGTGACTTACCGGCGGATGAAGTAGAATCGAGGAGGATTGATGGCGTGTATTTCACACGTTCGTTGGGCAACCCCAAGAGGAAGGTATGATGAGCACAGCAGCAAGTTTTCCCTCAGAAAGAAACCAAGGTTTATCGAACCAGGAGGAGCCAAGAAGCACGTTGAAGGTTGATGGCGGCGGGATGTAGTGCGGCGCAACACCGGAGATTCCGGCGCCAACGTGGAACCTGCACAACACAACCAAGCTACTTTGCCCCAACGAAACAGTGAGGTTGTCAATCTCACCGGCTTGCTGTAACAAAGGATTAACCGTATTGTGTGGAAGATGATTGTTTGCGAGAAAACGAGTAGAACAAGTATTGCGGTAGATTGTATTTCAGTAAAGAGAATTGGACCGGGGTCCACAGTTCACTAGAGGTGTCTCTCCCATAAGACGAACAGCATGTTGGGTGAACAAATTACGAGTTGGGCAATTGACAAATAAAGAGAGCATGACAATGCACATACATATCATGATGAGTATAGTGAGATTTAATTGAGCATTACGACAAAGTACATAGACCGCCATCCAATCGCATCTATGCCTAAAAAGTCCACCTTCGGAGTTATCATCCGAACCCCTCCGAGTATTAAGTTGCAAACAACGAGACAATTGCATTAAGTATGGTGCGTAATGTAATCAACAACTACATCCTTAGACATAGCATCAATGTTTTATCCCTAGTGGCAACAGCACAACACAACCTTAGAACTTTACATCCATTGTCCCGAGTGTCAATGCGAGGCATGAACCCACTATCGAGCATAAGTACTCCCTCTTGGAGTTAAAAGCATCTACTTGGCCAGAGCATCTACTAGTAACGGAGAGCATGCAAGATCATAAACAACACATGTATAACTTTGATAATCAACATAACAAGTATTCTCTATTCATCGGATCCCAACAAACGCAACATATAGAATTACATATAGATGATCTTGATCATGATAGGCAGCTCACAAGATCCGACAATGATAGCACAATGGGGAGAAGACAACCATCTAGCTACTGCTATGGACCCATAGTCCAGGGGTAGACTACTCACACATCACACCGGAGGCGACCATGGCGGCGTAGAGTCCTCCGGGAGATGAATCCCCTCTCCGGCAGGGTGCCGGAGAGCGATCTCCGAGGATCCCCCGAGATGGGATCGGCGGCGACGGCGTCTCGGTAATGTTTTCCGTATCGTGGCTCTCGGTGCGGGGGTTTCGTCACGGAGGCTATTTGTAGGCGGAAGGGCAAGTCAAGAGGCGGCACGGGGGCCCACACCACAGGCCGGCGCGGCCGGGGGTGGGGCCGCGCCGCCCTAGGGTTTGGCCACCCCGTGGCCCCTCTTCGTCTCATCTTCGGACTTCGGAAGCTTCGTGAGAAAATAGGCCTCCGGGCTTTTATTTCGTCCAATTCCGAGAATATTTCTTTACTAGGATTTCTGAAACCAAAAACAGCGAGAAAACGACAAGCGGCACTTCGGCATCTTGTTAATAGGTTAGTTCCGGAAAATGCACGAATATGATATAAAGTGTGCATAAAACATGTAGATAACATCAATAATGTGGCATGGAACACAAGAAATTATCGATACGTTGGAGACGTATCAGCATCCCCAAGCTTAGTTACTGCTCGTCCCGAGCGAGGTAAAACGATAACAAAGATAATTTCCGGAGTGACATGCCATCATAATCTTGATCATACTATTTGTAAAGCATATGTAGAGAATGCAGCGATCAAAACAATGGTGATGACATGAGTAAACAAGTGAATCATAAAGCAAAGACTTTTCATGAATAGCACTTCAAGACAAGCATCAATAAGTCTTGCATAAGAGTTAACTCATAAAGCAATAATTCAAAGTAAAGATATTGAAGCAACACAAAAGAAGATTAAGTTTCAGCGGTTGCTTTCAACTTGTAACATATATATCTCATGGATATTGTCAACATAGAGTAATATAATAAGTGCAATAAGCAAGTATGTAGGAATCAATGCACAGTTCACACAAGTGTTTGCTTCTTGAGGTGGAGAGAAATAGGTGAACTGACTCAACATTGAAAGTAAAAGAATGGTCCTCATATAGGAAAAGCATTGATTGCTATATTTGTGCTAGAGCTTTGATTTTGAAAACATGAAACAATTTTGTCAACGGTAGTAATAAAGCATATGCATCATGTAAATTATATCTTATAAGTTGCAAGCCTCATGCATAGTGTACTAATAGTGCCCGCACCTTGTCCTAATTAGCTTGGACTACCTGGATTATCACCGCAATACATATGCTTTAACCAAGTATCACAAAGGGGTACCTCTATGCCGCTTTGTACAAAGGTCTAAGGAGAAAGCTCGCATTTGGATTTCTCGCTTTTGATTATTCTCAACTTAGACATCCATACCGGGACAACATAGACAACGAGATAATGGACTCCTCTTTTAATGCTTTAAGCATTCAACAACAATTAATTCTTTTCTCATTAGAGATTTGAGGATGTTTGTCCAAAACTGAAACTTCCACCATGGAACATGGCTTTAGTTAGCGGCCCAATGTTCTTCTCTCACAATATGCATGCTCAAACCATTCAACTCAGTGTAGATCGCCCTTACTTCGAGACAAGACGAACATGCATAGCAACTCACATGAAATTCAACAATGAGTTGATGGCGTTCCCCGGTAAACATGGTTATCGCACAACAAGCAACTTAATAAGAGATAAAGTGCATAATTACATATTCAATACCACAATAGTTTTTAAGCTATTTGTCCCATGAGCTATATATTGCAAAGGTGAATGATGGAATTTTAAAGGTAGCACTCAAGCAATTTACTTTGGAATGGCTGGAAAATACCATGTAGTAGGTAGGTATGGTGGACACAAATGGCATAGTGGTTGGCTCAAGTATTTTGGATGCATGAGAAGTATTCCCTCTCGATACAAGGTTTAGGCTAGCAAGGCTTGTTAGAAACAAACACAAGGATGAACCGGTGCAGCAAAACTCACATAAAAGACATATTGAAAGCATTATAAGGCTCTACACCGTCTTCCTTGTTGTTCAAACTCAATACTAGAAATTATCTAGACCTTAGAGAAACCAAATATGCAAACCAAATTTTAGCATGCTCTATGTATTTCTTCATTAATGGGTGCAAAGCATATGATGCAAGAGCTTAAACATGAGCACAACAATTGCCAAGTATCACATTACCCAAGACATTATAGCAATTACTACATGTATCATTTTCCAATTCCAACCATATAACAATTTAACGAAGGAGAAACTTCGCCATGAATACTATGAGTAGAAACCAAGGACATATTTGTCCATATGCTACAGCGGAGTGTGTATCTCTCCCATAAGGTGAATGCTAGGATCCATTTTATTCAAACAAAACAAAAACAAAAACAAACCGACGCTCCAAGAAAAAGCACATAAGATGTGGCCGAATAAAAATGTAGTTTCAGGGGAGGAACCTGATAATTTGTTGATGAAGAAGGGGATGCCTTGGGCATCCCCAAGCTTAGACGCTTGAGTCTTCTTGATATATGCAGGGGTGAACCACCGGGTGCATCCCCAAGCTTAGAGCTTTCACTCTCCTTGATCATGTTGCATCATACTCCTCTCTTGATCCTTGAAAACTTCCTCCACACCAAACTCGAAACAACTCATTAGAGGGTTAGTGCACAATATAAATTGACATATTCAGAGGTGACACAATCATTCTTAACACTTCTGGACATTGCATAATGCTACTGGACATTAGTGGATCAAAGAAATTCATCCAACATAGCGAAAGAGGCAATGCGAAATAAAAGGCAGAATCTGTCAAAACAGAACAGTTCGTATTGACGAATTTTAAAATGGCACCAGACTTGCTCAAATGAAAATGCTCAAATTGAATGAAAGTTGCGTACATATCTGAGGATCATGCACGTAAATTGGCATAATTTTCTGAGCTTCCTGCAGGGCAGTGGGCTCAGATTCGTGACAGCAAAGAAATCTGGAACTGCGCAGTAATCCAAATCTAGTACTTACTTTTCTATCAACGGCTTAACTTGGCACAACAAAACTCAAAACTAAGATAAGGAGAGGTTGCTACAGTAGTAAACAACTTCCAAGACACAAATATAAAACAAAGTACTGTAGGTAAAAACATGGGTTGTCTCCCATAAGCGCTTTTCTTTAACGCCTTTCAGCTAGGCGCAGAAAGTGTAACTCAAGTAACATCGAGAGATGAAGCATCAACATCATAATTTGTTCTAATAATAGAATCATAAGGTACCTTCATTCTCTTTCTAGGGAAGTGTTCCATACCTTTCTTGAGAGGAAATTGATATTTTATATTTCCTTCCCTCATATCAATAATAGCACCAACGAGTTCGAAGAAAAGGTCTTCCCAATATAATTGGACAAGATGCATTGCATTCAATATCCAAGACAACAAAATCAACGGGAACAAGATTATTGTTAACGGTAATGCGAACATTATCAACTTTACCCAAAGGTTTCTTTGTAGAATGATCAGCAAGATTAACATCCAAATAACAATTTTTCAGCGGTGGCAAGTCAAGCATATTATAAATTTTCTTCGGCATAACAGAAATACTTGCACCAAGATCACATAAAGCATTACAATCAAAATCTTTAACCTTCATCTTAATGATGGGCTCCCAACCATCTTCTAGCTTTTTAGGAATAGAGGCTTCACGCTCTAGTTTCTCTTCTCTAGCTTTTATGAGAGCATTTGTAATATGATGCGTGAAAGCCAAATTTATAGCACTAGCATTAGGACTTTTAGCAAGTTTTTGCAAGAACTTTATAACTTCAGAGATGTGGCAATCATCAAAATTCAAACCATTATAATCTAAAGCAATGGGATCATCATCCCCAATGTTGGAAAAAATTTCAGCAGCTTTATCACAGGCAGTTTCAGCAGTTTTAGCAGTTTCGGGCAGTTTTTCGCGCTTTGCATTAGAAGTGGAAACATTGCTAACACCAATTCTTTTATTAGTATGAGTAGGAGGTGCAGCAACATGTGTAGCATTAGCATTACTAGTGGTGGTAATAGTCCAAACTTTAGCTATATTCTTCTCTTTAGCTAGTTTTTCATTTTCTTCTCTATCCCACCTAGCACGCAGTTCAGCCATTAATCTTATATTCTCATTAATTCTAACTTGAATGGCATTTGCTGTAGTAGCAATTTTATTATGATGATTCTCATTAGGCAAAACTTTTGATTTCAAAAGATCAACATCAGCAGCAAGACTATCGACTTTAGAAGCAAGTATATCAATTTTCCCAAGCTTTTCTTCAACAGATTTGTTAAAAGCAGTTTGTGTACCAATAAATTCTTTAAGCATGGCTTCAAGTCCAGGGGTGAGTTCCTATTATTGTTGTAAGAATTTCCATAAGAATTACCATAGCCGTTGCCATTATTATAAGGATATGGCCTATAGTTGTTACTAGAATTGTTCCGGTAAGCATTGTTGTTGAAATTATTATTTTTAATGAAGTTTACATCAACATGTTCTTCTTGTGCAACCAATGAAGCTAACGGAACATTATTAGGATCAATATTAGTCCTATCATTCACAAGCATAGACATAATAACATCAATCTTATCACTCAAGGAAGAGGTTTCTTCAACAGAATTTACCTTCTTACCTTGTGGAGCTCTTTCCGTGTGCCATTCAGAGTAGTTGATCATCATATTATCAAGAAGCTTTGTTGCTTCACCAAGAGTGATGGACATAAAGGTACCTCCAGCAGCTGAATCCAATAAATTCCGTGAAGAAAAATTTAGTCCTGCATAGAAGGTTTGGATGATCATCCAAGTAGTCGATCCATGGGTTGGGCAATTTTTAACCAGAGATTTCATTCTTTCCCAAGCTTGAGCAACATGTTCAGTATCTAATTGTTTAAAATTCATTATGCTACTCCTCAAAGATATAATTTTAGCAGGGGGATAATATCTACCAATAAAAGCATCCTTGCATTTAGTCCATGAATCAATACTATTCTTAGGCGAGAGATAGCAACCAATCTTTAGCTCTTCCTCTTAATGAGAAAGGGAACAATTTTAGTTTAATAATATCACCATCTACATCTTTATATTTTTGCATTTCACATAGTTCAACAAAATTATTAAGATGGGCAGCAGCATCATCAGAACTAATTCCGAGAAAATTGATCTTTCATGACAAGATTCGAGTAAAGCGGGTTTAATTTCAAAGAATTCTGCTTGTAGTAGCAGGTGGAGCAATAGGTGTGCATAAGAAATCATTATTATTTGTGGTTGTGAAGTCACACAACTTAGTATTTTCAGGGTTGGCCATTTTAGCAATAGTAAATAAAGCAAACTAGATAAAGTAAATGCAAGTAAACTAATTTTTTTGTGTTTTCGATATAGCAAACAAGATAGCAAATAAAGTAAAACTAGCAACTAATTTTTTTGTGTTTTGATTTAGTGCAGCAAACAAAGTAGTAAATAAAATAAAGCAAGACAAAAACAAAGTAAAGAGATTGAGAAGTGGAGACTCCCCTTGCGGCGTGTCTTGATCTCCCCGACAACGGCGCCGGAAAATATGCTTGATGGCGTGTATTTCACACGTTCGTTGGGCAACCCCAAGAGGAAGGTATGATGAGCACAGCAGCAAGTTTTCCCTCGGAAAGAAACCAAGGTTTATCGAACCAGGAGGAGCCAAGAAGCACGTTGAAGGTTGATGGCGGCGGGATGTAGTGCGGCGCAACACCAGAGATTCCGGCGCCAACGTGGAACCTGCACAACACAACCAAGCTACTTTGCCCCAACGAAACAGTGAGGTTGTCAATCTCACCGGCTTGCTGTAACAAAGGATTAACCGTATTGTGTGGAAGATGATTGTTTGCGAGAAAACAGTAGAAACAAGTATTGCGGTAGATTGTATTTCGGTAAAGAGAATTGGACCGGGGTCCACGGTTCACTAGAGGTGTCTCTCCCATAAGACGAACAGCATGTTGGGTGAACAAATTACGGTTGGGCAATTGACAAATAAAGAGAGCATGACAATGCACATACATATCATGATGAGTATAGTGAGATTTAATTGGGCATTACGACAAAGTACATAGACCGCCATCCAAGCTGCATCTATGCCTAAAAGTCCACCTTCGAGGTTATCATCCGAACCCCCTCCGGTATTAAGTTGCAAACAACGAGACAATTGCATTAAGTATGGTGCGTAATGTAATCAACAACTACATCCTTAGACATAGCATCAATGTTTTATCCCTAGTGGCAACGAGCACAACACAACCTTAGAACTTTACGTCCTTGTCCCAGGTGTCAATGCGGGCATGAACCCACTATCGAGCATAAGTACTCCCTCTTGGAGTTAAAAGCATCTACTTGGCCGAGCATCTACTAGTAACGGAGAGCATGCAAGATCATAAACAACACATGTATAACTTTGATAATCAACATAACAAGTATTCTCTATTCATCGGATCCCAACAAACGCAACATATAGAATTACATATAGATGATCTTGATCATGATAGGCAGCTCACAAGATCCGACAATGATAGCACAATGGGGAGAAGACAACCATCTAGCTACTGCTATGGACCCATAGTCCAGGGGTAGACTACTCACACATCACACCGGAGGCGACCATGGCGGCGTAGAGTCCTCCGGGAGATGAATCCCCTCTCCGGCAGGGGGCCGGAGGCGATCTCCAGGATCCCCCGAGATGGGATCGGCGGCGACGGCGTCTCGGTAATGTTTTCCGTATCGTGGCTCTCGGTGCTGGGGGTTTCGTCACGGAGGCTATTTGTAGGCGGAAGGGCAAGTCAAGAGGCGGCACGGGGGCCCACACCACGAGGCCGGCGCGGCCAGGGGGGGCCGCGCCGCCCTAGGGTTTGGCCACCCCGTGGCCCCTCTTCGTCTCGTCTTCGGACTTACGGAAGCTTCGTGAGAAAATAGGCCTCCGGGCTTTTATTTCGTCCAATTCAGAGAATATTTCTTTACTAGGATTTACTGAAACCAAAAACAGCGAGAAAACAGCAAGCGGCACTTCGGCATCTTGTTAATAGGTTAGTTCCGAGAAAATGCACGAATATGATATAAAGTGTGCATAAAACATGTAGATAACATCAATAATGTGGCATGGAACACAAGAAATTATCGATACGTTGGAGACGTATC
>NC_061511.1:90923110-90941708 GCF_022539505.1 Lolium rigidum | reverse complement strand
CTTCCACCTACAGAATTCATGTGGCTTTAGTTAGCGGCCCAATGTTATTCTCTCACAATATGCATGCTCAAACCATTCAACTCAGTGTAGATCGCCCTTACTTCAGACAAGACGAACATGCATAGCAACTCACATGAAATTCAACAATGAGTTGATGGCGTTCCCCAGTAAACATGGTTATCGCACAACAATCAACTTAATAAGAGATAAAGTGCATAATTACATATTCAATACTACAATAGTTTTTAAGCTATTTGTCCCATGAGCTATATATTGCAAAGGTGAATGATGGAATTTTAAAGGTAGCACTCAAGCAATTTACTTTGGAATGGCGGGAAAATACCATGTAGTATAGATAGGTATGGTGGACACAAATGGCATAGTGGTTGGCTCAAGTATTTTGGATGCATGAGAAGTATTCCCTCTCGATACAAGGTTTAGGCTAGCAAGGCTTATTTGAAACAAACACAAGGATGAACCGGCGCAGCAAAACTCACATAAAAGACATATTGAAAGCATTATAAGACTCTACACCGTCTTCCTTGTTGTTCAAACTCAATACTAGAAATTATCTAGACCTTAGAGAAACCAAATATGCAAACCAAATTTTAGCATGCTCTATGTATTTCTTCATTAATGGGTGCAAAGCATATGATGCAAGAGCTTAAACATGAGCACAACAATTGCCAAGTATCACATTACCCAAGACATTTATATCAATTACTACATGTATCATTTTCCAATTCCAACCATATAACAATTTAACGAAGGAGAAACTTCGCCATGAATACTATGAGTAGAAACCAAGGACATATTTGTCCATATGCTACAGCGGAGTGTGTATCTCTCCCATAAAGTGAATGCTAGGATCCATTTTATTCAAACAAAACAAAAACAAAAACAAACCGACGCTCCAAGAAAAAGCACATAAGATGTGGCCGAATAAAAATGTAGTTTCAGGGGAGGAACCTCGATAATTTGTTGATGAAGAAGGGGATGCCTTGGGCATCCCCAAGCTTAGACGCTTGAGTCTTCTTGATATATGCAGGGGTGAACCACCGGGTGCATCCCCAAGCTTAGAGCTTTCACTCTCCTTGATCATGTTGCATCATACTCCTCTCTTGATCCTTGAAAACTTCCTCCACACCAAACTCGAAACAACTCATTAGAGGGTTAGTGCACAATATAAATTGACATATTCAGAGGTGACACAATCATTCTTAACACTTCTGGACATTGCATAATGCTACTGGACATTAGTGGATCAAAGAAATTCATCCAACATAGCGAAAGAGGCAATGCGAAATAAAAGGCAGAATCTGTCAAAACAGAACAGTTCGTATTGACGAATTTTAAAATGGCACCATACTTGCTCAAATGAAAATGCTCAAATTGAATGAAAGTTGCGTACATATCTGAGGATCATGCACGTAAATTGGCATAATTTTCTGAGCTTCCTGCAGGGCAGTGGGCTCAGATTCGTGACAGCAAAGAAATCTGGAACTGCGCAGTAATCCAAATCTAGTACTTACTTTTCTATCAACGGCTTAACTTGGCACAACAAAACTCAAAACTAAGATAAGGAGAGGTTGCTACAGTAGTAAACAACTTCCAAGACACAAATATAAAACAAAGTACTGTAGCAAAATAACACATGTGTTATCTCCCAAGAAGTTCTTTCTTTTTAGCCATTAAGATGGGCTCAAGCAGCTTTAATGATGCACTCGCAAAAGATAGTATGTGAAGCAAAAGAGAGCATCAAGAGGCAAATTCAAAACACATTTAAGTCTAACATGCTTCCTATGCATAGGAATCTTGTAAATAAACAAGTTCATGAAGAGCAAAGTAACAAGCATAGGAAGATAAAACAAGTGTAGCTTGAAAAATTTCAGCACATAGAGAGGTGTTTTAGTAACATGAAAACTTCTACAACCATATTTTCCTCTCTCATAATAACTTTCAGTAGCATCATGAGCAAACTCAACAATATAACTATCACATAAAGCATTCTTATCATGAGTCTCATGCATAAAATTATTACTCTCCACATAAGCATAGTCAAATTTATTAGTTGTAGTGGGAGCAAATTCAACAAAGTAGCTATCATTATTATTCTCATCAAGTGTAGGAGGCATATTGTAATCATAATCAAATTTATCCTCCATAGTAGGTGGCGCAAAAAGACCACTATCATTATCATCATCAGAAATAGGAGGCAAAGTATCATCACGAGAAAATTTTCTCCTCAATGCTTGGGGGACTAAAAAGATCATGAAAACCAGCATCCCCAAGCTTAGAACTTTCTATATTATTGTCAACAATGGTGTTCAAAGCGTTCATACTAATATTACTACCAAGCATGCAAAGAAGATTTCATAGGTTTTTTAATTTTCGCATCAAACAATCCATGTTTTAAATCAGGAAATAGAATAAGAAGCTCACTCTTGTACATTATGCCAAACTAGTGTAAACAAGAAACAAAAAGATGCAATTGCAGGATCTAAAGAAAATAGCTTTGAGCACACACACAACGGCGCCAGAAAAATACTTTACCTGAGACCGTAGTATGAGAGCCTTTTACCTTTCCTCCCCGGCAACGGCGCCTTAAAAGTGCTTGATGTCTACGGGAGCTTCTATTCTTGTAGACAGTGTTGGGCCTCCAAGAGCAGAGGTTTGTAGAACAGCAGCAAGTTTCCCTTAAGTGGATACCCAAGGTTTATCGAACTCAGTGAGGAAGAGGTCAAAGATATCCCTCTCATGCAACCCCGCAACCACAAAGCAAGAAGTCTCTTGTGTCCCCAACACACCTAATAGGTGCACTAGTTCGGCGAAGAGATAGTGAAATACAGGTGGTATAAATAAGTATGAGCAAGAGCAACGGTGCGCGAAAAGTGCTTGGCGTGTAGTTGATGGTGGTGGTATTGCAGCAGTAGTAACGCAAGAAAATAGTAAACAAGCAAGAGTAACGCAAGAGTAGTAACGCAGCAAGAGTAAACAAGCAAGAGTAACTCAGCCAGTATTTAGGAACAAGGCCTAGGGATTACACTTTCACTAGTGGACACTCTCAACATTGATCACATAACGTAACGTATAAATGCATACTCTACACTTTTGTTGGATGATGAACACATTGCGTAGGATTACACGAACCCTCAATGCCGGAGTTAACAAGCTCCACAATAATGCTCATGTTTAAGTAACCTTAAGTGTAAGATAGATCAACAGACTAAACCAAGTACTAGCATAGCATGCACACCGTCACCTTCATGCATATGTAGGAGGAATAGATCACATCAATATATCATAGCAATAGTTAACTCCATAATCTACAAGAGATCATGATCATAGCATAAACCAAGTACTAACACGGTGCACGCACTGTCACCTTTGCACACATGCAGGAGGAATAAAACTACTTTAATAACACATCACTAGAGTAGCACATAGATAAATTGTGATACAACATGCCGCAATCATAAAGAGATATAAATAAGCACCTCACTATGCCATTCAATAGTGAATAAGTATTCCGTGAAATCTAGCCTAAGAGACCCACACGGTGCACACACCTGTCACCTTTACACACGTGGGACGAGGAGTCTCCGGAGATCACATAAGTAAAACTCACTTGACTAGCATAATGACATCTAGATTACAAGCATCATCATATGAATCTCAATCATGTAAGGCAGCTCATGAGATTATTGTATTGAACTACATAGGAGAGAGATGAACCACATAGCTACCGGTACATCCCCGAGCCTCGATGGAGAACTACTCCCTCCTCATGGGAGCAAAGCAGCGGTGATGAAGATGGCGGTGGAGATGGCAGCGGTGTCGATGGAGAAGCCTTCCGGGGCACTTCCCCGCTCCGACAGGTGCCGGAACGAGATCCCGTCCCCGCATCTTGGCTTCGCGATGGCGGCGGCTCGGCAGGTTTCGTGGGTTTCGTCAATTGGTATCGGGTTTTCTGATCCAGGGGCTTTATATAGGCGAAGAGGCGGCGCTGTGGGGTCGAAGGGCTGGCCAAACCCTAGGGGGCGCGGGCCCCCTAGGCCGCGCCAGTGGTATGGTGTGGTGGGCCTCGTGCCCCCCTCCGGTCCCTCTCGTGTGTTCTCGGATGCTTCCGGGGATTCTAAGATCTTTGGCGTTGATTTCGTCCGATTCCGAGAATATTTCGTTACTAGGATTTCGAAACCAAAACAGCAGAAACAGTGAACCGGCACTTCGGCATCTTGTTAATAAGTTAGTTCCAGAAAATGCACGAATATGACATAAAGTGTGCATAAAACATGTAGATAACATCAATAATGTGGCATGGAACACAAGAAATTATCGATACGTTGGAGACGTATCACCTAGCTGAAAGGCGTTAAAGAAAAGCGCTTATGGGAGACAACCCATAATTTTACTTCTGCACTTTTGTTTTATATTTGAGCCTTGGATGTTGTTACTACTGTAGCAACCTCTCCTTATCTTTATTTTATTGCATTGTTGTGCCAAGTAAAGTCTTTGATAGTAAGGTTCATACTAGATTTGGATTACTGCGCATAAACAGATTTCTTGTTGTCACGAATTTGAGTAGTATTATCTGTAGGTAACTCAGAAAAATCTGCCAATTTACGTGAGTAATCCTCAGATATGTATTCAACTTTCATTCAATTTGAGCATTTTCATCTGAGAGAGTTAAGTGCCCCAGAAAAATTCGTCTTTACGGACTGTTCTGTTTTGACAGATTCTGTCTTTTATTTCGCATTGCCTGTTTTGCTATGTTTGATGGATTTCTTTGTTTCATTAACTTTCAGTAGCTTTGTGCAATGTCCAGAAGTGTTAAGAATGATTATGTCACCTTTGAACATGTGAATTTTTGATTATGCACTAACCCTCTAATGAGTTTGTTTTGAGTTTGGTGTGCAGGAAGTTTTCAAGGATCAAGAGAGGAGGATGATACAATATGATCAAGGAGAGTGAAAGCTCTAAGCTTGGGGATGCCCCAGTGGTTCATCCCTGCATATTTCAAGAAGACTCAAGCATCTAAGCTTGCGGATGCCCAAGGCATCCCCTTCTTCATCGACAAATTATCAGGTCACCTCTAGTGAAACTATATTTTTATTCCGTCACATCTTATGTGCTTTACTTGGAGCGTCTTTATGTTCTTGTTTTTGTTTTGTTTGAATAAAATTGGATCCTAGCATTCTTTGTGTGGGAGAGAGACACTCTCCGCTGTTGCATATGAACACATATGTTCTTAGCTTTATTCTTAATGTTCATGGCGAAGGTTGAAACTGCTTCGTTAATTGTTATATGGTTGGAAACAGAAAATAGTACATGTGGTAATTGGTATAATGTCTTGAATAATTTGATACTTTGCAATTGTTGTGCTCATATAGATCATGTTTAAGCTCTTGCATCATGTACTTTGCACCTATTAGTGAAGAAATACCGTAGAGCTTGTTGACATTTGGTTTGCATGATTGGTCTCTCTGAAGTCTATTTTCTGGTGAGGGTTTGAACAACAAGGAAGACAGTGTAGAGTTTTATAATGCTTGCAATATGTTCTTATGTAAGTTTTGCTGTACCGGTTCATCCTTGTGTTTGCTTCAAACAACCTTGCTAGCCTAAGCCTTGTATTGAGAGGGATTACTTCTCGTGCATCCAAATCCTTGAGCCAAAAAACTATGCCATTTGTGTTCACCATACCTACCTACTACATGGTATTTTTCCGCCATTCCAAAGTAAATTGCTTGAGTGCTACCTTTAAAATTCCATTCCTTTGTCTTTGCAATATATAGCTCATGGGAAAAATAGCTTAAAAACTATTGTGGTATTGAATATGTACTTATGTATCTTATTTCTTAATAAGTTGCTTGTTGAGCGGTAACCATGTTCCTAGGGACGCCATCAACTATTTGTTGAATATCATGTGAGTTGCTATGCATGTTCGTCTTGTCTGAAGTAAGGGTGATTTATCATAAGTTGAATGGTTTGAGTATGCATATTGTTAGAGAAGAACATTGGGCCACTAACGAAAGCCATGATCCATGGTGGAAGTTTCAGTTTGGATAACAATCCTCAATCTCTTAGGAGAATATTATCTGTTGTTGAATGCTTATGCATTAAAGAGGAGTCCATTATCTGTTGTCTATGTTGTCCCGGTATGGATGTCTAAGTTGAGAATAATCAAAAGCGAGAAATCCAATGCGAGCTTTCTCCTTAGACCTTTGTACAGGCGGCATAGAGGTACCCCTTTGTGATACTTGGTTAAAACATATGTTATGCAATGATAATCCATGTAAATCCAAGCTAATTAGGACAAGGTGCGGGCACTATTGGTAATCTATGCATGAGGCTTGCAACTTATAGGATATCTTATACATAACACATATGCTTTATTACTACCGTTGACAAAATTGATTCTATGTTTTTAAAATAAAATCTCTAGCACAAATATAGCAATCCATGCTTCCCTTTGCGAAGGGCCATTCTTCTACTTTTATGTTGAGTCAGTTTACCTACTTCCTTCTATCTTAGAAGCAAACACTTGTGTTAACTGTGCATTGATTCTTACATATTTGCTTATTTGCATTCATCATATTACTTTGTGTTGACAATTGTCCATGAGATAAACATGTTGAAGTTGAAAGCAACCGCTGAAACTTATATCTTCCTTTGTGTTGCTTCAAAACTTTCTACCAAGAAACTATTGCTTTATGAGTTAACTCCTATGCAAGACTTATTGATGCTTGTCTTGAAAGTACTATTCATGCAAAGTCTTTGCTATATGATTCAGTTGTTTACTCATTGTCTTTACCATTGCTTCGAATCGCTGCATTCATTACAAATGCTTACAATAGTATTGATCAAGATTATGATAGCATGTCACTTCAGAAATTATCTTTGTTATCGTTTACCTACTCGAGGACGAGTAGGAACTAAGCTTGGGGATGCTTGATACGTCTCAAATGTATCTATAATTTCTTATGTTACATGCTACTTTATTGATGATACTCACATGTTTTATACATACTTTATGTCATATTTATGCATTTTCCGGCACTAACCTATTGACAAGATGCCGAAGAGCCAGTTGTTGTTTTCTGCTGTTTTTGGTTTCAGAAATCCTACAAAGGAAATATTCTCGGAATTGGACGAAATTAACGCCCAGGGTCTTATTTTTCCACGAAGCTTCCAGAAGACCGAAGGAATTACGAAGTGGGGCGACGAGGCGCCGCCACACTAGGGCCGCGCGGCCAGGCTAGGGCCCGCACCGCCCTAGTGTGTGGGGCCCACATCAGCCCCCCGACTCTGCCCTTCCGCCTACTTAAAGCCTTCGTCGCGAATACCCCAGTACCGAGAGCCACGATACGGAAAATCTTCCAGAGACGCCGCCGCCGCCAATCCCATCTCGGGGGATTCAGGAGATCGCCTCCGGCACCCTGCCGGAGAGGGGAATCATCTCCCGAAGGACTCTTCATCGCCATGATCGCCTGCGGAGTGATGTGTGAGTAGTTCACCCCTGGACTATGGGTCCATAGCAGTAGCTAGATGGTTGTCTTCTCCTCATGTGCTATCATTGTTAGATCTTGTGAGCTGCCTATCATGATCAAGATCATCTATTTGTAATGCTACATGTTGCGTTTGTTGGGATCCGATGAATATGGAATACTATGTTATGTTGATTATCAATCTATCATATATGTGTTGTTTATGATCTTGCATGCTGTCCGTTGCTAGTAGAGGCTCTGGCCAAGTTGATACTTGTAACTCCAAGAGGGAGTATTAATGCTCGATAGTGGGTTCATGCCTCCATTTAATCTGGGACAGTGACAGAAAGTTCTAAGGTTGTGGATGTCTGTTGCCACTAGGGATAAAACATCAATGCTATGTCTAAGGATATTTGTGTTGATTACATTACGCACCATACTTAATGCAATTGGCTGTTGTTTGCAACTTAATACTGGAAGGGGTGCGGATGCTAACCCGAAGGTGGACTTTTTGGGCATAGATGCATGCTGGATAGCGGTCTATGTACTTTGTCGTAATGCCCAATTGAATTTCACACTACTCATCATGATATGTATGTGCATTGTCATGCCATCTTTATTTGTCAATTGCCCAATTGTAATTTGTTCACCCAACATGCTATTTCTTATTGGAGAGACACCACTAGTGAACTGTGGACCCCGGTCCATTCTTTTACATCGAATACAATTTACTGCAAACATTGTTCTTTACTGTTCTTCGCATACAAACATCATCTTCCACACTATACATCTAATCCTTTGTTTACAGCAAGCCGGTGAGATTGACAACCTCACTGTTACGTTGGGGCAAAGTATCTTGATTGTGTTGTGCAGGTTCCACGTTGGCGCTGGAATCCCTGGTGTTGCGCGCACTACACTCCGCCACCATCAACCTTCACGTGCTTCCTTGACTCCTACTGGTTCGATAAACTTTGGTTTCTTACTGAGGGAAACTTGCTGTTGTACGCATCACACCTTCCACTTGGGGTTTCCAACGGGCGTGTGCTTTACGCGTCATCACCGCCCCCAGCTAGGTGCCCGACGAACGGCATATTTGGCTTTATTTTGACAAATAAACTCACAGTTCGGCGTATTTGATAAATTTTGGCCAATATTTGGCATATTTTCACAAATAAATTATACAGTTCAACAAAGCCTGCAAATAATTTAACAAGTTTTGAAACAAATCAAATGGAAACTAGTTGGTGTTGCCTCGAAGCCTCCATATGTGCTCCACCAGATCATCCTGCAGTTGTTGATGCATTGTGGAGTCTCGAATCTCCTGAAGCGTAGCGATGAATGAAGCCCATGATGTCGGCACATGGTGATTAGGCTGTGCAAGAGGACCCTCTCTGTCATATGGTGCAGCTTGCTCGATACTTTCGCTCATTCTCAATAATCATGTTGTGTAAGCACACACAACAGTTCATCACCTCCCACATCTGATGCATTGCGGTCGACACGAGGCGAGACGCGGAGCGCGAGGAGTAGCCCGACGGCGGAATATAGGAAGACGGGAGGAGGTCGACGGAATATAGGCTGGTGGGAGGAGGGGAGGCGGAATATAGGCAACAAGCCGGTGGATTGGCGAGGGTTGGTGCCGGCGGCGAGAGGGCTACAAGGGGGAGGGGGATTTGCGGCGAGAAAGTGGCGGGGTTCGCGTGTTTTCTCGCTGACAGAGCGAGCCCGTCTCCGCTTTTCTTTCGTCCGGACTCCCCGAGCTCACCACGAAAGGCCGTGGATGGACTGGGCTCTCCGGATGGATTTAGGCCCTTTTCTGAGGGAAAACGAGAAACTCGGGACGCGGTTAGGCCGAATAACGCCGTACAGATGAAGAAAGGGGTGTCGGGGGCCTCGTCGGGGAGACGTCTGGAGGTGCTCTAAGGAATGGATTATAATGAATCTGGCAAAGTACCTAGTCCTTGTCACCGATAAGGAACCTCATCTCAGTGTCTAACTTACATTTGTGCACATGGCACACCCAGGTTCAAAGCTTGTGTTCTGCGTTTTGCTTGTTAAAAAATACCACTGGTTTCATCTCACCTTGGATCTTTTCCTTTTTCGTACTACATCCATCTCTAAAGTTTGTCCGAGATTTGTGAAAATTTTAATATATGTAAGTATTATTTCGTAACTAGATACATCTAAATTCGGATAAATTTCAAACTGCTAAGTTGCTTGGAATGGTTTGAAGGGATTGGTGGGAGCAGGAGCCCCACGGACGGCGAATAAGAAGCCTCATCTCAGTGTCTAACTCACAGTTGTGCACATGGCACACCCGGTTCAAGGCGATTTTGACAAAAATAACCTACTTCTGAAAGAAAAGCACGAAATAATCCTCTGGCCAAACTATTTCACTGGACTAATCTTTTTGTGTGGCGCCCTTGCCATCGGCGCCACACTTCACTGTGTGGCGCCCATGCGAACGACGCCACACATCCATGCCAATGTGGCATGGTCGATGCTGCGCGCCATTGATCAGCCGACGTGACAAGGATGTGTGGCGCCGTTTCGAAGAGCGTCACACATCCACTTATGTGTGGCACCCGAGCCCGCCCATCCCGACCCTCTTCTTCTTCCCTCTTCTTTTCTTCTATGGAACACGGAACCGCCGCCGCCGGCCGCCTCTCCTCCGCCCCCACCAAATCGGCCACGAATTCGTCAGATCTGACCGGCCAAATCCTTCCCCATCCATTCCTCAAGGTAATCCCCTCCGAATCCTTTCGATTCATCCACTAATTTCATAGATTTTGCTAGATTTGGACATGAACCCTAGACATGGGAACTAAATTTGAAATGTTGGTTGGTGGAATCTATATTGTAGTCCATGTTGAAATTGATAGCCTCATGTATGCATGTGTTTGAACCATAGATTTGTTGGAACTCTAGATATGAAATTTTACATGTATGTGTTAAAACCCTATGTATGTATGTGTTGAAATGGCTAATATTTGCTTAGCAAATGCATTCTATTGTCCTAGTATTTTCTTAGGAATGGCTCATATCTGTTTGGAGAACCCAAATATAGAACATGTATGGTCACAATATGGTAGTTCTTATTGTGTGTATTTGTGAAAAAATGTAGTATGGTGTGGCTCCTAGATCATCAGTATGACAAGGAACACCGGGCATATCATATCACGGAAAAGAGGAATGTACTAATATTTATTTTGTTAACACCTCTTGTTTTATTCCATTGAATATGGCATAATATTCTGTGTCTGGATGTGCTTGTAGGTTCTTGAGCCATTGAAGATTCGTTACCATGGTAGCATGAAGGACATGCCGTATGATGAGCGGTACACGGAGCACATACAACCTACCAGTCTTCTCCCGTTCATCACGCTTGTAAGCCGGGGGAAACATGAACGCCGCGGCACTCACTGCACTTGTCAACCTGTGGAGGCCGGAGACGCACACCTTCCACTTGAGGGCCGGCGATATGACCCCTACTCTTCAGTATGTTTCCATGATCCTTGGTCTTCCTATTCAGGGCGAGGCACTGTGTATGAACACATCTTCTGATGGGTGGCGCGAGCAAATCGAGGACCTTATTGGCATGGCTCCTCCGGAGCCAGCAAATAAAAAAGATAGAGCTCCCTCCGGCGCAAATTACAAGTGGATCAAGACTAACTTTGGAGAATGCCCGGAAGGGGCCAACCGTGACACTAGTAAATAGAGTTATTTATAAAAAAGAGAATGTCCGGACATACACCCGAGTGTATTTGTGGTATGTCATTTCGAGGACTCTCTTTACTGACAGTGGTGGTAAGTTGGCTCATTGGTGTTGACTCAAGGCGCTGACGAAGTTGGAGCACAAGTGGAGTTGGGGAACAACGACACTTGCCTACCTGTACCGTCAGGTAATG
The DNA here is from genome assembly GCF_022539505.1 of Lolium rigidum. Classification (NCBI taxonomy): domain Eukaryota; kingdom Viridiplantae; phylum Streptophyta; class Magnoliopsida; order Poales; family Poaceae; genus Lolium; species Lolium rigidum. The sequence continues at coordinate 90,930,316 of NC_061511.1, read as the reverse complement.
ATTTTCATACTTTAATATTCTTGTATAGTAGTATGCTAGACAAAGTACTAACCAAATTTCGTATGTACGCAGTTGGACGAAGGTTGTCGCAGGGCTGGTGTCGGCGGTATTGGTGGATGCATGCTCATACTTTCCGTATGGAGCTGGGAACACCTACCAGTTGGGCAAAGCCCGAGAGATACAACAAGAGGCGATGGGCTCATTACAAGAACCTTGATCGGGAGCCCACTTGGGCATACTTGTGGGACCATGTCTCGGAGATGAGAACGATCCAATGGTCATGTACAAGCACTACACTGAGGAGTTGGACACTCTTACCGCTGAGCAGGTAACTTTTCTGAAGCCATCACTCTTCTGCTATCTTTTTTCATAAATTCCACTGGCATGTTGTAATTTTTGAAATATTTGTATGCTGAAGGTGGATTGGGAGCCATATGGTAGCTTTGACCATATTGGCTCGGCGATGAGTGACCTCAACCCCAAGTGCTTGGAGGAGGCGGGTATCTGGCGTATGCGGTGCCCACTCATATGGATGTCCTCTTGCATCGGGAATAAGGAATGGAGTGGTCCATGTCCTCTTTTGTCAAATATGCATCCAAATCACCGACATTATTGTAATTCATCTCGAAACCATTATCACCATCGTCATGCTCATCATACTCCTTCTCCAATGGTGCATCTTGGGCAATGGGAGATTGGATAATGGGAGATTTGGTGGCTTCTTCTTGGATCATGGGTGGTGGACTCCTAACATCAACGGGGGAGGAGCGCCGGTTAAGGTCAAGCTCGATATTAGCATCAGCCGTCTTGGTTGCAAACAACTCCAGAGCCTTGTCTTGTGACTCAGCCACCGTCTCCTTGTAAACGGACCAACGTTGCTCGGAGTTGATACGCATTGTCTTCCAACGGGCGTGCATTCCTTACCCCATATTATGTCTCCCCTCTAACTCAACACCATCATTTCGCCCATTCCAATTCTACTCAATCCTCACTTGTGCTACCACATCGGCAAAGCTAGGGTTACGGTCAAACACCAAGTCAACCTCTTCCGGGTATGGCTCTAGGTTTCCCTTCAAAAAAGCATCCTTGTCCACATGATGAACATGAACAATTCTTTCCACCCCTAGCATAATGTGAACAACACATACATACATGTGTTCATTAGTTAGCCATAATCAGCACAAATGAACCTAGAGTTTCTACCCATACAACCTAGCCCTACCACTTGTCCTACTTCAAAAAACCCTAAGATCCAACCAAATCTAGATCCACCCTCAAATCAACTTAGGGTTTCACATGTAGATCCAACCAAATCCATCAATTTATTGGATCAAAAGAAGGGGAACGAAGGAGATTACCTCAAGGAACGGGTTGGAAACAATCTCCACGGACAGATCCAACGAAATCCACTAAGATTTGAGAGGGATTTGGGTGGGGGAGAGAGGTGGGGTGGCTGGTCGGAGGAGGAGGAAGAGGAGCTAAGCAGGAAATGAGGAGGGGTCGGGCTAGGGCGGGCGCGGGCGCCACACATAAGTGGATGTGTGGGCGCCCTTCAGAACGGCACCAACCACACTTTCAATGTGTGGCGCCCATGCGAACGGCGCCACACATCCTACCACGTCGGCTGATCAACGACGCGCATCGTCGACCACGCCACGTCGACATGGATGTGTGATGCCGTTCGTATGGGCCTCCGGTGAAATAGCTTGGCTAGAGGGTCATTCCGTGCTTTTCTTTCAGAAATAGGTTATTTTTGTCAAAATCGCCCAAGTTCAGAGTCTTGTGCTTAGTGTTTATTTCTGCGATGTCTCACCACTCTGCTTATTTAAAAATATACCACTGGTTTCATCTCACCTTGGATCTTTCTTTTCCTTTTTCGTACTACATCCATCTCTGAAGTTTGTCCGAGATTTGTTAAATTTTTAATATACCTAAATACTATTTAGTAACTAGATACATCTAAATTTGGATAAGTTCCAAGACTGCTAAAGTTGCTTAGAATGATTTGAAGGAATTGGTTTCAATGAATCTACTTCATCGGTTGCTAAAAAATCTTGACAACTTTTTAGATACAGATAAATCTATAGCTGAAACATGTCTATATACCTCTATATTTAGATAAAGTTGTAAAGTTTTTTTTAGAAAAGAGTTGCTTCGACTCCAAGCTGCTTCAGTTAACTAACTGGTTCCCATTTTCCTGTGAACACAAAATGGGGAAAAAAAAAGGTCTGTGTGGCTGACTGGCTGGACCCGGCAGGCGTGACAAACGATAGGAGCTGAGAGCAGAGGAAGAAGGGAACCCACGGCACGGCACCACCAAAAGCGAGGAAGGAAGCGAGGCGGCGGCCACCTCACCTTCTCCTCGCTCCCATGGCTTCCTCGCCGCCGGCCTCCGACGACGACCGCTACCAAGGTAGGACACCCGCATTCCCTTCCCTTCACCGCCGCTTCCTCCATCCTGCACCGAATCCTCGGATCCATCTCCTTCCCTCGGAAACGAGGGTTTATGCGAGGGTTTGCCTTTCAATTTAACTTCGGAACCCACCGATCTTCCCCATTCCAGATGACCTGTGGGAGCAGCGGACGCACGCCAGGATCCTGGTCTCCGACTCCGAGGCCGGCGGCATCATCGGCAGGGGCGGCTCCGCCGTCACCGCGCTCCAGTCCACCTCCGGGGCGCTCGTCAAGGTCTCCCGCCGCGGCCAGCTCCTCCCCGGCACCGACCGCAGGGTCCTCCTCGTCTCCGGCCTCTTCCACCAGGTCATGGACGCCGCCGAGATCGTCCTCCAGAAAATCCTCTACCAGGTCCCTTACCCCGCTCTGCTCTGCTCGGGTTTCGTTTCCTTTCGGTTCAGTCTGATGGTTAACCCTCTGCTCTGCTCTGCTCTGCTTTGGCCTCAGGGTGGCCAGGTGATCGACGAGCGGGCCACCGTCGTGCTCGTGGTGCCCGACGCATGCTGCGGCGTGCTCATTGGCAAAGGAGGCACAAACATCAAGTACGCATTGTTTTACTCCAGCTCCCCACGCCCAACCTTGCTGTGTGTGATACTACTTGCGATGAAGCATCTATCTCCAGGGAACATTTTTCTCTGTATCTAACTACATTTCATTTGGAATTGCATGTTTCGTAATTGGCACAAAAAAAGGCTGGCAGAAATGTAGTCACCGTCACTGTTGTGATCCTTTTCTCTATGTGTATCTATCAATCTATGTGCGTATTTGGTTTACGGCAGTGCAATTGCATGTTTTGGGTTGCCACATAGACCGTGTCCACACAATTTGGTCAGATATGTGATCATACCATTTAATTTGCACATTACAGTCTATGGTTCTAACAGTGCTATTACTGTTTGATTCTTATTGTTAAACCACCTTTATGCATGGGATCACATATACACACAGAGGCATGCTGTCAAAAAATTCAGCTTCAGCTCTGCTTCTTCTAGTTCACTATTTGTTTGGGTGCCTAGGCGGCATTTGTTTCCGTTTCACTAGTATTTCCATCTTCATATTTCTTCTGTTTATTTCTACTTTTGAGAAACTGCAGGCTTGATACATATTCCCCTTTTTTTTGTACCGTTTAGGTCACTGGCTGAAGCATCAAATGCTGGAATTGTGATCTCACGGCACGACAAATACTATGGTCTGAACGATAGGTTGGTTACAATCACAGGAAACTTGGACAACCAGCTGCAGGCGATATTCTTGATACTTTCTGAGTTGCTGGAGGACGATCGCTACTCACGTATCTATGCAGGTTTGTATGCATTAATTTTAGCACTGGACGCTACTACTGTCTTTTCGGCTTTTTCTTGTTATATGTATTGCCTGCTACTCAGTTTCGGGTTGGATCCCTCCTCATTCACATCTTGTCTGCCTTGGGGTAGTTTGGTATAGTATCTGTCAAAGGCTTGCAGCAAGACTGAACTTGAAGAATAGGTTGCTTTCATATTCTTTTATGGTATTCTTGTGTATTGAGATCATGGACTAGTCATAATGAACTAGTCATAATGATTCGCAGGCATTGAGCTACTAGACCGTAATTTGTCACCTTTCTCCAGTAACTAATTGGCTAATCGTGCTCCTAAATAATCAGGCGCTCTCTTTCTTGGGTGTGAAGACTATGGGCCAGATGAGCATGTCGAAAGATACCACAGCAGGGTAAGACATTATTGTTATTGAAATCTACTGGTACATGTTCTGATTCTCCTCTCATCTGGATTGCTTCTTTAATGCACTAATGGGGCTTCTCAATATATATCTTTTAAGAAGTGCTTTAAATGGGTAAATAAAAAATAATGGATGTTAGTAGGGTGTTAGGTAGGTATTGTAAGTAAAGGAAGGGGATTATTTATTTCTCTTCGTAATAATGCTTGTTGGCCATACACTAGATCTTGATTCCATTTCCAAACAAAGCTAAGAAACGACAAAAGGAAAAAAAAAAATCATCCTTTCCATGTAGAAAGTTGAAGCCCTTGCTCAGTTCACCCCTACTATACTGTACTTTGTGCTTTAGAAAATGTATAACTGGCTGTTATATTTCTGGAGAAGAAATATGGAAGTTTCTTTTCGGAAGGAATGAATGAGAATTGCGGGCTTGACTCCAACCTGTTAATCTGAAGTACATATGCAAATCTGGGTGAAGGCTGCAACCCAGTCCTTTATACCTTTGTGTTTCATATGCATAGCGTCATTATTCATGAAATGCCTCTTATCTATTTTTTTCACACGGCATGTTAATAATTTTCCAAGTATACCATTTACTGTTTATGTCCAGTGAACCAGTTGTATATGATGCTTGTTGTGAAAACTGAACCATGTTTTCTTGAATTTCTTCAGTTGAACACGCCCATCAGATCACCTGATAACGATGATGATGCCCGTGATTCTCTCACCATTGCTATTGCCGACGAGCATATTGGTGCTGTCATTGGTTGTGGTGGGAGCAAAATAAGGGAGATCATACAGGTATCCTGAATCACTAATATGCACTATTAACATGAATGCATGGGGTAGTGTAGTATTTCTGAACGGTTTGGTCTTAACATCTTTTGCTGGCTTCCCATTAATTTTGTGTGCCAAGTCAAACATACATGCATGCCACTGGACTGGAGGATGGCTTTAGCTAATTGTTAATTGGTTCCTTGGAGTTCAGTTTACTGGCGCATGGATCAAGACTTCGGCGAAGGGTGAGTTCATAGCTGGGACTACTGACAGGTATGTCGGTTTTCTCTGTCCGTGTGTGGACTAGACGCATCATGATTTGCGCTGGCTTTGAGATACACAAGCCTGCAATATGGTAACTTTCTGTGTGTGATGCATATGCAGGGAGGTGGTGATCAGTGGGACACGGGAAGCAATCAACACCGCTGAGGGGATGATCATGCATGTGGTCTCAGCTGCCCGTAGCCGGAGCAATGGCGGTGGCGAGAGGCCGCCTCTCAAGCCGGATACCACACCTCAACAACAGGAGCAGAGTACTACAAGTGACATGCAGTGAGACAGCTTTTTTTTGGCGCTCCTAGAAAGAGTAAGTACGATTTGGGAGGAGAAGGCATGGTGCACTTAGGATTTACTCACTGATGGATAGTTTTTGTTCGTCGACGTTATTGGTTCTATGTTTGGTGGCCTGGTACTGGTATGTACTGATAAGCTCTGATGTTTGTTCTGTGGCTGCGAAGTAAGAAATGATCAAATCCTTTGGAGTAAGAAGTTACTAGTGGTAATATCTTAATCTACCGTTGGTTCTGTTTCTTTGGAGGATCGGTGGATGCTGTAGTGAAGATATGCGGTTTAGTTTTTTGTTTGGATGAGAGCTTATCGAACTTGAGCTGTTCTTACGAGTTACGAGTCGTAATCTCTTGGGCCTTTGTTGGTACAAGAGGTTTGGTCTTTGGTGGGATTAGTGGGGATAATCTTCACAGGGATTGGGTGAAATCCTTACCTTTACCCAATCCCCTCAAATCCACTAGGTGGGGTAGAGTATTGGGTAGGAAAGTGGGATTAAATTAGCCCAATATACTGAACCAAATATTTCTAAAAAAAAACTTGAACCAAATACGAATGTTTTTAGGAATACGTGTGGATTCGGAGTTTGGTGGGAATTCTTCACTAATCAAGGTCTTATGGTGTTGCGATCTTGAATGGGGTTCTCTCCTATAGAGAGTAAATGAATAAGTGGATAATATTTCAATTCATGTTGACATTATTGTATTAATTGCTTAGTCTGAAAGTTTCTAATGATTTATTTTCTAGGCTGTTAAACCAAGCAATTATTTTGTTTTCACTGGTGGCTTTTTAATGACGAGGGCTTCCAAATTAGATCCCGTTGTATAAGGGGGCAGGAGCCGGTCCACACGAGTTATAAGGTTTCTTTTTTCGTATTTACTCGTGAATAGAGCTGCGCACCTTTGCATTTTTTTTGAATTTTCCTTTTTTTTGTATCTTTCAAATTCTATAATATTTTGATTTGATTTTTTTTTGCAAATAGAATGGGTAAAAAATAGTTCGGAATTTTTTGCAATTTCAAATTATTTTAAAATTCAAAATAAGTTCTTGAAATATATATAATATTCATACTACACCCGGGTGTAGTTACACCCACGCGTGTTGCTCATAATCTAGAGAGTATCTATCATACCGGAGAGTATGTACATGTAGTATGAAGTATATAAGACTATTTTGGTGGTATATATAATACTTTGTAGGTAGTATGTACATTTTTTTACGTAGACTTATTTTTTACGTATACATATGCATGTATTTCAGATATATAGTGCAAACTACATGCTCACTTGCATTTTTTTCACCAAACTTGGTTTAGAATATCTTAGATATAGTGTAAAAATATACTCAAACCGATAAAGTATCATACATACTTCTATATGGTAGTATATTAGATATGGGTGTAACTACACCCAGGGGTAGGAAGTATTTATCCTATATATATATATTTATCCTATATATACATAATGACATAAAAAGATCTGAAATATTTTTTCCACATTCTAGTTGTTATGCTTAAGTGATCTGCAAAATTTCAAGTTCAAAGAATTTGTTGTGTGACAAATACAAAAATGGGGAGTTTTTTGAGAGAGGAAAAAAAAGAACTAGCACGAATCATGATGTATAAGACCTTGAAAAGAAAAGATAAAACCGAGCTCCATGCGAGCTGAGTATCTAAATGGACTTTTTTTGTGTGTGTGT
>NC_061511.1:90859365-90923010 GCF_022539505.1 Lolium rigidum | reverse complement strand
TTCTATCCTCTACTTTTACAATATATAGCTCATGGGACAAATAGCCTAAAAACTATTGTGGTATTGAATATGTACTTATGCACTTTATCTCTTATTAAGTTGCTTGTTGTGCGATAACCATGTTCCTGGGGACGCCATCAACTACTCTTTGTTGAATATCATGTGAGTTGCTATGCATGTCCGTATTGTGCGAAGTAAGGGAGATTTACCACTCATTTAATGGTTAGAGCATGCATAATGTTAGAGAATAACATTGGGCCGCTAACTAAAGCCATGATCCATGGTGGAAGTTTCAGTTTTGGACAAATATCCTCAATATCATATGAGAAAATTAATAATTGTTGAATGCTTATGCATTAAAGAGGAGTCCATTATCTGTTGTCTATGTTGTCCCGGTATAGATGTCTAAGTTGAGAATAATCAATAGCGAGAAATCCGATGCGAGCTTTCTCCTTAGACCTTTGTACAGGCGGCATAGAGGTACCCCTTTGTGACACTTGGTTAAAACATATGTATTGCAATGATAATCCAGGTAATCCAAGCTAATTAGGATAAGGTGCGGGCACTATTAGTATACTATGCATGAGGCTTGCAACTTGTAGGATATAATTTACATGACACATATGCTTTATTACTACCGTTGACAAAATTGTTTCTTGTTTTCAAAACCAAAGCTCTAGCACAAATATAGCAATCAATGCTTCCCTCTGCGAAGGGCCATTCATTTACTTTTATGTTGAGTCAGTTCACCTATTTCTCTCCACCTCAAGAAGCAAACACTTGTGTGAACTGTGCATTGATTCCTACATACTTGCATATTGCACTTGTTATATTACTTTACATTGAAAATATCCATGAGATATACATGTTATAAGTTGAAAGCAACTGCTGAAACTTCATCTTCCGTTGTGTTGCTTCAATACCTCTACTTTGAATTATTGCTTTATGAGTTAACTCTTATGCAAGACTTATTGATGCTTGTCTTGAAAGTACTATTCATGAAAAGTCTTTGCTTTATGATTCATTTGTTTACTCATGTCATTACCATTGTTTTGATCGCTGCATTCATTACATATGCTTACAATAGTATGATCAAGGTTATGATGGCATGTCACTCAAGAAATTATCTTTGTTATCGTTTACCTGCTCGGGACGAGCAGAAACTAAGCTTGGGGATGCTGATACGTCTCCGACGTATCGATAATTTCTTATGTTCCATGCCACATTATTGATGATACCTACATGTTTTATGCATACTTTATGTCATATTTATGCATTTTCCGGCACTAACCTATTAACGAGATGCCGAAGAGCCGAGTTCTTTGTTTTCTGCTGTTTTTGGTTTCAGAAATCCTAGTAAGGAAATATTCTCGGAATTGGACGAAATCAACGCCCAGGGGCCTAATTTCACACGAAGCTTCCAGAAGACCGAAGGGAAGATGAAGTGGGGCCACGGGGTGCCGCCACACTAGGGCGGCGCGGCCCAGGGGGGCCCGCGCGTCCCTAGCGTGTGGGGCCCCCGTGACGCCCCCTGACCTGCCCTTCCGCCTACATATAGTCTTCGTCGCGAAACCCCCAGTACCGAGAGCCACGATACGGAAAACCTTCCAGAGACGCCGCCGCCGCCAATCCCATCTCGGGGGATTCGGGAGATCGCCTCCGGCACCTACTGCCGGAGAGGGGAATCATCTCCCGGAGGACTCTTCACCTCCATGGTCGCCTCTGGAGTGATGAGTGAGTAGTTCACCCCTGGACTATGGGTCCATAGCAGCAGCTAGATGGTCGTCTTCTCCTAATTGTGCTTCATTGTCGGGTCTTGTGAGCTGCTGATACGTCTCCGACGTATCGATAATTTCTTATGTTCCATGACACATTATTGATGATATCTACATGTTTTATGCACACTTTATGTCATATTTATGCGTTTTCCGGAACTAACCTATTGACGAGATGCCGAAGGGCCGGTTCTTTGTTTTACTGCTGTTTTTGGTTTCAGAAATCCTAGTAAGGAAATATTCTCGGAATCGGACGAAATCAACGCCCAACATCCTATTTTTCCACGAAGCTTCCAGAACACCCGGGAAGGACCAGAGTTGGGCCACAGGGGCCCCAGGAGGGTGGCCGGCGCGGCCTGGGGGTGGCCCGCGCCCCCTATCTCCTCGCCGCCTCTTCGACCCTCTGACGCCGCCTCTTCGCCTATATAAAGGTCCTCGACCTAAAACCACGAGACGGAAAATCCACGGTACGAGAAACCATCCAGAGACGCCGCCATCGCGAAGCCAAGATCTGGGGGACAGGAGTCTCTGTTCTGGCACGCCGCCGGGACGGGGAAGTGCCCCCGGAAGGCTTCTCCATCGACACCACCGCCATCTTCATCACCGCTGCTGTCTCCCATGAGGAGGGAGTAGTTCTCCATCGAGGCTCGGGGCTGTACCGGTAGCTATGTGGTTAATCTCTCTCCTATGTACCTCAATACAATGATCTCATGAGCTGCTTTACATGATTGAGATTCATATGAGTTTTGTATCACTACTATTCTATGTGCTACTCTAGTAATGTTATTAAAGTATTCTATTCCTCCTGCATGGTGTAAAGTGGACAGTGTGTGCATCATGTAGTTCTTGGCGTAGTTTATGATCGCGATCTCTTGTGGATTGTGAAGTTAACTATTACTATGATGGTATTAATGTGATCTATTTGGTTATATTGATCTATCTTGCACTCTAAGGTTATTTAAATATGAACATTGAATATTGTGGAGCTTGTTAACTCCGGCATTGAGGGTTCGTGTAATCCTACGCAATGGTGTTCATCATCCAACAAGAGGGTGTAGAGTCTAGCATTTATCTATTCTGTTATGTGATCAATGTTGAGAGTGTCCACTAGTGAAAGTATAATCCCTAGGCCTTGTTCCTAAATACTGCTATCGCTGCTTGTTTACTGTTCTACTGCATCTGTACTGTCTGCAATATTACCACCATCATCCACCCGCCAGTCCTGGATAGCAAAGCACTTTTCTGGCGCTGTTGCTACTGCTCATACTTATTCATACCACCTGTATTTCACTATCTCTTCGCCGAACTAGTGCACCTATTAGGTGTGTTGGGGACACAAGAGACTTCTTGCTTTGTGGTTTGCAGGGTTGCATGAGAGGGATATCTTTGACCTCTTCCTCCCTGAGATCGATAAACCTTGGGTGATCCACTTAAGGGAAACTTGCTGCTGTTCTACAAACCTCCGCTCTTGGAGGCCCAACACTGTCTACAAGAATAGAAGCTCCCGTAGACATCAAGCACTTTTACGGCGCCGTTGCTCGGGGAGGAAAGGTAAAAGGCACTCATACTCCGGTTCCAGGTAACAGTACTTTTCTGGCGCCATTGTGTGTGTGCTCGAAGCTATTTCCTTTAGATCCTGCAATTGCATCTTTTTGTTTCTTGTTTACACTAGTTAGGCATAATGGAAAACAACAAAAATATGAGAGATCTTTATGAACTTTATCTTGAATTAGGACATGATGTGTTTGAAGAGAGAATTAAAAAACCCATGGAACTTTATATGCATGCTAATGGGAATGTTATTAATATGAATGCTTTGAACACTATTGTTGCTAATGCTATGGAAAATTCTAAGCTTGGGGAGGTCGGTTTTGATGAAAATGATCTCTTTAGCCCTCCAAGCATTGAGGAGAAAATTTTCTTTGATGATACTTTGCCTCCTATTTATGATGATTATAATGATAGTAGCCTTTTAGTACCACCTGTTATGGAGGATAAATTTGATTATGATTACAATATGCCTCCTATATATAATGATAGCTACTTTGTTGAATTTGCTCTCACTACAACTAATAAAATTGACTATGCTTATGTTGGGAGTAGTAATAATTTTATGCATGAGACTCATGATAAGAATGCTTTATGTGATAGTTATATTGTTGAGTTTGCTCATGATGCTACTGAAAGTTATTATGAGAGAGTAAAATATGGTTGTAGAAATTTTCATGTTACTAAAACACCTCTATGTGCTGAAATTTTTGAAACTACACTTGTTTTATCTTCCTGATCTTGTTACTTTGCTCTTCATGAACTTGTTTATTTACAAGATTCCTTTTTATAGGAAGCATTTTAGACTTAAATGTGTTTTGAATTTGCCTCTGGATGCTCTCTTTTGCTTCAAATACTATTTCTTGCGAGTGCATCATTAAAACTGCTGAGCCCATCTTAATGGCTAAAAAGAAAGAACTTCTTGGGAGATAACCCATGTGTTTATTTTGCTACAGTACCTTTATTTTTATTTGTGTCTTGGAAGTTGTTACTACTGTAGCAACCTCTTCTTATCTTAGTTTTGTGTTTTGTTGTGCCAAGTAAAGTCGTTGATAGTAAGGTTCATACTAGATTTGGATTACTGCGCAGAAACAGATTTCTTTGCTGTCACGAATCTGGGCAAAATTCTCTGTAGGTAACTCAGAAAATTATGCCAATTTACGTGAGTGATCCTCAGATATGTACGCAACTTTCATTCAATTTGATCATTTTCATTTGAGCAAGTCTGGTGCCTCAATAAAATTCGTCTTTACGGACTGTTCTGTTTTGACAGATTCTGCCTTTTATTTCGCATTGCCTCTTTTGCTATGTGGATAGATTTCTTTGTTCCATTGACTTCCAGTAGCTTTAAGCAATGTCCAGAAGTGTTAAGAATGATTATGTCACCTCTGAACATGTGAATTTTTGATTATGCACTAACCCTCTAATGAGTTGTTTTGAGTTTGGTGTGAAGGAAGTTTTCAAGGGTCAAGAGAGGAGGATGATACAATGTGATCAAGAAGAGTGAAAGTCTAAGCTTGGGGATGCCCCGGTGGTTCATCCTGCATATTTCAAGAAGACTCAAGCATCTAAGCTTGGGGATGCCCAAGGCATCCCCTTCTTCATCGACAACATTATCAGGTTCCTCCCCTGAAACTACATTTTTATTCGGTCACATCATATGTACTTTACTTGGAGCGTCTGTTTGTTTTTGTTTTTCTTTGAATAAATGCTTGTGTGGGAGAGAGACACGCTCCGCTGGTTCATATGAACACATGTGTTCTTAGCTTTTAATGTTCATGGCGAAGGTTGAAACTGCTTCGTTAAATTGTTGTATGGTTGGAATTGGAAAATGCTACATGTAGTAATTGGTAAAATGTCTTGGATAATGTGATACTTGGCAATTGTTGTGCTCATGATTAAGCTCTTGCATCATATACTTTGCACCTATTAATGAAGAAATACATAGAGCTTGCTAAAATTTGGTTTGCATAATTGGTCTCTCTAAGGTCTAGATAATTTCTAGTATTGAGTTTGAACAACAAGGAAGACGGTGTAGAGTCTTATAATGTTTACAATATGTCTTTTATGTGAGTTTTGCTGCACCGGTTCATCCTTGTGTTTGTTTCAAATAAACCTTGCTAGCCTAAGCCTTGTATCGAGAGGGAATACTTCTCATACATCCAAAATACTTGAGCCAACCACTATGCCATTTGTGTCCACCATACCTACCTACTACATGGTATTTCTCCGCCATTCCAAAGTAAATTGCTTGAGTGCTACCTTTAAAATTTCCATTCTTCACCTTTACAATATATAGCTCATGGGACAAATAGCTTAAAAACTATTGTGGTATTGAATATATACTTATGCACTTTATCTCTTATTAAGTTGCTTGTTGTGCGATAACCATGTTCCTGGGGACGCCATCAACTACTCTTTGTTGAATATCATGTGAGTTGCTATGCATGTCCGTCTTGTCTGAAGTAAAGGAGATTTACCACTAAAATGGTTAGAGCATGCATACTGTTAGAGAAGAACATTGAGCCGCTAACTAAAGCCATGATCCATGGTGGAAGTTTCAGTTTTGGACATATATCCTCAATATCATATGAGAAAATTAATTGTTGCTACATGCTTATGCATTAAAGAGGAGTCCATTATCTGTTGTCTATGTTGTCCCGGTATGGATGTCTAAGTTGAGAATAATCAATAGCGAGAATTCCGATGCGAGCTTTCTCCTTAGACCTTTGTACAGGCGGCATAGAGGTACCCCTTTGTGACACTTGGTTAAAACATGTGCATTGCGATGATAATCCGAGTAATCCGAGCTAATTAGGACAAGGTGCGGGCACTATTAGTATACTATGCATGAGGCTTGCAACTTGTAAGATATAATTTACATAACACATATGCTTTATTACTACCGTTGACAAAATTGTTTCTTGTTTTCAAAACCAAAGCTCTAGCACAAATATAGCAATCAATGCTTCCCTCTGCGAAGGGCCATTCTTTTATCTTTATGTTGAGTCAGTTCACCTATTTCTCTCCATCTCAAGAAGCAAACACTTGTGTGAACTGTGCATTGATTCCTACATACTTGCATATTGCACTTGTTATATTACTTTGCATTGACAACTATCCATGAGATATACATGTTACAAGTTGAAAGCAACCGCTGAAACTTAATCTTCCTTTGTGTTGCTTCAATACCTCTACTATGAATTATTGCTTTATGACTTAACTCTTATGCAAGACTTATTGATGCTTGTCTTGAAGTACTATTCATGAAAAGTCTTTGCTATATGATTCATTTGTTTACTCATGTCATTTACATTGTTTTGATCGCTGCATTCATTACATATGCTTACGATAGTATGATCAAGTTTATGATGGCATGTCACTCCAGAAATTATCTTTGTTATCGTTTACCTGCTCGGGACGAGCAGAAACTAAGCTTGGGGATGCTGATACATCTCCGACGTATCGATAATTTCTTATGTTCCATGCCACATTATTGATGATATCTACATGTTTTATGCACACTTTATGTCATATTTATGCGTTTTCCGGAACTAACCTATTGACGAGATGCCGAAGGGCCGATTCTTGTTTTCTGCTGTTTTTGGTTTCAGAAATCCTAGTAAGGAAATATTCTCGGAATCGGACGAAATCAACGCCCAGCATCCTATTTTTCCACGAAGCTTCCAGAACACCCGGGAAGGACCAGAGTTGGGCCACAGGGGCCCCAGGAGGGTGGCCGGCGCGGCCTGGGGGTGGCCCGCGCCCCCTATCTCCTCGCCGCCTCTTCGATCCTCTGACGCCGCCTCTTCGCCTATATAAAGGTCCTCGACCTAAAACCACGAGACGGAAAAGCCACGGTACAAGAAACCATCCAGAGCCGCCGCCATCGCGAAGCCAAGATCTGGGGGACAGGAGTCTCTGTTCCGGCACGCCGCCGGGACGGGGAAGTGCCCCCGGAAGGCTTCTCCATCGACACCACCGCCATCTTCATCACCGCTGCTGTCTCCCATGAGGAGGAGTAGCTCTCCATCGAGGCTCGGGGCTGTACCGGTAGCTATGTGGTTAATCTCTCTCCTATGTACCTCAATACAATGATCTCATGAGCTGCTTTACATGATTGAGATTCATATGAGTTTTGTATCACTACTATTCTATGTGCTACTCTAGTAATGTTATTAAAGTATTCTATTCCTCCTGCATGGTCTAAAGTGGACAGTGTGTGCATCATGTAGTTCTTGGCGTAGTTTATGATCGCGATCTCTTGTGGATTGTGAAGTTAACTATTACTATGATGGTATTAATGTGATCTATTTGGTTATGTTGATCTATCTTGCACTCTAAGGTTATTTAAATATGAACATTGAATATTGTGGAGCTTGTTAACTCCGACATTGAGGGTTCGTGTAATCCTACGCAATGGTGTTCATCATCCAACAAGAGGGTGTAGAGTCTAGCATTTATCTATTCTGTTATGTGATCAATGTTGAGAGTGTCCACTAGTGAAAGTATAATCCCTAGGCCTTGTTCCTAAATACTGCTATCGCTGCTTGTTTACTGTTCTACTGCATATGTACTGTCCGCAATATTACCACCATCATCCACCCGCCAGTCCTGGATAGCAAAGCACTTTTTACGCGCCGTTGCTACCTGCTCATACTTATTCATACCACCTGTATTTCACTATCTCTTCGCCGAACTAGTGCACCTATTAGGTGTGTTGGGGACACAAGAGACTTCTTGCTTTGTGGTTGCGGGGTTGCATGAGAGGGATATCTTAGACCTCTTCCTCCCCGAGATCGATAAACCTTGGGTGATCCACTTAAGGGAAACTTGTCTGCTGTTCTACAAACCTCTGCTCTTGGAGGCCCAACAACTGTCTACAAGAATAGAAGCTCCCGTAGACATCAGCTTGCCTAACATGATCAAGATCATCTATACGTAATGCTATATGTTGTGTTTGTTGGGATCCGATGGATAGAGAATACTATGTTATGTTGATTATCAATCTATTATCTATGTGTTGTTTATGATCTTGCATGCTCTCCGTTATTAGAAGAGGCTCTGGCCAAGTTTTTACTCTTAACTCCAAAAGGGAGTATTTATGCTCGATAGTGGGTTCATGCCTCCATTAAATGCGGGACGAGTGACGGAAAGTTCTAAGGTTGTGGATGTGCTATTGCCACTAGGGATAAAACATTGATGCTATGTCCAAGGATGTAGTTATTGATTACATTACGCACCATACTTAATGCAATTGTCCGTTGTTTGCAACTTAATATCTGGAAGGGGTTCGGATGATAACTCGAAGGTGGACTTTTTAGGCATAGATGCATGCTCGGATAGAGGTCTATGTACTTTGTCGTAATGCCCAATTAAATCTCACTATACTCATCATATCATGTATGTGCATGGTCATGCCCTCTCTATTTGTCAATTGCCCAACCGTAATTTGTTCACCCAACATGCTATTTATCTTATGGGAGAGACACCACTAGTGAACTGTGGACCCCGGTCCATTCTTTTACATCGAATACAATCTATCGCAATACTTGTTCTACTGTTTTTCTGCAAACAATCATCATCCACACTATACATCTAATCCTTGGTTACAGCAAGCCGGTGAGATTGACAACCTCACTTTTTTGTTGGGGCAAAGTACTTTGGTTGTGTTGTGCAGGTTCCATGTTGGCGCCGGAATCCCTGGTGTTGCGCCACACTACATCTCGCCGCCATCAATCTTCAACGTGCTTCTTGGCTCCTACTGGTTCGATAAACCTTGGTTTCTTACTGAGGGAAACTTACTGCTGTACGCATCACACCTTCCTCTTGGGGTTCCCAACGGACGCGTGTTGAACGGAAAGACATACGTCAACTACGCGCAGCAGGGGCCCCACACGCTAGGGCCGCGCGGGCCCCCTTGGGCCGCGCCGCCCTAGTGTGGCGGCGCCCCGTGGCCCCACTTCGTCTCTCCCTCGGACTTCTGGAAGCTTCGTGTGAAAATAGGCCCCTGGGCGTTGATTTCGTCCAATTCCGAGAATATTTCCTTACTAGGATTTCTGAAACCAAAAACAGCAGAAAATAGCAACTGGCTCTTCGGCATCTCGTTAATAGGTTAGTGCCGGAAAATGCATAAATATGACATAAAGTATGTATAAAACATGTATATATCATCAATAATGTGGCATGGAACATAAGAAATTATCGATACGTCGGAGACGTATCAGCATCCCCAAGCTTAGTTCCTGCTCGTCCCGAGTAGGTAAACGATAACAAAGATAATTTCTGGAGTGACATGCCATCATAACCTTGATCATACTATTGTAAGAACATGTAATGAATGCAGCGATCAAAAACAATGGTAAATGACATGAGTAAACAAATAAATCATATAGCAAAGACTTTTCATGAATAGTACTTTCAAGACAAGCATCAATAAGTCTTGCATAAGAGTTAACTCATAAAGCAATAATTCAAAGTAGAAGTATTGAAGCAACACAAAGGAAGATTAAGTTTCAGCGGTTGCTTTCAACTTGTAACATGTATATCTCATGGATATTGTCAACATAAAGTAATATAACAAGTGCAATATGCAAGTATGTAGGAATCAATGCACAGTTCACACAAGTGTTTGCTTCTTGAGATGGAGAGAAATAGGTGAACTGACTCAACATAAAGTAAAAGAAAGGCCCTTCGCAGAGGGAAGCATTGATTGCTATATTTGTGCTAGAGCTTTGATTTTGAAAACAAGAAACAATTTTGTCAACGGTAGTAATAAAGCATATGTATCATGTAAATTATATCCTACAAGTTGCAAGCCTCATGCATAGTATACTAATAGTGCCCGCACCTTGTCCTAATTAGCTCGGATTACCCGGATTATCACCGCAATACATATGTTTTAACCAAGTGTCACAAAGGGGTACCTCTATGCCGCTTGTACAAAGGTCTAAGGAGAAAGCTCGCATTGGATTTCTCGCTTTTGATTATTCTCAACTTAGACATCCATACCGGGACAACATAGACAACAGATAATGGACTCCTCTTTAATGCTTAAGCATTCAAAAATTATTAATTTTCTCATATGAGATTGAGGATATTTGTCCAAAACTGAAACTTCCACCATGGATCATGGCTTTAGTTAGCGGCCCAATGTTCTTCTCTAACAGTATGCATGCTCAAACCATTCAACTCATGGTAAATCTCCCTTACTTCGAGACAAGACGGACATGCATAGCAACTCACATGATATTCAACAAAGAGTAGTTGATGGCGTCCCCGAGAACATGGTTATCGCTCAACAAGCAACTTAATAAGAGATAAAGTGCATAAGTACATATTCAATATCACAATAGTTTTTAGGCTATTTGTCCCATGAGCTATATATTGCAAAGGTAGAGGAATAGAATATTTAAAGGTAGCACTCAAGCAATTTACTTCGGAATGGCGGATAAATACCATGTAGTAGGTAGGTATGGTGGACACAAATGGCATTGTGGTTGGCTCAAGGATTTTGGATGCATGAGAAGTATTCCCTCTCGATACAACGTTTAGGCTAGCAAGGTTTATTTGAAACAAACACAAGTATGAAGCAGTGCAGCAAAACTCACATAAAAGACATCTTGTAAACATTATAAGACTCTACACCGTCTTCCTTGTTGTTCAAACTCTTTACTAGAAATTATCTAGACCTTAGAGAGACCAATTATGCAAACCAAATTTTAGCAAGCTCTATGTATTTCTTCATTAATAGGTGCAAATTATATGATGCAAGAGCTTAAACATGAGCACAACAATTGCCAAGTATCACATTATCCAAGACATTTATTTAGCAATTACTACATGTAGCATTTCCCGATTCCAACCATATAACAATTTAACGAAGAAGATTCAACCTTCTCCATGAATACTATGAGTAAAGCCTAAGGACATATTTGTCCATATGCAACAGCGGAGCGTGTCTCTCTCCCACACAATGAATGCTAGGATCCATTTTATTCAAACAAAAACAAAAACAAACCGACGCTCCAAGCAAAGTACATAAGATGTGATGGAATAAAAATATAATTTCACTAGAGGAACCTGATAATGTTGTCGATGAAGAAGGGGATGCCTTGGGCATCCCCAAGCTTCTTGAAATATGCAGGGGTGAACCACCGGGGCATCCCCAAACTTAGAGCTTTCACTCTCCTTGATCATATTGTATCATCCTCCTCTCTTGATCTTTGAAAACTTCCTCCACACCAAACTCAAAACAACTCATTAGAGGGTTAGTGCACAATTAATATTTACATGTTCAGAGGTGACATAATCATTCTTAACACTTCTGGACATTTCACAAAGCTACTGAAAGTTAATGGAATCGAAAAATCCATCAAGCATAGCAAAACAGGCAATGCGAAATAAAAGGCAGAATCTGTCAAAACAGAACAGTTCGTAAAAACGAATTTCTAAGAAGCACCAGACTTGCTCAAATGAAAATGCTCAAATTGAATGAAATTTGCGTACATATCTGAGGATCACTCACGTAAATTGGCATAATTTTCTGAGTTACCTACAGAGAATTTTTTCCCAGATTCGTGACAAGAAAGAAATCGTTTCTACGCGAGTAATCCAAATCTAGTATGAACCTTACTATCAACGACTTTACTTGGCACAATAATGCAAAAAAATAAGATAAGGAGAGGTTGCTACAGTAGTAACAACTTCCAATACTCAAATATAAAATAAAAGTACTGTAGTAAAAACATGGGTTGTCTCCCATAAGCGCTTTGAGTAGTATTCTCTATAGGTAACTCAGAAAAAATCTGCCAATTTATGTGAGTAATCCTCAGATATGTACGCAACTTTCATTCAATTTGAGCATTTTCATTTGAGCAAGTCTGGTGCCCCTGAAAAATTCGTCTTTACTGATCGTTCGTTTTGACAGATTCTGCCTTTTATTTCGCATTGCCTGTTTTGCTATGTTTGATGGATTTCTTTATTCCATTAACTTTCAGTAGCTTTGTGCAATGTCCAGAAGTGTTAAGAATGATTATGTCACCTCTGAACATGTGAATTTTTGATTATGCACTAACCCTCTAATGAGTTTGTTTTGAGTTTGGTGTGGAGGAAGTTTTCAAGGATCAAGAGAGGAGGATGATACAATATGATCAAGGAGAGTGAAAGCTCTAAGCTTGGGGATGCCCCCGTGGTTCATCCCTGCATATTTCAAGAAGACTCAAGCATCTAAGCTTGGGGATGCACAAGGCATCACCTTCTTCATCGACAACATTATCAGGTTCCTCTAGTGAAACTATATTTTTATTCCATCACGTCTTATGTGCTTTACTTGGAGCGTCTGTTTATTTTTGTTTTGTTTTGTTTGAATAAAATTAGATCCTAGCATTCATTGTGTGGGAGAGAGACACGCTCCGCTGTTGCATATGAACACATATGTTCTTAGCTTTATTCTTAATGTTCATGGCGAAGGTTGAAACTACTTCGTTAATTGTTATATGGTTGGAAACAGAAAATGCTACATGTGGTAATTGGTATAATGTCTTGAATAATTTGATACTTGGCCATTTTTATGCTCATATGGATCATGTTTAAGCTCTTTCATCATATAGTTTGCACCTATTAGTGAAGAAATACATAGAGCTTGCTAAAATTTGGTTTGCATGATTGGTCTCTCTAAAGTCTAGATATTTTCTAGTAAGGGTTTGAGCAACAAGGAAGACAGTGTAGAGTCTTATAATGCTTGCAATATGTTCTTATGTAAGCTTTGCTGTACCGGTTCATACTTGTGTTTGCTTCAAACAACCTTGCTAGCCTAAGCCTTGTATTGAGAGGGATTACTTCTCGTGCATCCAAAATCTTTGAGCCAAAAACTATGCCATTTGTGTCCACCATACCTACCTACTACATGGTATTTCTCTGCCATTCCAAAGTAAATTGCTTGAGTGCTACCTTTAAAATTCCATTCTTTGTCTTTGAAATATATAGCTCATGGGAAAAATAGCTTAAAAACTATTGTGGTATTGAATATGTACTTATGTATCTTATTTCCTAATAAGTTGCTTGTTGAGCGATAACCATGCTCCTGGGGACGCCATCAACACTTTGTTGAATATCATGTGAGTTGCTATGCATGTTCGTCTTGTCTGAAGTAAGGGTGATTTATCATGAGTTGAATGGTTTGAGTATGCATATTGTTAGAGAAGAACATTGGGCCGCTAACTAAAGCCATGTTCCATGGTGGAAGTTTCGGTTTGGACAACAATCCTCAATCTCTTATGAGAATATTATTTGTTGTTGAATGCTTATGCATTAAAGAGGAGTCCATTATCTGTTGTCTATGTTGTCCCGGTATGGATGTCTAAGTTGAGAATAATCAAAAGCGAGAAATCCAATGCGAGCTTTCTCCTTAGACCTTTGTACAGGCGGCATAGAGGTACCCCTTTGTGACACTTGGTTAAAACATATGTTATGCAATGATAATCCATGTAAATCCGAGCTAATTAGGACAAGGTGCGGGCACTATTGGTAATCTATGCATGAGGCTTGCAACTTGTAGGATATCTTATACATAACACATATGCTTTATTACTACCGTTGATAAAATTGTTTCTTGTTTTAAAAATAAAAGCTCTAGCACAAATATAGCAATCCATGCTTCCCTCTTTGAAGGGCCATTCTTCTACTTTGATGTTGAGTCAGTTTACCTACTTCCTTCCATCTCAGAAGCAAACACTTGTGTTAACTGTGCATTGATTCTTACATACTTGCATATTTGCACTTATTATATTACTTTGTATTGACAATTATCCATGAGATATACATGTTACAAGTTGAAAGCAACTGCTGAAACTTATATCTTCCTTTGTGTTGTTTCAACGCCTTTACATTGAATCTATTGCTTTATGAGTTAACTCTTATGCAAGACTTATTGATGCTTGTCTTGAAAGTACTATTCATGAAAAGTCTTTGCTATATGATTCAGTTGTTTACTCATTGTCTTTACCATTGCTTCGAATCGCTGCATTCATTATATGCTTACAATAGTATTGATCAAGATTATGATAGCATGTCACTTCAGAAATTATCTTTGTTATCGTTTACCTACTCGGGGACGAGTAGGAACTAAGCTTGGGGATGCTTGATACGTCTCAAACGTATCTATAATTTCTTATGTTCCATGCTACTTTATTGATGATACTCACATGTTTTATACATACTTTATGTCATATTTATGCATTTTCTGGCACTAACCTATTAACAAGATGACGAAGAGCCAGTTGTTGTTTTCTGCTGTTTTTGGTTTTAGAAATCCTACAAAGGAAATATTCTCGGAATTGGACGAAATCAACGCCCAGGGTCTTATTTTTCCACGAAGCTTCCAGAAGTCCGAAAGGGAAACGAAGTGGGGTGACGAGGCGGCGACACAGCAGGGCCGCGCAGCCAGGGCTGGGGCCGCGCCGCCCTGGTGTGTGGGCCCCTCGTGACGCCCCCTGACCTACCCTTCCGCCTACTTATAGCCTTCGTCGAAGAAACCCCAGTACCGAGAGCCACGATACGGAAAACCTTCCAGAGCCGCCGCCGCCGCCAATCCCATCTCGGGGGATTCAGGAGATCGCCTCCGGCACCCTGCCGGAGAGGGGAATCATCTCCCGGAGGACTCTTCATCGCCATGATCGCCTCCGGAGTGATGTGTGAGTAGTTCACCCCTGGACTATGGGTCCATAGCAGTAGCTAGATGGTTGTCTTCTCCTCATTGTGCTATCATTGTCGGATCTTGTGAGCTGCCTAACATGATCAAGATCATCTATTTGTAATGCTACATGTTGCGCTTGTTGGGATCCGATGAATATGGAATACTATGTTATGTTGATTATCAATCTATCTATGTGTTGTTTATGATCTTGCATGCTCTCCGTTGCTAGTAGAGGCTCTGGCCAAGTCATTACTTGTAACTGCAAGAGGGAGTATTTATGCTCGATAGTGGGTTCATGCCTCCATTAAATCTGGGACAGTGACAGAAAGTTCTAAGGTTGTGGATGTGCTGTCGCCACTAGGGATAAAACATCAATGCTATGTCTAAGGATATTTGTGTTGATTACATTACGCACCATACTTAATGCAATTGTTTGTTGTTTGCAACTTAATACTGGAAGGGGTGCGGATGCTAACCTGAAGGTGGACTTTTTAGGCATAGATGCATGCTGGATAGCGGTCTATGTACTTTGTCGTAATGCCCAATTGAATTTCACACTACTCATCATAACATGTATGTGCATTGTCATGCCCTCTTTATTTGTCAATTGCCCAACTGTAATTTGTTCACCCAACATGCTATTTCTTATTGGAGAGACACCACTAGTGAACTGTGGACCCCGGTCCATTCTTTACATCGAATACAATCTACTTGCAATACTTGTTCTTACTTGTTCTCTGCAAACATCATCATCCACACTATACATCTAATCCTTTGTTACAGCAAGCCGGTGAGATTGACAACCTCACTGTCACGTTGGGGCAAAGTATTTTGGTTGTGTTGTGCAGGTTCCACGTTGGCGCCGAAATCCCTGGTGTTGCGCCACACTACACTCCGCCACCATCAACATTCAACGTGCTTCTTGGCTCCTACTGGTTCGATAAACCTTGGTTTCTTACTGAGGGAAACTTGCCGATGTACTCATCACACCTTCCTCTTGGGGTTCCCAACGGACGCGTGCTGTACGCGTATCATCTACTAGCAACGGAGAACATGCAAGATCATAAACAACACATATATGATAGATTGATAATCAACATAACATAGTATTCCATATTCATCGGATCCCAACAAACGCAACATGTAGCATTACAAATAGATGATCTTGATCATGATAGGCAGCTCACAAGATCTAACAATGATAGCACATGAGGAGAAGACAACTATCTAGCTACTGCTATGGACCCATAGTCCAGGGGTGAACTACTCACACATCACTCCGGAGGCGATCATCGCGATGAAGAGTCCTCCGGGAGATGATTCCCTCTCCGGCAGGGTGCCGGAGGCGATCTCCTGAATCCCCCGAGATGGGATTGGCGGTGGCGGCGTCTCTGGAAGGTTTTCCGTATCGTGGCTCTCGGTACTGGAGTATTCGCGACGAAGGCTTTAAGTAGGCGGAAGGGCAGAGTCGGGGGGCTGACGTGGGCCCCACACACTAGGGCGGCGCGGGCCCTAGCCTGGCCGCGCGGCCCTAGTGTGGCGGCGCCTCGTCGCCCCACTTCGCAATCCCTTCGGTCTTCTGGAAGCTTCGTGGAAAAATAAGACCCTGGGCGTTTAATTTCGTCCAATTCCGAGAATATTTCCTTTGTAGGATTTTTGAAACCAAAAACAGCAGAAAACAACAACTGGCTCTTCGGCATCTTGTCAATAGGTTAGTGCCGGAAAATACATAAATATGACATAAAGTGTGTATAAAACATGTGAGTATCATCAATAAAGTAGCATGAGACATAAGAAATTATAGATACGTTTGAGACGTATCATGCGGCTGGAAGTTCGGCTCTCCCCACGCCAAAGTTTCGTCCAATCCGACGGTTCTTCACCCCGGATTTGGCCGTGTGGAGCGCCAACAGATGGAGGTGCTCTTATATATAACTCTTGTGCGTAGACACGGACGAGCAAAGCTCACTCACACTTCTTCTTTCCAGATCATGTTTTCTCTCTTTGACCTGACCTCTTCGTTGTGTCCTTGGTCATTGCCAATGCAGCTTCCCACCGAGACGCCACCCTCACTACAAAGGCCTTCAAGGAGCACAACTGCACAAGAGGAGTTGTGACGGACCTAGAGAGGGCACCTCAGGGCTACATAGCCTACATTCGTGATTCTCATCTTAAAAAACTGTATGTAATATGATATTTTAGTTTGTGGTGTGTAACTTGATGTTTTTTCATTCGCGATGTGCTTAATTGCACTAGCATAGCTCCTAATTACATTTGTGTATTAGTTGTGCTACTAATTGTCAATATTTAGGTTAACATATTTGGGATGGTTTTTTGCTTTGACAACATAAGCGTGCATTTGGAGTGCCAACTTAATGGGTCTGTCGGTGAGAACACACTTCGCCAATAGTTCGTTAGTGATTGTTGGTCGGTGGAGGTCTACCTAGAAAGAAAGAAAAGAAAGAAAAGGAGAACCAGCAACATACAAAAATGTGTATGCATCCCGACTTGCACATTAATGTCGTAGTTACAACAAAACCAGGGGGCCGCCGCCCCCTCCCCCGCCCATGGGCTTTTCTCACATTTGCGCCCTAGATTTGAACAAAAAATAGGCTTAAGCTGGGCATTTCAGCCCATTTGCCCCCCTTGTAGTTGGCCCAAGCTTAGCCACTGTTACACATGTGTCGCAGAAACGTACATGTCATGCCAAACGTGGAATAAAACGAGAGCTCCACGACTGGAGATGATCCTCGTGCATTGCAAATGGATTCCACTATTGAGTTGTAGAACTACAAAACAATGCTCCTATACATTATATTTTCAAGATATTTATTTATCTCATCCACTAACATGAAACACAAAGGTATAAGAATTTCTTTTTGAAACATAGGCAAAAGTTTTGCCTCATCCATTGATTAAGAAGAGAGTGTCCAATTTATAGGAGAAAACAGAGAGAAAACCGCCAAGCACAGACAAACAACACACCCACATACACCCACAACTAAGCCTAACAAAGACTCAAACAACAAAGCCACACCCACTCTAGCGAACACAAGAGACCACAAAGCGATACGAACGAACACTCCAAACATGACCTTCAACACCGCGCCAAAAAAAGATAGGCAATGACATTGGAGGGCACCCATCAATCAATTGCGTATCAAGGATAGACAGCAGCCAAGGTGGCAAGAAAAACGTAAACCTCTCTGGTGACGATAGATCCGGGAACCATTGCCAACATTTCAGACTTAGCAACCCATCAACAATTGGAACCACATGCCTGTTATACTCAGGCGAAAGAGAGATTGCATCTCAATAGCATCACTCTTCTCAAAGACAAGTGCCTCACCCGGCGGAGAAGCCATGGCCGAGATCTCGTGCAAGTCGAACCTCACTTCCTTGACAGAATGAGGCATAACCACACCACCACACAACTCCAAGAGCTCAGGCATGGTTTGCATGATCATAGTCATGATCGCCGAACTCGCCCTAGCATGAGGAGAGAAACAACCACATAGGCCCACTCCGCTCGCGGTACTTTGCCAACGTCAGACAGAACCAAAGGATCGGTAGGCGCTTGGGAGAGTCTACCCAACGCAGATTATGCCCGCTCTAGAAAGCCTCCAATCGCTAGCAGCCAGCCGTGCAAAGGAGTCAACAACCTCGTGAAGAGGAGGGATGGCCTCCTGTACTAACGCAGCTTGCTTCTCCAAAGCGGATTGCATATCTAGGAAAGCTCGTGCATGCGGGTTCTTTGACAGGAGATGATATTTCAGAAACAAATTTACATATGATTAGTATGAACTAAAGGCCTATTTATCCTATTAAGCTTTTGTTCAGGTGATGTCTTCGATCCAGATTACGGATGTAGTATGGTTTTTTTTGTCCTATACCTATATTTACTGAGTTCTTGGAAAGTGCTTGTTGTGGTGCAGATCACTGTGAATAAGACTTTGAGAGCATTTTAGAATTACGTTGCTCACCAGAGCAAATGTTTTATTTTGGATTTTGTATCAGTGGAGATAGGCCCGTGCAAATGTATCACTTGCAGATGTGCTTACACAAATGAGATTAGAAAAGATAATATGAGGAACAAGTATGTGTCATATATGAATACCAATGCATGAATAAGTGGTTAATGGGCCCTAATTACACCATATGGTACTGCCATATGCTCCATGAATTCCGTGAGTACTTAGTCGCGCGAGTCTACACAAGTTATTAAGAATAAACATACAAAAGCATGAAGATCAATACAGTCACCGATGTCCCTAGAAAGAAGCCTACAACAAGCCTACTATCCAATTGTCATAGAGGTTCGAACTTGGTTGCAGAAATACTCGTTCTAATCTCATCTTTTGTCTTTTACAAATCTTTGGATCTTGAGTACCTAGCAAGGCCTTGTGATTGAGGCAAAAGACTTGAAACAAATAGATGAATCTCGATTTACTGTAGTACACAATAACCTCATAGCAAAAGGTACACATATTGATGCGAGGCTAGGCATCAGCTCAGTCCGCGAGGACTACTCACACATGATTATATCAATGATCATAAAACATTGTATTGAAAATCCTTGATAGATAAGTAACAAATAGTCTACAATGTCGCTAATTGCGAAAGAATTAGTTTACAAGTTGATGGCTATGGATATGAAGATGGAGAGTGATGAGTGGCGATAGCGTCGATGGTGACATCATAGATTTGAGGAATGGTGATGGAGATCTGACTAGAGATATATTTTAAGTAAAATGGTCAAAAGTATCTAGTTAAAATGGACATAAAACAAGTGTATTTATCATTCATCACCAGGATGTCACATACATGCCCCTAACAAGACTGACGTACTTGAGAGTCAACACATCCAAACCAGGAATGCTCCACTTTAACACGTGTGCGTGCATCCATCCAGTGCCGACACATGTCCAGACTCTAACATGCACATGCCCATGTAACCACGAGTGTGTGCCCTAATACCAATTCCAACACCCAAGCCACCCTAGAGCATGTAGTCATTACTCCTATCAGCTCTCTAGGATTTATATACTTGCTCCACATATCACCACACGTCTTTGTGGCGCATTTAGTCCTCACTCGTGCACGCCTTGGAAAACTTTTCAAGAGGTCTTCATCCCCAAATTTCTCCATGTCAAAAGTGCTTAACCCAAGGGTTCTTTTAGAGATGAGCCTTCGAGAAAAAGATGATCCCTGGCATGCTAATCTTATGTCTTAGGCTAGGATGTCACATATACTTGGTTGAGGAGTGTCAAGATAGAGAAAGGAGTCATAAAAGTGAAAATCAGATCCAAGCATAAAACATGGCCAATTATGCATACAACATGATATTATATAGGGATGTAAATAAAACTCGAAACTTGCAAGTTTAATGAGTGCTCAAAAACTCGGCTTGGATCGGCCTGAACTCGGGCACTAACGGATCCAGCTCCAACTGGAAGGCTTTCTGAATTTACATCTGGGACATAAGGGCATCTCCAGCGGCGCGACGCAAACGGATGCTGAGCGACCGTTTTCGTCCGCCGTGACCGGAAATGCATCTGGCACCACCTACAGCGGGGCGACGCAAAATGACCGGGCCGTCCGCGGAGACGCAAACCTGGCCCAAATATGCACCTCGGATGCGTCTCTGCGGACGTCCGAAAACATCCGCTCGCGTCTGACGGACGTTTCGTCGGGCCTACCTGGCAGCGACCCTGCGTCGATGCGTCTTCTCAAACGCGCCAGCGACTGCACCGCTGCGTTGCTTCGGCACTCTGCGCCACATTAATGGCGATGCCTCGGCTGCCGAGCGGCCGCCCACCTCCGTCAACCACGTTAATGGCGACGCCATGCGTCCCGCGGCCACCGCATGCCTCCGGCCTATATAAAGAGGGCGCACGTTCTTCTTCCTCATCCACTCCTCCAAAGAAACCCTAGCCGTCACAAAGCTCGACCGTAGCGCCGCCTAGGTGTTCCTACGACGCATCCAGTCCCGCGAGGTAGTCCATGGCCGGTCCTGGTGGCCGGCGAGGCGGTCGAGGCCGCGGCCCTGGGCGCCCCCGTGGCCGGGGCAGGGGCCGCCGTGGTGGAGCAGCTACGGCCCCACGCTCGCCGTCGCCTGCGCCCTCCTCGTTCTCGCAGGAGGAGCGCTGCTTCGAGTTCCTCCTCCGCATCGACGACGGACCACTCGGCATCAAGCGGCTCCTGGACAAGTTCGTCGAGTTCGTCGACGGCGTCGAGCCGGCGCAGTTGCAGCTACGGGAGGCCAAGCGCAGCTTCGCCGGCTGGGCTCGTGGAGGTCCTGTTCGACGGGCGGGGAAAGATGTACCTGCACACGGGGTGGGACAAGTTCGCCCGTGACCTCGCGCTCGAGCCCGGCTGCCAGCTCACCTTCCTCTACGAGGGGACGGCGAGATGATCGTCAAGGTGTTCGACGACACAGCATGCCGCAGGCACTACCACACCGGCGAATCCGGCTCGGATACTGATAGTTAGAACTTAGAGTGTTCTTTCTTTGCAGCGAATCTGGCTACGGACCAGACGAAGCCAGTAGTCGAGGTTTCTGGATGTTCGCCTCATCGGTAGAACCAACAAGGGCACCGTCTCCTCCCGCTGGATTTTCCAGTTTGGGTGATTGGGTGTGCCCTCGAATGTTCTTTCTTGGCAGCGAACATACGGAAATCAACACAACTGGTTTCTTAAAAAAAATTATATTTGTGTCGACCATGGTTCAAACTATGTGTTAGTTTGTGTAAACCATGTTGCAAACTATGTGTTAGTTTGTGTAAAATCATGTTTCAAAATGTAATATTTAAAACTATGTTTAAATGGAGAAGAGGAAAAAAAGAAAAAAAATGCGTCGTCCCGCTGGAGCAGACCCCAGACGTAAACGAACCAGCGGACAAAATGGTCATTTTAGCGTCCGCAGCGCGACGCAGACGGACCTTGCGTTCTATACTTGAAGATTTAATCCGAGATTACCAAAATAAAACCCAAGTTCTTGGCTTATTAAATATGGTGGAGTCTATTGCAGTTACATGTTGGTATATTTGGTGGCAACGAAGAGAATTGGTGAATGGAAAATCAGTAACTAGTCCAACCTCTACTGGCTTTGCTATTTCTGCATTGACTGCTAATTTTGTTCTGGCATCCTCAGTGAAAACCACGGTAAAAGAGACAAGATGGAAGAAGCCGGGTATAGGTTGTTATAAACTAAATACTGATGCTTCCTACCATGATAATGGAGAGGGTTCTGTGGGGATGGTGTTGAGAAATGATCGGGGTGAAGCCTTGGCTGGTTATGGGTGTCCTATAAGCAATGTGATAAGTGCAGCTGCTGCAGAAGCCCAGGCGGTGTAACAAGGTCTACTGTTTTTAGAGAGACTTGGAGTTGAAAATGTTGTTCTGGAGTCAGATTCACTGAAAATTATACAAGCTTGTAGATCAGAAACCGAAGTGAGGAGTCCTTATTCAGCAATTCTTGCGGAGTGTTTCATGCATGTACAAGCTTTTAAATCAATCTCGTTTGATCATTGTCCTAGAGAGGCAAATATGGTAGCTCACCACATAGCACAAGTGGCTTATGAGGGTAATAGTAGTTTTGGTTGGGATGGTGATCCACCAGATTTTATTCGTAGTTTGATTTTAAATGATGTAACCTTCTTGAACAATGTAACTACTATGTGAGAGGCGGCAAGTTTCATACGCACTCTTTTCCTTCCAGGGTACCGAAGGGGACTGGAAGGTTTTTAATGAGGCGGCTTGCTGACCGAATATATTTGAGTTGTCAAAAAAAAAAAAAATGGGTTGCTCGGCTGGAGATGACATTGCAGCCTCGTGTCATGTTCAGCTTAAATTGGAGCAGATGGGCGCCACCCTCCGCATAGCCGCCAGTTCCCTCTTATCCCCCCAAAATCAAATCTCCCTCAAAATCAAATCCAATCTCCACGCTACAGGAGCTCGCTTCCTCCTCCCCCGGCCGCCGCTGCCGCCGCCCTCGCTCCTTCCGCCGGCGGCGGCCTTCTCCCGCCTCCCGCTTCGTGCCTCCGTCACGTGCCTGTGAGTCGGAGCCCGCGACAGCGGTCCTGTGTGAGACCTAGCTCGGTAACTTCAGCCCCCTCTTCGAATTCCCAACCCCCAGGCCTGCTAATTCCCACTACCACGGCTTTCGATTGCTAGGGCGATTGTTCTCACGCGCTACTCCCGAGATTGCCATACCGGCAGCTAGTAATTCTTTCCGTTTACTACTCCTAGGGCCCCGTTTGGATTGGGTGTAAATTTTGTGTGCCCCCAGGCATTTTAGTTCAAGCGTGAAGTAAATACCGGTGAACACGCAAAAATTACATGCCCTAGAACTAAACGAGTAGGTGTTTCTGGCAAGTGGTAGGAGCTATGAAGCGAAATGCAGCTCACAAAGTAGATGAGCTATTTGGAAATCTGACAAGCTTGCCTCTCGATGCATTGATTGAAAGAGTAGATGGTAACACTTTCTTCCCTAATCCGGCCATGCTTGTTACAAGTAGTATTAATCTTCCGCGGGTGGTGCACACGTGTTCCTTAATTGCAGGGAGCCAAATGTGAATGGCCATCCTTAATTGCACCGATCACGCTTTCGCCATATGAACTCACTGAGCCTGAAGGGCTTACCCACTGTACTCAACCAGTGCTGCCCCTTCTGCCACCAGTCAGACCTACCTGCAGGGATCCGATCCAGTTCATCGATACTTAGTTTGAATCTTATATGCCATTTTACTGATATGTGCATAGCATTATTTGTGCAGACACTTGTTGATGTGCTTGTGCGAGCTGATTTCAGTGGTTCCCCGGGATCCCAAGGGAATCCAAGTGCTTCACAGCGGGGAGGATGCCTGGTCTAGCTTTACCTAACCATCACGCAGTGTAATCCGCTACCCGCTTTGCTAGTTGTACAGTTATTTTTGCCTTATATGTTTCCTTTGCTTCGAGAATCTCTCTATAGCTTTTCGCAAACTGCAAGGGTCAGCTAGATAGGTTTGGGATCCAAATCTTATGAGATCTTTTGCGACTAATAAAGGTACACTATTATTAATAAACCATTGGATGATTTTAGACAAGGTCTGAATAACTGTGTACTCCACTGTGAACTATGTTAGGTCTGATGTCTTTAGGTTTGTATATGGTTCCATGTGAGTTTTGATGGTAAATGGCTATCTTTGGCAGTTAACGATTAACCAGAACTCTCTGTGGTATCTTGGATAGTAATGGGAAGTACTCAAGCTGTTTTGCATGTATAGTGGACGGGTCCCTTGTTCTTGATGTGAGATGACATCCTATTTTTCTTTGATGCATCTGCTTTTCGTGCAGGAACAATGGATGCGCTTTCAGTTACCCCAGGTCTGCAGACCAGATGTGCGGTCAGCAGTCAAGAGCTCAGTTATCTCCAGATGAGGAACTCACCCTTGAGGAATGTTTGGCATTATACCGCAAACCAGTTGAGCTGTACAATATTATTCAACTAAGAGCCATTAAAAATGTAAAGTTTTATCCCATATTCTAACATGGTCTGTGTTAACTTTATTTTTAGATACAAGTGACTCAGTTGAATTTTGCAGCCCCCTTCGCTTCAAAGATGTCTTTCTTATAAGATAGACGCAAAACGGAAAAGGAGGTAATTTATTAAACAATTCAAATTTGAAGTATTTCTCACTGCATGGATGCATTATTTCATGTATTTAGCTAACGCTCTCTAGAATGGAATTTGGTGCTCTTAGTAATTTTCATCAACTAATTTCGTACTAGACCTGAATGGCAGCTCGGTTGAACAAAGCCTACCAAGTTACTTAAGCTTTTTCGAAAGAGTAAACTTCGTGATATACAAATGACATGATTGAAAGTTCAAACTTGTTTTTTGGGCAAATACTGACCTATGTTTGTGTTAATAACTGTAGGATACAGATATCGGTATCAATTTCTGGAAGCACGAATACTGAGTTGCCAGCACATGGTATTTTTCCTCTCTATGTTCTGTTTGCTAGAGCTACTAGTAATGATCCGCTTGATGGGGTAAGCACTTATTGTAGTTCATACAAGATAGTTCTATGTGTCTACCAGATGGTCTCCTTTCTCAATTGTAGCTTCATATTGCAGAATTCTCCAGTGTATCGATTCAGCCGGGCTTGTCTCCTGACTTCCTTTAGTGAATCTGGAGACAGTGACCACAGTAAAGCTACATTCAGCATCCCCGATTTGAAGAGTTTAGCAACCTCGCAAGTTTCAAACCATAACATTATCCTTATTAGTTGTGGTATAGCATGCATCCTATGTGATTTTTTCTGGATAGCACTTCTTTGCTGTCAGCAATTTTGATTCCACTTTTATCTTTATTTCAAAAGGCCAACTTGGACAACATCTTAGTGAAAACTTCTCAGAGAACCACATGGAGTATTCTTCTCGCCAAAGTAAGTCATGGTTGACATTGTGTGGCAGACATTCAACAGTTTATACGGTATACCTGTTCGTTAAAACTTTATAGCTCTTATTCTGGACTTGGAAATCAGTAAACATGCTGTCCGTCCATTTGTAACTGAAAAAATGTATTGTGTTAATTGCACAATAATTGGCTATGTTTGCCTTTCTTTTAGAGTAGTTAAGATCATCAAAGCAATAAACTATCCTAAAAGGTAGTGGTTAGTTTTCAACAAGGATAGGCCAATAGGCCCCCTCTCCATTGTGGGCAATATAAATTCACCTTTCACTACGTTCAGGGGATTCTCTTTGTTATAACTTCCACACTAGGCAAATATAGTCTCAAACTTGTGCCTTTGAAGATCATTAAACATAAACACCAGTTTTACATCTCAAGAACGAACAATACGTTTGTGGTCATATTGATGGGCTAATTCTTATACATCTGGTACATTTTATCAGAGCTTGGCGGCCAATGTACCTGGGGTAAAATACCAATTGATTTACTTTGCTCAGCTCTGGATAATTGCGTAACTTTAAGTTTGGGGCGTACTGTGGAATTGACTCCACAAATAAGTATGAGCCCAGGCTTCATAGAGGTTAGTTGCAAAGTTATTAAAGTACGAGTTGCATATTCTGATGTTCTATTGCATTTTTTCCTGAGTATTAATTGTCTGCTTGATTCATAATCATTGGACATATGAGCTGCCATTGTTATATGACACTTGCTTCAGGAAAAGAAATCACCTTACCACATTCACTTCACTTTGCCACTGTTTGACTTTCGACGATTTGTTATGCTTGCTACCTGTATGTTTAACAATTGATAGTATTTGACTGCCTTCACTTTTATATTTAACACAAAAACTGTCCAAGCTTCAGCATCTGGTGCAAATTCCAATTGTACGTTTATAGATGGTGCAAATTAACACGTATTCAACATTGAATGTTTTGGGTGCTTGCTGAAGTGGAGGGATAGGCTTGTAGAACAGTACAAGACCTAACCACTTGTGGTAAATTGGCACCCAATGAAAGTGGAAAATATCCCACAATGAAAGGTATATTTTGAATCAACTTATAGGTGCACGTGATAAACTCTCAAAATTAACAGACCCGGGGATTCCTTTGTGGACTGGTGGCTTTGCACCATTCGCTCTGTCCCCAAGTCCGCTGGGAAGGGCACCTCATTGTTGATCTTGCTCATGGCATGGTAGATCTGGAAGCAGTGCAACGCAGTCATCTTTGATGGCACTCAACCCGATGTCCACCGTTGTTTTCATCCAGGTGGAGGCCGTAGATTGGGCAATGGCGGGCCTGAAGGGGCTGGCAACCCTACTTCCCGTAGTACCTAGTTCTTTGGCGCTCCGTGTTGTAAACTCGGGTGTAGTCCTCTCTTGGGCTTGTTCATAACTCTCTTTTCTATCAAATTATCGATGCACCGAGACACAAAGTTTTTGCGTTTTCTCGAGAAAAAAATCTGCAAGTTATGAAGTATATATGTCTCTTGAACATTTTTCCTTGTTCTTATTACCAGGTCCCTTAGATTTCTCCATCGTCTTTGCTTTCTATATAAATTGCTTGTTGACTCTGCTTTTCTTCTTTTGGAACACACACAGCCAACATTTCTCGTGGATGGCAGTTGCTTGACATTTTGCTCTCAAAAGGCATATGCTACAGTAAGCTCTTCTCTGTTTCTTTGTGTAATCTAATTATTATCGCTTCCAAATTTATCGGGTAAATATTGTTTTGAGGATAGCAACACCTTAGTTTGCTGAAAATTTCGAGTTATTTCCAGTAACTTTGCTTAGTTCCTCGACCTTTTTGTGTTACAGGGTTCATATGAGCTACGAGCAAGCATAGATGCACAAGAGGCTGGTGCAAAAGACATGCATTTATCTCCTTATAGTTGTTACTCATATGATGATATCCCACTTTCGTCATTACCACATATCATAAGGTAACAGTGCCCATCATAGATAGCTCATTTCTGAAATTTAATGAAGCTTTGTTCCCTAATTCTGTTTATTACCTGTCATTATAGGAAATGCATGTTTTATTCATTAATGCTTATGTGCTTTATCCCTCGAATGCGATATTTTATTTGCTCTTGGAGTGTCATGAGAAGGAGCGGCAAATCATTACATGCTTTCCTTAGATGGTCTAGCATAAAAGCATCCGTATCAACTAGGTTGAGTAGATTGCAAGTGCTTGCTCTCAAGAACCACGCTGAGGCACAGCTTTATAAGATGTTTTTCTAGCTTGTGCTGGATTGTCAGTAACTAGTAAAATATACAGTTTAAATGATATGAATCCATATGTTAATGGCCATTCAGCACCGCCA
The DNA here is from genome assembly GCF_022539505.1 of Lolium rigidum. Lineage (NCBI taxonomy): Eukaryota > Viridiplantae > Streptophyta > Magnoliopsida > Poales > Poaceae > Lolium > Lolium rigidum. Next base: position 90,895,211 of record NC_061511.1, on the reverse strand, counting down.
CTTACATCCGCCGCACCATGGCGACATCCCCTATTCCTTGTTGTATTCGAATACTTCTAAATACGGTCTTTCAACTAAGATTCACAAAAACTATTGATTCAGGGATTTCCAACTGAGATTTAAACAAACTATGAACTGATTAACTTCTAACTGGGAGTGAAATGAACACCCAGTTTCTTGGACCTTTCAACTGAGAACGTGGGAAGCTCATTTTGGGCACCTTTCCGTTGAGATTCCGGAAAACATCAACTAGTTTGTGTGTTCAACTTTCAACTGGGTAGAAATCTTCAGTCACACACCTACTTTTTGTGTTGCACATCCAGGATGCCACCGCTGCCTTACAGCACATGGAGGATGTTGCAGCCGCAACTTCGTCCTGCTTTGCTGTCTTCCGACACCTCATGCCTTAGGGGGTGCCGGTCAGGCGAATGGCTTCTAGCGCCACCTTGGCTCTCTTGTAGCGACTATGGAAGTGGGTGTGGGGAAGATAGGATTTGATGCTTAAAGTGAAAGGGGTGACAAGTGAGAAGGGCCATACAATGCAAGAGGAAAATGAGAGGAGACAAGGTGGGGACAGAAACCAATGGACACTCCTGGACGTGTTCATGTGTTGATCAGATCATTGCGTGTTTTTTGCGTGGTGATTTGACGGCTTGGAAGGGTGTCAAATCGATACTTAGGTACCAGAAGTTGGTCTATCCTGTACCCGGCCATTGGTTACAAGAGGCTTACTTATAGCATGTTTGCAGCTTTCTTGAGTAGTCGAGTTCCATTTTTTGTCAAATACATTTCATATATTATGTAACCAATTTTACTGCGAATATTGATTCTACAGGTTAAGAACAGGGAATGTACTCTTTAACTACAAGCACTGCAAAAAGTTCCTAAAAAGTGAAGGTTCTCTCTCTCTCCCCAACCTTGGTCTCTTCCCGATTGCGTTACTTGTTTGCATCATGCACTGCCATTTGTCCTAGGCCCAATGTTCTCCCATTCCATGTATCTTGTTTTGGAACAGAACCCAGAACCTAATGACTTTTCTTTTGTATCCATGTTACGTACGTAAGGAAATTTAGTTGTGAACTTGTTTTGGTTACGAAATAGTTTGACTGAGAGTGGATGAACAACAGGTGCTACAGAGGGCGAATAGGAGAAACTTTGAAGATATAACAGCAGGGAGAACAAAACAATTGTAAAGGGATGGGTAGAAAGAATATATATTTATATTTCCTTACAAGCTTAAAAAGAGCCTCACTTCAACCAAATGCTAAGAGATTAGGAGTTTAGGACTGTATCCTAAGTCCTAACTTAACAAATCTGACTTCAGTATCATGAATTTATTTAATACCACTAATTGCATAGGATATTAGAAACGGCCTTTGTTAGCGCAAACTCCACATTAACGCAAGAACTTGAAGGAGCACCAGCATCGTGGCAAGTTTTTCTTTTATGCTACTAATTTTTTTTATTGTGTCAAACATTTGTGATCCTTGAAGAACTGCAAGACAAGATATTTTACTTTAATATTCATTATGTAAATATTTATGTGTATTGATACACAAGAAAGCAAATTACTAGGTAACTTTATGTTGTTACTTTTTATTTTTGCACATGGTCCTGGAGTTAAAGTTGCCATTTCATTACCATCTATAGTGATTTTGCTGCGCATGTGTGCCTGTATGATTTTTGAAACAAAAGAGAAATATTTTTTCACGAGTTATCTCTAGAGTATTGTTCATGTTTCTGACATCAAGCTAGATCTGCACTGTCATATGTTGCTACTTTCTTTGACTGCTGTTCATGGTGAAGATCCACTGTTAGTTTCCTTTTTGACTTCTTTCTTTTGCGAGAAGGTACCTGTTTTACTTCAGTTATGCATCACTATTTAGAATTTCCGATATATGCTAGCCTTGATGTTTTTTTATTCTTTGTCATCATGATTCCTATTTCTTATTTATATGCTTACCTTCTTACCAGTTACGGAAGATTTTTCTTGCTCATTTTGCTTGGTACAGTGTGGAAGCTTCAAGGTAAAATTTGAAGCAAAATGTCCTGTATTTTATCTACCGTCACATGTTTCTGGTTGCTGTTAAGCGATGGCTCTGAAGATCATCTCACCAGCCTAATTTTATGATTAAGGCATCCTTTTTTTGTTTTCTTACACTGAAACATTGATGTTTCTATTTTCTATTGAGGAAACTCACTTTCTATTTTCTTTCTCCACAGTTCTACTATACTCTTTTCTAAACCATTAGGCTTCTGTTTTTGTTTACTTAATCCATGTCTCACATTGTCATTCTTTTTTGTGGTACTAGGGTCTCGAATATCATTTAACCTCATCACACGAGCTGTTCCACTTTGAATTCTGGGTTTGTTACCCTCTGAAATCTCCATTGCAAAATCTTATTCAAACAGGCAAAATCCATGTTTGCTAATTAGTTCTATTTTCTTGTGGACGCAGGTATCTGAAGACTACCAAGCTGTTAATGTAAGTCTGAAGATTGATACCAGGCGAGCGCAGGTAAATTTTGATAAAGGATTTCGAATGTACTTTACCATTCATTAACCCAGGGACGGACCCAAAGAGATCCGAATGGGGACTAGGCCTAGGTCTCCACTCAAATTTGACAAATTCTATTAGAAATAGAATTCATGAGAAGTGTCCAATTTTTTTGAATTTACTAAGCCAATCCCCTCGCTCAAAACTCCTGCCCCCACTATGAATTTACCTGGGTCCGCCCTTGCACTAACCGAGAAATAAGATGATGTTGGTATATTTGGAGACCTTGTCACTGAATCCAGTACTTCACTAGTGTTTCAACTATAACATGTCTATGTATATTACACTAATATGGATATAACATGTCTATGGATACTAGTGTTTCAAGTATAACATGTCTATGGATATTACACTAATTTCGGCTATTTTTTGTGTGGATATTACACCAATGCAATCAAATTGTTGGTCCTTGCTTTGTTTTGCTTCCTCTGAATTCAAAAGGCAAGGGTGCACCTAGATCGGATGAAATCCTTCCCCACATGATCTGGACTGCATTTTCGTTAAAGTACTGCTTAAGTTGGGAAAACTAATTCTCTGTTCAATTTCCAGCTTCTAACTACTGCAGGAGATGACCGAAGCAAGAGAGTATTTTTCTACCGGTGCGTTCATACTCCATTACTTTTAACAACGCTGAATTCTCTAACTCAAGTTGTCTAACTGTGTTCCATCAGATCAAGGTTTAAGAAGAGGTGTAGAAGATTAGGAACAACAATCGAGAAGACCAAGCATGTACATCCCCATATCATGGAACCAGGATCACCTCGAAAGACTGTTCCTGTGGACAAAGGTATTGGGGAATCAAGGTCACCAGAAAACATGGGTCATGTACAAGGGTCTGAGGTGGATTATGCCCCAAACGAAAATACATTTCAAATGAAAACACACTACAAGGGTCTTATGGGATCTTGGCATATTAAACAAATTACATTCAAATGAAAACACCATTGCATCTCTGATCTTTTATCCAGAATAAGCAGGTTGAAATGTTTCATATTTCTTATCATGTTTGATGTGTTTTTCTCAGAGAAAAGAAATGATATGCCATCAAATGTTGACAGGATTCTCAGTTTGTCACCAATAAAATCTGTATTTTAGTGTCAGCCATTTCTAAACCCTTAACCTTATTTGCCACTGTGGTCAGCCCCATTGTCACCAACTCCCCCCATTTTTTTTTGCTGAAATGCGCCCTCGAGAATCCTGTCAGATTACAGACCCAAATGTGAGTTCTCCCCTCGCCCCTTTTGAATCCCAGATCAACCTCCGAACAACTTTAGTTCATAGCATCATCTGCATCTGCTATCAAGGAAGCGTGAGCACACCAGCACTCAGTAGCAAGGTCCAGGCTTGTGACGATGAATTCATGATGGTTCACCTGAGCTAGAGCTTGCTGTGTTATCGCTTGTGCTAATGGTGTGAAGGTGATGAGGCTATCGCCTTTCTTTTCCTTCTGCTACTGAGTTTTCCACAGAAGGGCAATATGTTCGCTTCACAATCCACTTAACATCAATAGGACAGGGGATGGATGGTGGTGGGGAATTTATTCAAGGTTTTGAAAATGGCTAGCACTAAAGGAAGATAAATTTCTTCTCTGGCAGATTCGGATTACATTCAACAGTTGGCGGCATATAAGATTTTTTCTATTTTTTATTGCATGCTACCTTCATGAACTCATACCAGCTTGTTAAACTGATGGAACAGCTACCATCCTTCAATTGGACATGTTCTCTCCTTTGAGTTTCCAACATTAGTTGATAGTTTTTGCTTGGACTATGTTTTTTTTGCTTGGACTATGCTGTGCATAACTAACTTTATTAGCACTTTATGCACTACATGCTAGGAACCCTAGAAAGGTCAGTACTTCAACCTTTACCTCAGTGTTGATATGGTCTCCTGGCTAGATACTGTCTGGTGAACTGGTTATTTGTTCTGCCACTCTGTGTTGATATGGTCTCCTGACTATGATGCTAGGATATCTGTTTTCTTATGCTCTGCCACTCTCAGTATTGAGGTGTCCTGTCCCTGTTTTCCCCTTCTTTTCCTGACTAGCAATTTGCCTGAAATCGGTTGCATATTTTCTTCCTATGTTACCTGAAATTTTCAGGGATTTTCCTGATGTTGCCTATATTTTCAGGGATTTCTGTGGTGCAAACATCAATTGATTCTCATCCAGCATTGCATTGTAACAATCACTTAACACCAGCAGTTCCACTGTTTGGGAAGACAACGAAGCTATCCATTGATCGAGCTGACCCCAGAAAGTACTCCATTCTGTTTATGCCCTTGATATCCTTCTACTTCCCATTTAATTGTTCTTGAGGCTCTTATGATAGAAGTTATTCAACTAACTTGTTTGTTTGTGCTTATAATCATCTGGCAGTCGTCTACTGCTGGAACACCAGTTCTTCCATTCTCAGAAGGCACAGGTGATTGCAATCATGCAACACTTAGCTATCTTTCTGTATGTGATTGAGCACACGTGTGTATGCTTGTCGCAAATTAGGCTTTCACTTCTGTGGTCACATGTATCTACTGAAACACACATGTATATCTACAACATAACGCCTGCACATATGGAGGAACATTATATTTACACTTTATTTTACTTATGGGGAAAGTTAACCTTTGTTTCTATTACTTCATCACTAGTTTTTGGTATAGGTCTAAAGTATAGAGGTCTGTCAATTGCAGAGCTTGGTGGAAAGCAGTAGTCCTTGTTACCTTTACTGCTAAATTTGGTGAAATAAGTAAAAGACAAAAGAATCATTTGAAAAAAAAATCCTCCAAGAAAGTTTATCTCTGGGGAAAAGTTTAATCATTTTCTTTCACTTGTCAATATTAATTTTTATGGTATTGTTAGTGGCAGTCTGTTATTTGACATTGTTCTTTGCTAGACATTCCAATTGTCTTGCTACATCTCTTTCATATGTTTGTTATTTGTGATTCGACCATCTCTACTGATGTTTAATTTTGTAAGATCATAATAATGTAGTCATTCGTACTGTAATTTTACGCCCTGCAACTGAAATTTAGCTTGGCCGTGGTTTTACATTTTCTAGAAAATGGAACTAGAAGATGTTTTGGCAGATCATGACAGTGAAGATGAAATTGATAATGACATCACTGACTTTGAAGATATGACGGTAAGATGTGATAATCTTTTTTCTCCGTTCTAACTTGGAATATTTGCAGGCTTCTACATTCACCTGCACAAATTGCTGATTCTTGTTATCTTAACTTTGCTGAGTAAATGCAGAGGCTTGATGGTTTCTCTAATGTTACAAAAGACGAGAAGCATATTATGCATATGTGGAATTCATTTGTTCGAAGACAAAGGTCAGGCTTATCCCAACATTTCTTTCTTAGTTTCTGGCTATCACGGTAAATAGGAGAGATTTGACCTGCTGCAACTATTTATTATTTTATTATTATTTTTGGGGGTACACAGCTTGGGCATTGGACATTGGTGAACCCACTCTAGCTGTTTCTACTAATAAGTCATCTTTTAGCCATTTTTATTCACACAAAGCAGCTCCTGCACAAATGAATAAAAAGCTAAGGACTCGGTAATTTCCTGGAAAGGTATCGACGGGGCGACCAAATTTTGGCTTAGTTTCGCCAAGTCAATTTGGATTACTGAATGCTGATATATAGCCACAAAAGTATTGCTCCTATGATTGGATAGAAGTCATATAACATTAATGATAAATTTAGTTATATGCCTTTAAAATGTTGTAGCTTATGTATCTGGCACTGGAATTTTTTTTTCCATTGTACTAATGAGGATCTATAGCATCGTCGGAACTCTACTAAAAAAGATGGCACAGAAGGCCCCAAGATGTCCAAATGATCAATAATTCACCTGTAGAATTTATTTTCTGAAATTCGTTGCGCTCTTTCCATCGCAAACAGCCACGGGAACTTATAATGGCGCTCCATTCTGCTTGATTCGGCACCATATATGTAGCTATGTATTCAATCTTTGTCCTGGACAGTATGGTACATTAAAGCATGCTACCAAATTTTGTTTCGTCAGGGAAGAGCCATTGGAACAAAAAGTTGTCTTGTATCCTGGAGATACATATTCTGGTTTTCAACTTTTCATACTGTAAACATTAACTGCAGGGTACTAGCCGATGGTCATATACGTTGGGCTTGTGACGCATTCTCCCGGCAGCATGGACAAGAGCTCGTGCAAAATCCTGCTCTACGATGGTAAACGACCACTTCAGAAATCTTCTATGATCACCTCACCATACATGCCCGTGGGTTGATTTATAATTTTTACTATGCCGTATGAACAGGTGTTGGCGACTCGTTATGATCAAGCTCTGGAAGCACGGTCTGCTAGACGCTCGCACCATGAACGCCTGCAACAAGTTTCTCGACGACTTGGAAAGCGAAAGCTCCTGCCCCAAGCAAACGTGATTCGGAGAAAACATCAGCCAACATGAGCAGGGCTAGGCCCCATGGATGGTCATGCTTGTGGTGGTGCGACTTGGCATTTTTTGGTTGACGGTCACAGAATTACAGTTCAGCGACAGTGATTTGAGATAAGTTGGGTTGGCAGAGTTGAGGAGTTATGCGCTTTTGACTGATGTTTTGTTTTCTGTTTCACTTTTTTTTTTGTCGCGCTCTCTATTACTAGCTTGTTTCATGCATTGGCTGAAACAGTTATGAACAGTGCAACCTGGCCGCGTGTGCAGAAACAAAGAGATTGGATCTGTTGTAGACTGGTAGTATAGAAGGATCAAACAATATAGAAGGCTGTGCACATATGTGATAGTTCTCCGAATCAAAGGGCAATTAATAAATTTATAATGAGTTGGGGTGATTTTTTTGCGAGTTAATAATATTTGGAATATTGCTACTCCCTCCTTCACAGTTTATTAGGCGCGCGCGTACCCCTAGGTCATCAATTTAGCCTATATAATTTAAATTATATAATACAAAAATTATATCATTAGAAAATAGAACATCTGAACTTTCTAATGATATAATTTTTATAACATATAACTAATGCTAACTTGATCAAATTTGCGACCTAGGGGTACGCGCGTGCCTTATAAACTGTGAGAGAGGGAGTAGGAAAAAAGATCATCCATGTCTGTTACGAGCTGTTTTTCCTTTCTTTTGGCAGTTCCATCTATTGGCTTCATTGTGAAGCCACATAATCTTTCTCATACGTAGAGATTTCATTGTGCTGAATAAACCTTGAGGACATCTTTTATTTTAAGTTATGCTGATTTCAAACATCGTTTATTGAACATCATTTGTTGAATACCTTAATCTAACATCAGCACTGCACTACACACACCTCACCCCACTTGATCATTCGGTCATTTCTTCCTCTGAACCCCACTCTCCTCCCTCCCTCTAGCCTTGTTTCTCGCCAATGCCACTGATCATCGTCTTCCAGGCAAGCACAGCAAGTGGCAGCGTGTGCACGTCGCCCTGGCACCTTCACCTTAGGAGGAGGTGGTGATCGTCGTCGATGCCTAGTCGTCGAGGACGGGTGGACAAAGTGCTTTGTGTCATGTATGTCTGCCGAGGAGGAGGACATGGCGCTCTGCCTCATGGTACTCGCCCGCGGCGCCCGTAGCGAGCCGTCATCTCTGTTGGCAGTGGTGAAGGACATAGTGGTGGCGGAGAAGGAGGAGGGCAAGTTACGGAGCCAGCACCCGGTGGTCGCGGGTGCCATGGAGTACGTGCATGACATGCGACAGGTGCTTCCCATCCTTCCAGGTGCTCGGCCGCCACCGCACCAGCCACAAGAAACACCGCCTCCTACCCACACCCGACGAGGAGACATGACCAACGTCGCCCGTACCCAAGGAGAATACGGCGACACCGCGGTCACCGGTGACACCACCCGGCCAAGCACAAAGCTTCTGCAATGGTATGAATCTCGGGCTGCGCAATGCACGCCTCAAGTCGATCTCCTCTTTATATAATACATGAGTAGACCTTGTGTTACAAAGTAGTGATACAAGGTTGACGTACAAGAAAGATCTAAACTAATTAGGTAGGCAAGATGGGACAGGGTGTTTCTGCGCCCGGGTGCATATGCACCCTTTATTTGAAATGCATATTAAACATATTTCCAAATGTTAAAAAAATAAAAACAAAAATGCCTCGTGTATACCTTGACATGTTACATGTTCACAAAGTTGTTTCAGCAAAAACCGATATGTTTTGTGCCCTGTACTAAAAAGACAAAATTTTGGTATTAAAATAGTCTATTTCTCGAGGCATTATTTGTCTTTTTTACACATGGTACAAAAATTGTTGGTTTTACGTGGAACTTTATGTGTACACATAGAACATGTCCCTCTACATGCTAAATTTTTTTCCTAAATTTTTTTACTTTTTGAAATATGTTTTATACATACCAGGTGCATATGCACCCATGATCAGTTTTGGTTTTTCGGGCAAGATGTGACGTACAAGCATGGAAGCTATGTCAAGACAGCCAATATGGCGCAAGAAGGCGCGCATGAGAACTTTTCTTTTATGTACTCCCTAATCGAAATAAAGTGCATATGAGTTATTTCAAAAGTCAAATGATATAAAGTTTGATCAAGTATGTAAAAATATAATAATATCACCAACGTCGAATATCTCTATCTCTACTAATAAGTTACGAATCGGTGGTGGTGGTGTTGGTAGGTCAAAAAAAACCGACAAAATTTGGTACGTCAAAAAGCCCGACAGCCAACGAGCCGCGCCCACGATGCCGCACCAAACCGTCCGGCGTGGATTCCTTCATCCCGCATAAAAAAACCAGCAAACGAGAAAGGCAGGAACGGGCCTATGTCCAACTCTAACCGCGGTCAAACACCACTAGGCAAGTCCTTTCGTGCGACATAGGGTTTGCCGAAAACTCTAGAAAAAGGCCGACCTCTTCGAAGGGAAGCGACTTGGTCCGCGCGCGACACGTGGGTGAACGTGGGGCACAGAATTTGCCGGTGGACTGCCTCCGCGCGCGACACGTGTTGCGTTCTGGCTTGTTTGCGAACCGTCCACTTCTCGTAACGGGCCCGCTTCGCTCTTAACGGGTTGACGGTGACCCGATTCGCTTCTGCCTTTATCACCGTTTTTCCCTTAGTCTTCTTCTTTCGTCGCCTATCTTCGTGGCTCGCTGTTTCGGCTGGTCGTCTCGTCGGCGGCGCTCCTGTTTCTCTTCCCCTCCGTTGCTGTCTAGAAGCTCCCGCAACTCATCGTCGGTGGTCGTTTTTCCTGCTCCATTGGTACGCGTCGTCGCCTATATCTCCTTGCTTAGGGTTTCTAAGATCTTGTTTTTTCCCTTTGATTCGATTAGATCGAATCATGTTTTTCCCTTTGTATTTCCGGGCTGTGAGTTTTCTGGGGAATTAATGGGAGGGAGGTAGCACTTTCAATTGGAAATATGCGGAAGGCGCATGCAGATGTGTTTTCTCTCAGTAAAGTCGTCGATTTTTTTGATCGATTTCTTCCGCCGGCTCTTGGTTACACACCTTCTAAGGAACATTGCCGTTGATTATGCGGCGCCGGAGTAGCCGCTCAGTTACACATCTCGTGATGACATGCACATGCATCTTATTCTTTAGGGTTTCTTGGTCTTTTTCTTGTCGATTTACCCGCCCCGGAGGAGCCGCTGAGTTTCCCGTCTATTTAGTTGCGCCGAAATCGTTGCTCGGTTACACGTCTATCGGTGTTGACATGCAAATGCAACGACGCTGGTGGTTCTTGTGGTTTCTATCGGTGTATTTGTTGTATTGTTTGATCTAGTTGTGGCACACATCGTACGTGAACTAGTTTTAGGGTTTTGCAGTGCTTGTTCAGTAGGTGGTTTTGTACTTCTGCGTGATATTGTTTAGTACCTATGTGTCCAGCCGTTTCTTGCGGGTACTTGCTGTCCTTTATGACTGGTACTTGTTCGTGTTTGTCCTTGGTACTCGTGTGGCAATTTGTTCTGTACTTGCGTATCTTAGTCTCTTGTACGCTGTGTGTCCAGCCGTTTCTTTCGGGTACTTGCTGTCCTTTGTGACTGGTACTTGTTCGTGTTTATCCTTGGTACTCGTGTGGCAATTTGTTCTGTACTTGCGTATCTTAGTCTCTCGTACTTGTGCTCCTATATCTCTTGTACTTGTGCACCTATATCTCTTGTACTTGTGCACCGACTTGTATTGTAGTTGTGCACCGAAAGGCGTCGCTTTGTTGCGGCGTCGCTTTGTTGCACATTTCCTCAAGGCAGGCATGTAAATTATGTTGTTTTCTCTTGGTTTGTTTGCCTGTCGATGTGGTCGTTCGGACGTGTAGTGATGATATGCAATTGCGACGACGTATGTGGTTTGTGTGGTTTCTCTTGGACTCTTTTTTTGTCGTCATGTATTGTCTAGTTTGGTAAGTGAGAAGCTGTCGTATGTGAACTAGTTTTAGGGTTCTCCAGTTCTTGTTCAGTAGGTGGTTTGGTACTTCTTCGTGCTATTATTTAGTACCTGTGTGCCCAGTTGTGTTCTGGCCAGTATTTGTTGTTCTTTCTGTCTGGTACTTGTTTGTGTTTGTCTTTGGTACTCGTGTGGCAATTTGTTCTGTAGTTGTGCTCCTATTTGTCTGGTACTTGTGCACCTAGTGGTATTTTAGTTGCGTACCCATGTAATTGTGTAATTTGTGTTAACAGGTGGGAAAAGATGTCAGATCCAGGTTTTCACTCTCGTGCGGATATCCTGACCATCTTCGTGAAGCAGTTGATCGTCACATCTCAGATATGTTTCCTGGTGAAATGCATAATGATGTAACCTTTTTGTTATGTCTTTTGATTTTTAATACCGGAAGGGTACGTGGAAAGATTGTGTCGACCATATGGAGATGGTCGAGGAGGAAAAATGATATAAATTGGGTTACCCCATCCTAGTGTTTTCATGTAGAGGAACTCTTCTTCAATAAAGATATAGAGATGTCATAGTTTATCTTTTGAAAGATATAGAGATGCCATAGGACCTCTATGAAGTGTCTTCTTCAAACAAGGCATAGAAATGCCTTACTACTCCCTTAGTGTCCCCATCAACTGAGATGTCGGATGCTATATCCACAAGAGAAACTAATTCTCTTCCTCATGCTATTTCCACCGGAGAAATTAGCTCTTTCCTCTTGTCATCTTAGATTAGCACTTGTTATCTTGCACTCTTGCAAAGTACCTTTCTTGATGGTTTGCGAGTACAATTCCAATGTACTCACGGCTTTGTCCCTGGCTATTTACTTGGCCAGACTTGGAGGAACACGACATATGAAGAAGGAGTTGGCGACGTCTATGCGAGCTAGGAACGTCTTCCCAGTCAGTTGCCTGTAGGGTTATGGCAGATGACTTGGGCTCCGCGCTGCTGAAGTGATGATGCTACTCTGATGTTTAGATAGGCCCTTCGAGGCTATTATGTAAGAATGGTCATGTGACCTTATTGTAATTTTCTTATTCCGCTTTGTAATGGATGGTGTAATTTGATATCAGTTCGGTTATGTGTTCACGGCGCACTGATCATGGGATCGTGAACTGTATACATAACAGGGTATTTCGGATAGTTAGTCCGGGGTAAGAGTGTCCAACTTCTCAGTGTAGTGCCTGTACATCACAATTGGATCACTCGTCATCTCCGAGACATTGTCCCAAATGTATGCCCAAGTGGGCTCCCGATCAAGGTTGTTCCGGTAATGAGGCCATGGCCTCTGGTTGAGTATCCTGGGCCGCCCAACTGATAGGCGATCCCAGCTCCATACGAAAAGTAGGAGCAAGTATCCACCAATACCGTAGCTTCCAATCCTGCGACAACCTTCGTCCAACTGCGTACATAAGATATTTGGTTAGAACTTTGTCTAGCAGAATACTATAGAAGAATCATAGAGTTAGCAAATCATCACCTGTCGGTAGAGGTAGGCAAGTGCCGCGCTTCCCCAACTCCACGGGTGCTCCAACACCGTAAGCGCCTTGAGCCAACACCAATGGGCCTACTTCCCACCACTGTCAGCAAAGAGAGTTCTCGAAAGCATATACCACAAGTACACTCTGGTGTATGTCATGATAGTGTCTCGATCGGCCTCTGGTGGGCAAGTACCAAAGTGAGTCCTGATCCAAAGGAAAGATGCACCGGCGGGAGCTCTATCTTTTTTATCTTCTGGTTCCGGAGGAGCCAGGCCAATAAGGTTCTCCATCTGCTGTCGCCACCCATCAGAAGCTGTGTTCATACACAGTGGCTCGCCCTGAATAGGAAGAGCAAGTATCATGGAAACATCCTGCAGAGTAGGGGTTATCTCGCCGGCCCTCAAGTGGAAGGTGTGCGTCTCCGGCCTCCACCGGTCGACAAGGGCGGTGAGTGCCGCGGCGTTCATGTTTGGCGCCCCCCGGCTTACAAGCGTGATGAAGGGGAGAAGACCGGTAGGCTGGATGAACTCCGTGTACCGCTCGTCATACGACATGTCACTTACTTTACCGTGGTAACGAATCTTCAAGGGCTGAAGAACCTACAAGCACATCCAAACACATAATATTATGCCATACCAAATGGAATAAAACAAGAGGTGTTAACAAAAATAAATATTAGTACCTTCCCCTTTTCCTTCATATGATATGCCCGGTGTTCTCTGTCATACTCATGATCTATGGATACACCATCCTAAAAAAAATCACAAATACACCATATTATGAGCCATTCCTAACAAATATGAGTCATTCCTAACCAAATACTAGGCATATGTAAGACAATATAATGCATTTCCTAAGCAAATACTAGGCATATGTACCACATTTGAATGCATTTGCTAAGCAAATATTAGACATTTCAACACATACATACATAGGGTTTCAACACATACATGTAAAATTTCATATCTAGGGTTTCAACAAATCTTTGGTTCAAACACATAGACTACAATGTAGATTCCACCAACATTAATTTCCATATCTATGGTTCATATCCAAATCCACCATCATAAATTTCCATTTATAGGGTTCATATCCAAATCTACCAAATCCACCAACACTAGTGGATGAATCGGAGGGAATCGAAGGGGAATACCTTGAGGAATGGATGGAGAAGGAGTTGGCTGGCCAGATCTGACAAATCCTTGGTGGATTTCGTGGGGGGGGGGGGACGGAGGAGAGGCGGCCGGCGGCGACGGTTCTTCACAAACAGAGAAAAGGGAAGAGGAGGAGAAGAAGAAGAGTGTCGGGCTAGGACGGGCGCGATCGCCACACATAAGTGGATGTGTGGCGCCCTTCAGAGCGGCGCCACAGTTTCAATGTGTGGCCCCGATGTGAAGGGCGCCACACATCCTGCAACGTCAGCTGGTCAGCGTCGAGTAGGCCACGTCGGATGGATGAGTGGCGCCGCTCGCATGGACGCCACATAGTGAGGTGTGGCGCCGATGGGAGGGACGCCACACAAAAGGGTTAGATGAGTGAAATAGTTTGGCCGGAGGGTTAGTGAAAAGGGTTATTTTTATCAAAACCGCCTCGCTAAGCACTCGTCCGAGCTTAAATTTGACAAAGAGCATAGTCCTAATTAACTCGCATTTCTTCATTGATGCCTCGACGGATAATTACAGGATGCACGCGTGCACGAACTGGAGTACTACCTGTATTACAGCGACAGAAGAGTCTATCGGTGACTTTGTGCAAGGTCGACGGCGCTACTGGCCTATCGGTGACTAGTCCAGCTGCTGGACGTCCCTACTGGCCTATCGGTGACTTTGTGCAAGGTCGACGGCGCTGGGGCTGCTGCTGCTTGTGTATGCGCCGGGCGAGTCGGCGGTAGGAACGTCGTCGTCGTCGTCCTCCTCCTCCTCGGCGATGGGGTCGAGGCAGCCTGTCGCTGCCCGGCGGAGGCGGAGGCGCTGCAGGCGTAGGACGCGGAGGGTGTCCGTCGGCGCCACCTCGTCGGCGGCGCCAAAGCAGCAGACGGCGCAGTATCTCGCGGCGGAGGCCATGGACGATGATGGTATCTTGTACGGCAGATCAGTCGTAATATAAGAAGGACCGCTGGAGTCGAGGTTTCTTCAGCTCTGTGGCTCTGTGCTTGGCTGCTTGTTCATCGAGATCTTGGTCTGCTTATATAAGCTGGCCGGCCGGCCGTCGGAGTGGTGGTGGAGCACGCTACTGATTTGTGCCCGCCCACGTTGGCTGCCGCGTGCGTACGTGCTGCAGGCAGATTCCATGTAGTAGTTGGTTTAGCATCGCTTTCGCACGCTTTGTTCCATGGCCACGCGCCCCCTTCGTTTTCCGATTGTGCCACGTACGTGTACGTCTTTGCTTGGCCGAGCTACTCTACTGGCCACTTCACCAATCATATGCACGTGGATACACCGATACACGTACGTGGCCTACCTAGTGTAACACCTTACACGTTTACTTATGGGCGCCACAAAACGTGTTCAATATCATGGTTTTGATTGGCCGGCCGGCATCCACAACAGCATCGTGCAACAGCATCATGTAAACTAGATTTTGATGTGCGCCTTGGCGCACGACCCCGTAAAGTTCATGCCAATGTAAATTATATATAGCGGCAATAAAAATCAACTACCAACATGATAATACACTTCTTATGTTTCACAATACAATGTCCCTAAAATGGAATTAGGATAAACTACAATGAACTATACTACCTTGTATAAATTCAATATTTTGTCTTTTACATTAAACCTGCACCAAAAGGTGGGTCACCAAAGAGGTCTTTTCTAGTATAAACAATTAATGTTAGTTGCTTGGAATGTATATATTTTATTGTCGATTAATTTGGTAGATAAAATTTAGATTTTCATGATAGTGCCATCGACGTGGATATTTGTTAGATGGCAATATTCGTTGGATGTGAGGTAAGAGAGGCAATATAAGTAACATATGTATATTTAAGTTAGATTACCCACATAATTTTGACGCCAGCACATGTTTCTACTTAATTGAACCAGACTGCACTGATACATCAATGGAGGGATATAGCTGCATTACATAGATGTTGGATATAATCTATAGCATGGTAAGGTGCTTACATCTTTGATTTTGGGAAAGCAGACATTTTGAAGCAAGAAATGGATCTAATTCAATTCCTTATTGAATTTACTAATATGTTTCTCCAGATCAAATATTTTCCGTTATGAAAATACATGGAAGTTCAGAAATGACTTTTTCGACTTGGTAACTGTAACCTAGAGTCACAATTCCCTGAGTAAAGAGACAGCGAAATGAGTTAGGCAAACTTGGAAACAGCCGAGAAAAAAAATTGAGAGGTGGAGGAAAATTCTGAAACCTGACAGAAAAGTTCTGGATGCAAAAAAGTTTACCTTGGCCTTTATGGACTGGCTCTAGGAAGGTAGACCCCTAATGAAATCAGAGGGCTTCTTCAGAAAATGGTTAAGCCAAAAATTGAAAGTTCAGTTCACTCAATTGCTCGTGAAGAAAGACAACGTGGCAAGGTACAATTAGTACCATAAGGTTCTATCATGCAAGAGCGTCATCAAGGCTTAGAACCAACCAAATAAAAAATATTCAATATGATGGACTACCGCATTAAACCCAGGAGCTAAGAAAAAAATTCTGGGAGAATACTACCGAAAAATTATGGGGACTGGGGCATCATCTACCCCTATGATTGATCTTCGCAGTTGTACCTGAACATGATTAATCTGGCACGGTTAACTTATTTATGAACATTGGCTAACCTGAATTCTAACAGAAGAAAAATACACTAACTAACCTGAATTATACATATGGTGAAATTTGGTTTCTCTAAAACAAATGATTTATGAGCATACTGAAATTTATATGTACGCAAGTAGAAGTAACACGTCTGGAGCATCTGAAAATACATATATGCAGTAATAAAGAACAAACATTGTGGTGTCGAGTGGAATGCCATAATGTGTATAAACTCTTTCGAATAAATATGGCTTGTGGTGTCAGAGTGACTGCATTGCGCTTATAATAAAGACAAACAGTGTTAACATCCCTGCCTCGGTTTTGAAGATGTACAATTCAAGCAACTGAGACATTTTCTGCTGGCATACTACCATGAATACTATTTTCAGTAAAAGGTCAGCCCAGGAAAGGAACTTGTGTGCATGGAAGGGTAGTGCCAAAAGTAAAACCATGTATTCAGAGAATAGTTAGGTAGGACAATGTATAACAACGAAGAGATTGGGGAAATAACACATATATGATATAAGCTAAAGCGACACAGGGTGTTCATACCGTTTTTGCAATTGGTTGGGAGAGACATCCACATAAATCCTTCTCTGAACAACGGACGATAGGAAACCCTCTTAAGCAAAAGTAGAAGACACCAAACTGCTTAGGAGAAGAAAGCATATGCTAAACGATGGGAAATTAAAAATTATTTTAAGTTATATCACCCACAAAAAAGTATCATCCAGACCAAGGAAAGTGTATGTAGAAGAGACAGATAACAAAAGAAGCAAATAACATAGGCTGAGACGAAGACAGAAGGCGGTAAAAAGGGAATTTAGTAGCAAAAACCTTAATGTCAAGCTATACATGAATCTGATTGAGTCTAACAGATGTAGTAATAGGCATGATTGAGTCTAAAAAATTGTATAAGCATGGTACCACCATCAAACTAACTAATATTTTAAAATGACAAGGCAAATCAGAACGTTCAGAGGAAAAAGTACCTCGTTATTCTTTAAAAATAGCATGTAGTAAGAGAAAATGGCTAACCACGATAAGCACAACAGGATATCAGATATTAAATTATCCAATAGTACAAAAATAATCACCTTGCAGGTCATGACATGTTCTCCCTCTCCCTTCCTATACCCGACTCTCCTCAGTCTCGATATCTCACAAACCCTATCCTCCGTGAAGACAACGACGAAATAGTGCAATTTCAAGTACAAATGCAAGAAATCAGGAACACCTAACAAAGAGTGCATATTAGAAGTTGCTGCATAAAAGAAAAACAAAAGTCTGTAGGAAGAACTAATATAACAGTAATATTTTCTTCATTCAATCAATAGAGAGCTTATACCGAATTCTGAAGCAAAGGAGGGAAGGCATCTCATCTATAGTCGTCTAGCTGGGACGTCGGCCACACCAAGTAGTGTGCTCGGCATTGCAGTGTTTGACGACGGTCACGTCAAGTAGACTGTGGAGATGTTGGTTGTCTCCGGCGAGCCTTTGAGCAGAGCCCGCGCCAGTCGTTGCCGTCTCCCATGCCAACTACTCTGAACAACTACAAAGAAGACAGATCAATTAGTTGGAACTGAAGAAATAAAGCCAAGCAAGTACAGTCATACACATGAGAGATCAAGATCAGGAACACTTCGCCGGAGACCAGGATGTTGCTGAACTGGGGCTAAAGCTGTGCTGCAAGCAGATTCATTGCATCTGCACATCAGGTGGAAGGTCTCACTCAATTTCCAACAGTAACATATTTCCGGCACTAAGATGTGTAAGCCCAAAATTCTTGACAATATTGGTAGGCTTTGTTCCGTTTCCACTTCTAAGACCAACCAGGAAGGTGCATTAAATGAGCAAC
Source organism: Lolium rigidum (assembly GCF_022539505.1). Lineage (NCBI taxonomy): Eukaryota > Viridiplantae > Streptophyta > Magnoliopsida > Poales > Poaceae > Lolium > Lolium rigidum. Next base: position 90,877,133 of record NC_061511.1, on the reverse strand, counting down.
CATGAATCGACAACATATGTATTGGCGGTAAACTTATTTTCTGCTTGGAAAATAATATGAAAGTTACATATACTAAATATGGCTGCAACTTCATTGCCAGGCCACATGTTCCCATTAACAAATGTAATAGAATACAGAGGGCACCTTCTTACTGTTGAAGAGCATCATACTTAAGCCACTCTCTCTTAAAATGCAGCAGGTAATTTAGAAAAGGATATAAATAAAAATACTTGCAACATTCATCTGCAAGTAGCCCGTCAAGAAACTATTGCGGGCCATTGCTCACAGATCATTCTTTTATGTAACAGTCCCGGAAAAAAGTTATGGTGCGACTTGACATTATAGTAAATACCTTGGTTGCAATACTTCTCATACCAAAACTATTAAAACTACACTGCCAAAATTATCACGAAATTGAGCTAATTCATATTTTTCTCAGTCATAGCACCATTATACTCTCTCCAGTGTAGAGATAAGTATCTCCCTAGAGTAGAACTCAATTCTTTCCTCCCATTTTTTCTAATCTCAAACAGGCACCATTGCACTCCAATGTAGAGATAAGCACATCACAGTGCAAATAGGAAGTTTCAGTTAAAAAACCACACACCTAAAGCCTGGAAATACCTAAAATGAGCATCTTGTTTCTTTTCAGTGATAGACATCGTACCTTGTTCAACTCCATGATCCGACCGGAAGTCCTTAGCATTAGTTTTGATGTTGAATCATTTTCTAACATTGGTCTTGGATCAGGATAGCTTTTTCCACACCAATCAGTTTGCCAATCACACCATAAACTGCATAAGCCAATAAAATGGTCGAAAGTTCACTAAATAAAATGGCCCAAAGTTCACTAAATAGGAGTCCCTTCTAAATACAAACTTGGTTTTCAATTGACACAGAAACACTAACATGGTACTACTGGTTTCCAGCGGCCCAAAAGATAATTTGGTTGCTAACTACCTAAATCCCTCAAGCTTTTACTTAACCAGAAGAATTATAAGACAATTTCTGGCCATAGAGCCCCGACTGATTGGCCATAGAATCCCATAAATAACTCATCTATTTATAAATGAATAGCGTGCATATGCAAGTCACAACAGAGGCAATATATTGTACATGTCATGTAAGTGACATATTTTGAGCTAAATTTTAGGAAATAAAGTTAATGAGTAGAATAAAGATTACATAAATCAATCCCCTGCATCCCACTTTCCTTTTCATTAACCAAGATGTAGACATAAATAAAAAGAATCTAGCAAAGATGAAAGATTAGGGGATTAAACCAAAAAGGGAGTAATGGAAGAGCGTGGAAAGGAAGGTGCACATAAGCACCTCATGAAGCTGATCACAAGGAATGTGATGAGGTAAATACCACTCAAACCCGAAGTTCCCATATGAAATAAACAATTCTTATATGCACAGCAGTTATCTCTAATAAGCCCTACAATTTTAAGTTTGCTATACATGAATGATCAGAGGGGCATTTGATAATATTATCACAAAAAGAAATTCCTAGAAAGCTAGAAGAAGAATATAAACAAGTGCTTTTCTATTGGATTATAATATCGTTCAATAGTACAGAAAAGTAATAAGCTTATATGAAGCTCATACCAAATAACATCTTAGCCGACACTATCAATTAGACCGCATGAATCACTTGGGTGGATGATTTTCTTAATGACCTGCAAAGAGAAGGGTAAATAATCAAACCTTATCAATTAGATTTATCAAATGTAAAGATAAACATTCTGAGCCCTCTATGAAACAAAGGAAATGCCATGGATCAATTAATATGTATGCAACAAGGTGTTGTTTAATCGTTCGCTGCCTTGATGATGCACTAAAATTTTAATGTATGCAAATGGTAAGAGCTTAAGCCAGTTTCCTCGAACAAGACAAATGAACACATTAGCAAATACGACATCACGAGAGCCACAATCTATCCAGTTCAAGGCCTAAGAGTGATAATTTTGGATTTAGGTCACAGGGAGACCAAAGAGAAAATCTTTTATTTATGCAAGAAATAATTATCATCTCGTTAACCCACTCGTTAACCCACTGCAGCACATGGTTATTGTGCTAGTAGGCATAGAATCCGATGGCACCTAGGTGCCCTGTATAAGAGAGGCCTATTACTAATAGTGATGTGACATAGCCGCAGTACTAACATAACATCTATGGAAAAACTATCTAGATGTCGTTCCATGACACAGAATAATCAAACCTGCAAATTTAATAATAGACTCTTGCTCGATGTCCTGAATTTCATATATCAAACATAGTAGGCACACACAAAATTATGTATTACATACATTTAAATATCATCAAGTAGACATTTAAACTACCAAAACCTTCCTAAATATTATTCTCTTGACATTTGGATAGGTCTGTGATGCACATATTTTATGCCACAAAACTAATATGCAACGTATATCATAACTCTAGAAAAGTAATACTATGTGGGACTGTGATTATTTTTGACACTCATACAGTACGGTAGGCTCCCTACTGTGTCATTTTTTCATTTACAAATAAATATGTACAAACCATTCAGAAATACTAAGTGAGACTGTAATTAATCAAAAAGATTGGCACATGGCCTCATATTATATCAATTAATCAAATAACCAAGAAGTCTGGAGTATTGACCCAATCTCATGCAGCTACAACCCTCACAGTAGACCCTCCTCGACATCTGCATATGGGATGACCCGGGAAAGGCAAAAATAGGTAGGTGAACCCAATAGACACAAACCTAGCACAAGATCTGTTTCTTTGGTATCCTCTCGAACTACAACTGGCGTGATTTCCTTGGACCATGAATTATACAACAGCCCCATCCTACTCTTCCTATGAACCATTATTCTCCCTCTTACGTGAAAATCAAATCCGTAGGTATAAAAGGAGGAGAGCAAATGTGGAGATGTACCTTGCTGCCTTAATTGGTCGTGCTTGGCGGGGAGGGATACATGATGGTGATCGATACTTTGCAGGAGGACGCAACAATGTTGATGTAGTAATCAAACGTATAACAACAACAATTGGGCAGGAAAAAATCGGTCCTTCCCGCATGCTCGCTTCCCCCGAAGCCACACCACCTCCCACACAAGGGCTGGTCCTCCTCCTTCCTATGAGGTGCATCGATCCGTTCGCCGGCAAATAAAAGACCATCAAGAACGCGTGAGATCGCTGAAAAAAAAGCAAAAACGCGTGAGATGGGGTCTGGTGCTAGGCTGGTGGGAGAGAGAAGAGGAGGAGACAAACCGATGCAGCCTCCGTTGTCCACCAGCTTCTGCCGCCATTGTTGACCTCAATCCCACAGCACAGCCGCCTACGATGCCATAATTTTCCACCGCCGCTGGACTTGGTTTGAGACAGAGATGGGGTGAGGTGGTGGTCTCACCCGGCCGCCGGTACTCCAGATCGAGGCGGAGGACCAAGAAGCGCGGTGGAAGCTCATGGCGGCTGCCGTGCGGCCGACTTCTTGAGAGCAGAGGAAGAGGGCGAGGCTCAGAGGAGCATGGGAGGAGGCGGGGTGCCGCCGACGCGGAGGAGGAGCCGGAGCAGGGAGGGCTGGCCAGCCGGCGCTCCTCCGCGGCCAACGAGCGCAGCCACGCAGCGCCGCCGCTCTTCTCTCGTGTGTAGGGAGCGCGGCGCAGGCGCCGCCAAGGGAAGGGCACGCGAGGGTTGTCTCATAGGGTGCTAGGTTTTCACCGTGGGCTGATCGTTTTATATGGGCCTGGTGAAAAAAGATCAACGGACGAAATCTGCTGGAAGGCTCCATCGGATGGCTCAGAATCCAAACGAACGTGGTGACTCCGTGGGGGGGCATCATATATACCCCTGGATTGCACCCGAAGCTCACTTGTTGTCATGTGCTCCCCTCCCATCCACAGAGTATAGCTTCTGTACTAAGTCATACTTTCTCTAGATTTGATCAATCTTATAACTACTATATTAAAGCTCAACAACTTCGATTTTTCTCATAATTTTGGGCTTTTTTGAGTATTCTCCTGTGTACACTTTGCTCTGTAAGATTTTGTGAGGAAGCTGTTGTTGAATGTAGATGGGCTGCAGCCCAGTAAGGCAGCCCATGTAGTCTACAATTCCTGAAATCTCAAGGCTCATTGATGACGCGTGAAGCACACGTCCGTTGGGAACCCCAAGAGGAAGGTGTAATGCGTACAGCAACAAGTTTCCTTCAGTAAGAACCAGTAGGAGATGAAGGCCACGTGAAGGTTGTTGGTGAAGGAGTGTAGTGCAGCGCAACACCAGGGATTCCGGCGCCAACGTGGAACCTGCATAACACAATCAAAATACTTTGCCCCAACTTAACAGTGAGGTTATCAATCTCACCGGCTTGCTATAAACAAAGGATTAAACGCATGGTGTGGAGAATGATGTTTGTTTGCAAAGAACAGCAGAGAACAATGATTGCAGTAGGTTGTATTTCAGATGTAAAAGAATGGACCGGGGTCCACAGTTCACTAGTGGTGTCTCTCCAATAAGATAAATAACATGTTGGGTGAACAAATTACACTTGGGCAATTGGCAAATAGAGAGAGCATAACAATGCACATACATATCATGATGACTACTATGAGATTTACTTAGGGCATTACGACAAAGAACATAGACCGCTATCCAAGCATGCATCTATGCCTAAAAAGTCCACCTTCGGGTTAGCATCCGCACCCCTTCCAGTATTAAGTTGCAAACAACTGCACAATTGCATTAAGTACTGTGCGTAATGTAAACAATAGAAATATCCTTAGACAAAGCATTGATGTTTTATCCCTAGTGGCAACAACATATCGACAACCTTAGAACTTTCTCGTCATCGTCCTGCATTCAATGGAGGCATGAACCCACTATCGAGCATAAATACTCCCTCTTGGAGTCACAAGTATCAACTTGGCTAGAGCCTCTACTAGCAACGGAGAGCATGCAAGATCATAAACAACACATATATGATAGATCGATAATCAACTTGACATAGTACTCCATATTCATCGGATCCCAACAGACACAACATGTAGCATTACAAATAGATGATCTTGATCATGATAGGTAGCTCACAAGATCTAAACATGATAGCACAAGAGGAGAAGACAACCATCTAGCTACTGCTATGGACCCATAGTCCAAGGATGAACTACTCACGCATCAGTCCGGAGGCGGGCATGGTGATGTAGAGCCCTCCGGTGATGATTCCCCTCTCCGGCAGGGTGCCGGAGGCGATCTTCAGAATCCCCCGAGGTAGGGTTGACGGCGGCGGCGTCTCAGTAACTTTTCTCGTATTGTGGCTCTCGGTACTAGGGTTTTTGCGACGGAAGGATTATATAGGCGAAGGGGCAGAGTCGGGGGACGCTCGAGGGGCCCACCCCATAAGGCGGCACGACCAGGGGTGGGGCCGCGCCCCCCTATGGTGTGGCCGCCTCGTGGCCCCTCTCCGTCTCCTCTTCGGTGTTCTGGCAGGCTCCGTGGAAAATAAGACCGTGGGCTTTTGTTTCGTCCAATTCCGAGAATATTTCCTCTGTAGGATTTCTGAAACCAAAAACAGCAGAAAACGAGAACCGGGTGCTTCGGCATCATGTTAATAGGTTAGTGCCGGAAAATGCATCAAAATGATATAAAGTGTATATAAAACATGTGAGTATTGTCATATAACTAGCATGGAACATAAGAAATTATAGATACGTTTGAGACGTATCAAGCATCCCTAAGCTTAGTTCCTACTCGCCCTCGAGTAGGTAAACGATAACAAGGATAATTTCGAAGTGACATGCTACTATCATAATATTGATCAATACTATTGTAAAGCATATGAGATGAATGAAGTGATTCAAAGCAATGGTAAAGATAATGACTAAACAACTGAATCATATAGCAAAGACTTTTCATGAATAGTACTTTCAAGACAAGCATCAACAAGTCTTGCATAGGAGTTAACTCATAAAGCAATAGATTCTTAATAGAAGGTTTTGAAGCAACACAAAGGAAGATTTAAGTTTCAGCAGTTGCTTTCAACTTTCAACATGTATATCTCATGGATAATTGTCAACACAAAGTAATATGATGAGTGCAAATAAGCAAGTATGTAAGAATCAATGCACACAGTTGACACAAGTGTTTGCTTCTAAGATAGAAAGAAGTAGGTAAACTGACTCAACATAAAGTAAAAGAAAGACCCTTCGCAGAGGGAAGCAGGGATTACTCATCTGCTAGAGCTATTTATTTTGAAAACATGGAAACAATTTTGTCAACGGTAGTAATAATTCATATGTGTTATGCATAAAACCTCCTATAAGTTGCAAGCCTCATGCATCGAATACTAATAGTGCCCGCTCCTTGTCCTAATTAGCTTGGATTTCCATGGATTATCATTGCATTACATATGTTTCAACCAAGTGTCACAAAGGGGTACCTCTATGCCACTCGTACAAAGGTCCAAGGAGATAAATCGCATTTGATTTCTCGATTTTGATAGATCTCAACTTGAGGACATCCATACCGGGACAACATAGAAAACAGATAATGGACTCCTCTTTTATGCTTTAAGCATTCAATAACAGATAATATTCTCATAAGAGATTTGAGGATTAATGTCCAAGCTGAAACTTCCACCATGATACATGGCTTTGGTTGGCGGCCCAATGTTCTTCTCTAACAATATGCATACTCAAACCATTCAACTCATGGCAAATCTCCCTTACTTCAGACAAGACGAACATGTGATGACCCACAAGTATAGGGGATCGCAACAGTCTTCGAGGGAAGTAAAACCCAAATTTATTGATTCGACACAAGAGGAGGTAAAGAATACTTATAAGCCTTAACAACTGAGTTGTCAATTCAGCTGCACCTGGAAAAGCACTAGTAACAGGGGTGATGTGAAAGCAGCAGTAATATGGGAGCAATGGTAACAATAACACAGCAGCAGTAGCAATAACACAGAGGCAATGACACCAGAAAATAGTTGATACTACTTCCAATGACATATAGAACGAGTATATGATGATGAGAGATGGACCGGGGTTCCCAGCTATCTACACTAGTGGTAACTCTCCAATAACAAGTGTTGGGTGAACAAATTACAGTTGGGCAATTGATAGGATTGAAATAGCATTAAGACAGAACATCAAGATTATTAATCATGTATGCATGTTTTCCATATATAGTTATACGTGCTCGCAATGAGAAACTTGCATAACATCTTTTGTCCAACCAGCTAGGTGGCAGCTGGGCCTCAAGGGAATCTATCGGCAATTAAGGTACTCCTTTTAATAGAGCACCGGAGAAAAGCATTAACACTCCGTGAAAACATGTGATCCTCATATCTAAGCCTTCCCCTCCAGTTATCCCGATTGCTTGTCACTCTGGGGCCTCGGGTTCCGGACATAGACATGTGCAAACAACTTGTAGATACAATTTAAGCAATAAGTATAGAGCTTAAATCTAAGATCATGCCACTCGGGCCCTAGTGACAAGCATTAAACACAACAAGATTGCAGCAACAATAACTTCACAAACTTTATAGATAGACTAATCATAATGTAACAATCCATCGGATCCCAACAAACACAACACCGATTACATCAGATGAATCTCAATCATGTAAGGCAGCTCATTAGATCATTGTATTGAAGTACATGGGGGAGAGAATACCAACTAGCTACAGCTAGAACCCGTAGTCCATGGGGGAACTACTCACGGAGCATGATGGAGGTGGTGGCGTCGATGGAGATGGCTTCCGGGGGCACTTCCCCGTCCCGGCGGCGTGCCGGAACAGAGACTTTTGTCCCCCGAAACGGAGTTTCGCGATGGCGGCGGCGCCCCTGGAGTCTTTCTGGAGTTTCGTCAATTCGTATCGCGTTTTTAGGTCGAAAGGGCTTATATAGGCGAAGAGGCGGCGCAGGAGGGCGCCTGGGGGTCCCACCCCATAGGGCGGCGCGCCCCCCTTCCAGGCCGCGCCGGCCTATGGTCTGGGGGACCCATGCCTCCCCTCTGACTTCCCTTCGGTGTCCTGGTCCGTCTCGGTGAATTATGATGTTTGGTCTTCGTTTCGTCGAATTCCGAGAATATTGCCCGAACAGCCTTTCTGAAACCAAAAACAACAGAAAACAGGAACTGGCACTTCGGCATCTTGTTAATAGGTTAGTTCCGGAAAATGCATAAAAACATTATAAAGTGCGAACAAAACATGTAGGTATTGTCATAAAACAAGCATGGAACATCAGAAATTATAGGTACGTTGGAGACGTATCAAGCATCCCCAAGCTTAGTTCCTACTCGCCCTCGAGTAGGTAAACGATAAAAAGAATAATTTCTGTAGTGACATGCTACTTACATAATCTTGATCATACTATTGTAAAGCATATGAGATGAATGAAGTGACTCAAGGCAACGATCTATATTTGCTAACAAATAGATGACATATAGCAAAACTTTTAATGAATAGTACTTTCAAGACAAGCATCAAAAGTCTTGCATAAGAGTTAACTCATAAAGCAATAAATTCAAAGTAAAGGCATTGAAGCAACACGAGAGGAAGATTTAAGTTTCAGCAATTGCTTTCAACTTTCAACATGCATATCTCATGGATAGTTGTCAATACAGAGTAATATGATGAATGCAAATAAGCAAGTATGTAAGAATCAATGCACAGTTGACACAAGTGTTTGCTTCTAAGATGGAAGGAAGTAGGTAAACTGACTCAACAAAAAGTAAAAGAATGGCCCTTCGCAGAGGGAAGCAAGGATTAAATCATGTGCTAGAGCTTTTTAAGTTTTGAAATCATATAGAGAGCATAAAAGTAAAGTTTTGAGAGGTGTTTGTTGTTGTCAACGAATGGTAGTGGGCACTCTAACCCCCTCATCAAACAGACTTTCAAAGAGCGGCTCCCATGAAGGACGTTATCTCTACCAGCAAGGTAGATCATCCCTCTTCTTTTTTGTTTACACATGTACTTTAGTTTTATTTATGGTTGACACTCCTCCCAACCTTTGCTTACACAAGCCATGGCTAACCGAATCCTCGGGTGCCGTCCAACATTCACATACCATGAAGGAGTGTCTGTTTGCAAAATTAAGTTGCTTACTGATGAATCAGGGCAAAACATGTGAAGAGAATTATTAATGAAAGTTAATTAATTGGGGCTGGGAACCCCGTTGCCAGCTCTTTTTGCAAAATTATTGGATAAGCGGATGAAGCCACTAGTCCATTTGTGAAAGCTGCCCAACAAGATTGAAAGATAAAACACCACATACTTCCTCATGAGCTATAAAACATTGACACAAATAAGGAGTAATAAAATTTTGAATTGTATAAAGGTAGCACATGAAGTATTTACTTGGATTGCAGAAAATACCACATAGTAGGTAGTTATGGTGGACACAAATGTCATAGGTTTTGGCTCAAGGTTTTGGATGCACGAGAAGCATTTCCTCTCAGTACAAGGCTTTGGCTAGCAAGGTTGTTTGAAGAAAACACAAGTATGAACCGATGACAGACAAAACTTACATAAGAACATATTGCAAGCATTATAAGACTCTACACTGTCTTCCTTGTTGCTCAAACACTTTTACCAGAAAATATCTAGACCTTAGAGAGACCAATCATGCAAATCAATTTCAACAAGCTCTACGGTAGTTCTCCACTAATAGGTTTAAACTACATGGTGCAAGCTTAATCCTGATCTAGTTGAGAGCTCAAAACAATTGCCAAGTATCAAATTATTCAAGACAATATGGGGCATTTTCTGTTTCCAACCAAATAACAATAAGTGCAATAGCTTCCAACTTTTGTCATGAACCTTAAAAGTAAAACGAAGAACACCAGTGTTCATATGAAAAAGCGGAGCGTGTCTCTCTCCCACACAAGGATTGCTAGGATCCGAATTTATTCAAACATAAACAAAAATAAAAACACACAGACGCTCCAAGTAAAGCACATAAGATGTGACCGAATAAAAATATAATTTCAATAGAAGAAACCTGATAAGTTGTTGATGAAGAAGGGGATGCCTTGGGCATCCCCAAGCTTAGATGCTTGAGTCTCCTTGAAATATGCAGGGATGAACCACGGGGGCATCCCCAAGCTTAGACTTTTCACTCTTCTTGATCATATATCATCCTCCTCTCTTGACCCTTGAAAACTTCCTTCACACCAAACTTCTCATAAACTTCATTAGAGGGGTTAGTACTCAAAAAACTTTAATCCACTTTAGCCCTGTAGTGACACATTGAAAGATCTCAATAAACCATTAGCTACAGCTCTCCACGTCTAGAAAGCCTCACTTAAAGTCCACAAGAGACAATGCAAAAAACAGAGACAGAATCTGTCAAAACAGAACAGCCAGTAAAGACGAATTTTTAAGAGGTACTTCCGTTGCTCAAATCAGAAAACTCAAAACTAATGAAAGTTGCGTACATATCTGAGGAACACTCACGTAAATTGGAAGATTTTTCTGAGTTACCTACGGAGAATCCTACCCAAATTCGTGACGAAGAAGAAATCTGTTTCTGCGCAGAAATCCAAATCTAGCATCAACCTTCTATTAGAGACTTCACTTGGCACAACATTGCAATAAAATAAAGATAAGGAGAGGTTGCTACAGTAGTAACAACTTTCAAAACACAACAAAACAGTAGCGAAATAAACACATGGGTTATCTCCCAAGAAGTGCTTTCTTTATAGCCATTAAGATGGGCTCAACAGTTTTAATGATGCACTCGCAAGAAATAAGAGTTGAAGCAGAGGAGAGCATCAAAAAGCAAGTTCAAAACACATTTAAGTCTAACCCACTTCCTATGCATAGGAATCTTGTACACAAATAAATTCATGAAGAACAAAGTGACAAGCATAAGAAGATAAAACAAGAGTAACTCCAAAATTTTCAGCATATGGAGAGGTGTTTTAGTACCATGAAAATTTCTACAACCATATTTTCCTCTCTCATAATAATTTCCAGTAGCATCATGAACAAACTCAACAATATAACTATCACATACAGCATGCTTTCCATGATCTACAAACACATAATTTTTATCAAGCTCAAAAATATTGGGATTAAAACTTTCAAACTCACTTTTATCAATAATGTAACAAGATGATTGATCAATCTTAAAAGATATGGGACTCATAGATAAAGTCAAGATCTCTCCAATCCCATTTTCATTAGTAGTACAATTAATATTATCAAGTAACTTAGGACCATCATCTAGAGATTTATCATAAACATTTGCCAAGCAAAACTCTTTAGTACCATGCATTTCGACATCAGGCACAAACAAAACATTATCATAAGATTTATCAAAATAGCATGGATTATCATGAATAACAGTAGCATAATTATTCTCGCAAGTTTTACTCATAGGGAATATTTCAAGAGAATCCACAGGAACATAACATTCATCCTCCTTCGGTAAGCATGGAGGACAATCAAATAGTGTAAGAGATAAAGAGTTACTCTCATTAGAAGGTTGGCATGGGTAGTTAATCCATTCTCCCTCCTTTTGTTCATCACTCTCCTCTTCTTTTTGATCCAATGAGATTTCAGGTTCATCAATTTCCTCCTCTTTTTCATCCAATGAGCTTTCAGGTTCATCAATTTCTTCTTCCACTGGTTCCTGCAAATTGTGAGTGCATTCTTGTGCATTAATGAGTCTCTCTTTATAATCAATGATATAAGGATTATCGCTGTAACTTTCCATGCAAAAATTAAAGATAGAAGAGACATAATCTTTAAGGTCCTTACAAACAGCACAAGTTTCATAATTTTTAGACATGAAGGATTCTATCTCAGAGGCTCCCATAAATAAGACAAATTGTTCTACTTCTTCGAAGCCAAAATGAATATAGCTATTCCAATTATAGTTCTTAATTAAAACTTCTTCACTAAAGCCACATTGAAATTTAAGATGTTTAGTATCCTGTTGAGAGCAACAGTTTATATCATGGCGTTTAAGCAAGATTTTAGCAATTGTATTCAATTTTTCTATCACAGCACTCATAACTTTTTCCGTTCTTGATTCTCTATAATTATTATACAATTCTATAAGGTCCAAATAGGTTGTGGGTTCTCCCATAACAACAGTTTTTAATTTTTCGGTTTTTCAAATTTTTATGGATTTTTGGGTATATAATAAAACAAGGTAAAAACAAACTAGACAAAAGTAAAATAAGCAAAATAATACTAGACAGAAATAAACTAGGCACAAATAAACTAGACAAAAGTAAACTAAGAAAAACAAAATAAAATAAAATAGAGAGAGAGGTAGAGTGTACTCCCCAGGTGAACTTATGAGTAGAGCTATGCCTCCCCGGCAACGGCGCCAGAAAATAGTCTTGATGACTGATACGTCCCAAACGTATCTATAATTTCTTATGTTCCATGCTAATTTTATGATGATACTCACATGTTTTATACACATTATATGTCATTATTGTGCATTTTCCGGCACTAACCTATTGACGAGATGCCGAAGAGCCGATTCGTTGTTTTCGCTGTTTTTGGTTTCGTAAATCCTAGTAAGGAAATATTCTCGGAATTGGACGAAATCAACGCCCAGGGTCCTATTTTTCCACGAAGCTTCCAGAAGTCCGAAGAGGAAACGAAGTGGGGCCACGAGGTGGCGCCACACTAGGGCGGCGCGGCCCAGGTGCTGGCCGCGCGGCCCTGTTGTGTGGGGCCCCCCGTGACGCCTCCTGACCTGCCCTTCCGCCTACTTAAAGTCTTCGTCGCGAAACCCCACGATCGAGAGCCACGATACGGAAAACCTTCCGAGACGCCGCCGCCGCCAATCCCATCTCGGGGGATTCGGGAGATCGCCTCCGGCACCCCGCCGGAGAGGGGAATCATCTCCCGGAGGTCTCTTCATCGCCATGATCGCCTCCGGATCGATGTGTGAGTAGTCCATCCCTGGACTATGGGTCCATAGCAGTAGCTAGATTGTTGTCTTCTCCTCATTGTGCTATCATGTTAGATCTTGTGAGCTGCCTATCATGATCAAGATCATCTATTTGTAATCCTTCATGTTGTGTTTGTTGGGATCCGATGAATTTGAATACTATGTCGATTATCAATCTATCATATATGTTATTTATGTTCTTGCATGCTCTCCGTTGCTAGTAGAGGCTCTGGCCAAGTTGATACTTGTGACTCCAAGAGGGGGTATTTATGCTCGATAGTGGGTTCATGCCTCCATTAAATCTGGGACAGTGATGGAAAGTTCTAAGGTTGTGGATGTGCTGTTGCCACTAGGGATAAAACATCGATGCTTTGTCTAAGGATATTTGTGTTGATTACATTACGCACCATACTTAATGCAATTGTCTCGTTGTTTGCAACTTAATACTGGAGGGGGTTCGGATGATAACTCTGAAGGTGGACTTTTTAGGCATAGATGCATGCTTGGATAGCGGTCTATGTACTTTGTCGTAATGCCCTGATTGAATCTCATAGTACTCATCATGATATATGTATGTGCATTGTTATGCCTTCTTTATTTGTCAATTGCCCAACTGTAATTCGTTCACCCAACATCTGCTTATCTTATGGAGAGACACCACTAGTGAACTGTGGACCCCGGTCCTATTCTTTACATCTGAAATACAATCTACTGCAATTGTTCTTTACTGTTCTTCGCAAACAATCATCATCTTCCACACAATACGTTTAATCCTTTGTTTACAGCAAGCCGGTGAGATTGACAACCTCACTGTTACGTTGGGGCAAAGTACTGTGATTGTGTTGTGCAGGTTCCACGTTGGCGCCGAAATCCCTGGTGTTGCGCCGCACTACACTCCGCCACCAACAACCTTCAACGTGCTTCTTGACTCCTACTGGTTCGATAAACCTTGGTTTCTTACTGAGGGAAAACTTGCTGCTGTGCTCATCACACCTTCCTCTTGGGGTTCCCAACGGACGTGTCATCTACGCGCATCAAGACTGTTTTCTGGCGCCGTTGCCGGGGAACGAAGAAAAGTTACACCACAAAGATTTTCAACTCCCACGTCAACAGACTTTTTCTGGCGCCGTTGCCGGGGAGATCAAGACACGCTGCAAGGGGAGTCTCCCACATCCAATCTCTTTACTTTGTTTTTGTCTTGCTTTGTTTTACTTTATTTACTGCTTGTTTGCTCCTTATATCAAAAACACAAAAAATTAATTGCTAGTTTTACTTTATTTACTGTGTTGTTCTCTATATTGAAAACACAAAAAAAATAGTTACTTGCATTTTACTTTTGTTATCATGTCTAGCTTTGCACCTGTTACTTCTTCACCTGAGGAATTAGTCTTCACTTTTAAACAAGGGGATGAGGAGAGTTTTAAAGATGCTTGGTCCAGAATTTTCGATTCTTATCGTAAAGCTGAACCTCAAATGACTCTAAGTTTGCTCCTTAGTAACTTTTATTTTGGTCTTATGATTCGCTATAGATATGCCTTGGATGCTGTAGTGGGAGGAGATTTCCTTCATTGCGATGGGGATCAAGCTTTTAATGCCATAAAAAAATTGGTTGCATCACATAGTTCAGCTAATAACTTTGATTCAGCTCTTATTAGCATTTATAATAGATTAAACACTCTTGAGATAAGTGCATCTTGCTTGGAAAAAATTATAGTTATGTTCGTAACCGTCTTGATCAAGTTTTGGTGAACTCTGAACCTTCAATATGGGACCCTACTATTAAAGTTGTTATAGGTGGTGAAACTTTTCATGCCAATGTGATATTATGTCTGAATTTTGCCTTATGCCTAAGAGTATTTATGAATCTTTGACACTTTGGGGACTCGTTGAAGGGGGAGAAGGAATAACTCTTATTGATAACTCTGTTATAATTCCTAAGGGAATAGCCGAGGGTGTGCATACAACCATTCTTGGAAGAACAGTATCCACTGATTACCTTGTTATCGAATGTGCAGGAACAGGACAAATCACACTCGGAAGATCCCTGCTGAAACTATTGGGAGCGGTCATAGATGTGGGGGAAGGCACCCTAAAATTCACCTCTGCACCGGGAGGTAGACATGTATTCTCTAAATCAAAGAGTAAGAAAAATAATAAGAAGGGTAGGCGTAACGCCCGAGGTAATGTTGATGCTTTATCTCTTGACAATACTTGATTCACACTTTCTGCGCCTAGCTGAAAGGCGTTAAAGAAAAGCGCTTATGGGAGACAACCCATTATTTTATTTCTGCACCTTTGTTTTATATTTGAGTCTTGGAAGTTGTTATTACTGTAGCAACCTCTCCTTATATTTATTTTATTGCATTGTTGTGCCAAGTAAAGTCTTTGATAGTAAAGCCAATACTAGATTTGGATTGCTGCGCAGGAACAGATTTCTTGCTGCCACGAATTTGAGCAGTAGTCTCTGTAGAAAATTTAAAAAAATCTGCCAATTTACGTGCGTGATCCTCAGATATGTACGCTACTTTCATTCAATTTGGGCATTTTGATCTGAGCAAGTCTGGTGCCTCTTTAAAATTCGTCTTTATGAACTGTTCTGTTTTGACAAATTCTGCCTTTTATTTCGCATTGCCTGTTTTGCTATGTTTGATGGATTTCTTTGTTCCATTAACTTTTAGTAGCTTTGTGCAATGTCCAGAAGTGTTAAGAATGATTATGTCACCTCTGAATATATGAATTATTCACTGACCCTCTAATGATTTTGTTTTAAGTTTGGTGTGGAGGAAGTTTTCAAGGGTCAAGAGAGGAGGATGATACAATATGATCAAGAAGAGTGAAAAGTCAAAGCTTGGGGATGCCCCCGTGGTTCATCCCTGCATATTTTAAGAAGACTCAAGCGTCTAAGCTTGGGGATGCCCAAGGCATCCCTTCTTCATCGACAACTTATCAGGTTCCTCTAGTGAAACTATATTTTTATTCCGTCACATCTTATGTGCTTTACTTGGAGCGTCTGTTTGTTTTTTGTTTTTGTTTTTGTTTGAATAAAATCGGATCCTAGCATTCTTTGTTTGGGAGAGAGACACGCTCCGCTGTTTCGTATGAACACATATGTTCTTAGCTTTATCTTTAATGTTCATTGCGAAAGTTGGACTATTTCATTCATTGTTATATGGTTGGAAACGGAAAATGCCGCATGTGGTAAATGGTTTAATGTCTTGAATAATGTGATACTTGGCAATTGTTGTGCTCATATAGATCATGTTTAAGCTCTTGCATCATGTACCTTGTACCCATTAATGAATGACTACATAGAGCTGGTTAAAATTTGGTTTGCATGATTGATCTCTAGAGTCTAGATATTTTCTGGTTAAGGTATTTGAACAACAAGGAGACAATATAAAGTCTTATAATAGTTACAATATGTTCATATGTGAGCTTTGCTGCACCTTTTATACTTGAGTTTGCTTCAAACAACCTTGCTAGCCTAGCCTTGTATTGAGAGGAATTCTTCTCGTGCATCCAAATCCTTGAGCCAATAACTATGCCATTTGTGTCCACCATACCTACCTACTACATGGTATTTCTCCGCCATTCCAAAGTAAATTACTTGAGTGCTACCTTTAAAATTTCTATTCTTTGCCTTTGCAATATATAGCTCATGGGACAAATAGCCTTAAAAACTATTGTGGTGAAGAATATGTACTTATGTGTCTTATTTCTTAATAAGTTGCTTGTTGAGCGGTAACCAGGTTTCTGGGGACACCATCAACTTTTACCTTTGTTGAATATCATGTGAGTTGCTATGCATGTTCGTCTTGTCTGAAGTAAGGGTGATTTATCATGATTAAATGGTTTGAGTATGCATATTGTTAGAGAAGAACATTGGGCCGCTAACTAAAGCCATGATTCATGGTGGAAGTTTCAGTGTGGACAACTAATCCTCAATCTCTTATGAGAATATTAATTGTTGTTGAATTGTTGGGGGGATGACCCCGGGTATGCCAAAGGCATGTCAAACCGGATGGTTTGAGCCATCAAGATACCGGTTTAATAAGTCTGCATGAATTAGAAAGTCCACGGACTATAAATATGTATCTAGGGTTTATGAAATAAACAACAACCAACGTTCAACACAAATCAATCTCGGCGCATGCGCCAACTCCTTCGTCTCGGGGTTTCTTCCGGTAAGCACCATGCGCACAGATGGCATCTTGCGATCTAGGCGACGCCTAAGCTATTACGTTGTTCATGCGTTGTCGTGCGGAAGCCTTTTTGATGGCGAGCAACGTAGTTATCTTAGATGTGTTAGGGTTAGCATTGTTCTTCGTATCATATGCGTCGTAGTGCAACCCGCACACATCTAGCCATACCCTACACCTATCTTGGGTGTAGGGTGCGACACCTTGATCATTGTTTAGTAGATCCGATCCGTTACGGTTGCTCCTTGTTCTTCAGGATAGTTTAATATCCGCAATAGTTAGGCCTTACAGAGGGTTGGAGGATCCGGCGGCGTGTAGGGTGTGGTTTGCTGGCCCTGGAGCCGGGATGTGTCCGGGGATCCAACCTCGTGTTGGTTTTTAGGCCACGTGTCTAGGATCGGCTTCCCCGATCTGCTGCGTACTGCGAGCCAGCGAACTTAATCGTGAGGTAGGATGATGCGTTCATGCGGTCGAAACCCTAAATCGTCGTAGATCGCTTTTAACTTTATCTTGATCAAGCGAGGACCACCATATATTGCGACACCTCGTACGAATCATGGGTGGATCGGCTCTTTGAGCCGATTCACGGAGATAACACGAGAGCCGATCGGAGGCTCGTATTTAACGTTCACGTGTATGCCATGCGAAACTAAGCGAG